>NC_072012.1:44781817-45081817 GCF_027791375.1 Indicator indicator | reverse complement strand
CTAAAATTCTCTCTACTCTGCCCTGGTGAGACTGTATCTGGAATATTGTGTCCAGGTCTGGGCTCCTCAGTTCAAGACCTCAGGAAACCGCTTGAAAGAGTCCAGCACAGAGCCACAAAGCTGCTGAAGGCAGTGGAACATCTCCCTGCTGAGGACAGGCTGAGGGAGCTGGGGCTCTATAGCTTGGAGCAGAGGAGCCTGAGGGCTGACCTCATTCATGCAGGGCAGTGTTGGCAGGATGGAGCCAGACTCTGCTCAGGCATGTCCAGTGCCCCAGGACAAGGGGCAGTGGGTGCAAGATGGAGTAGAGGAGGTGCCACGGGAACACAAGGAAATTTTTTTTTTTCCTGTGAGGGTGCTAGAGCCCTGGAACAGGCTGCCCAGAGAGGTTGTGGAGTCTCCTTCTCTGGAGATATTCCAGATCCACCTGGATGTGTTCCTGTGTGACCTGCTCTAGCTGAATCTGCTCTGGCAGCAAGGTTTAGGCTGGCTGATCTTTTGAGGTCCCTTCCAAGCCCTAACATGCTGTGATTCTGTGAAAAGAGAGACATATTTTCCTCTTCAACAGCTAACCAGCTTGCCAGTAGTTTCATCACGCTCACTTGCCTTGCCTTCACTCTTCCATTTTAATTTTATAAGAGCTCTGTATTACATTTCACCCCCATATAAGCAATACACAGGAACAGAACACGTTTTAGCTAATTAATGCTTCTGTAACTAGAGTTGGTGAAAAATAACCATCAAATATTTATAGAATTGGTACACTCAGAGGCCCCCAAAGAAGTAGTGCCTTGTTCTGAGTGCTGTGCTAAAAGACAGTGACATACAAAGTGCAAAGATCTCGAGGTATAAGACCCCAGTCTGCTTCCTATACTATAATACTCTGCATGTGTTTTGGATTTGGGAGGTGTTCATTATCAGGAAAAAAAAAGTCTTAGGCTCCTATTAAATTTCCCTATCCTTTTAACATTACTATTAGCCACTAGTGAGCTTTTCTTTTCCCCTTCAGATGAATGAGCATTTGGAGACAAATACAACATTCATGCTGAGTACCTGCAAAATGCTTCACATCCACTAAGGGCATGACATTCTTTTCTTGGAATTATCCACAAATCATACTGATAGATCCCTGAAAAGGATATATATTATTTTCCCCTTGCAGGCTCTTAATTACTACTAAATTCAGCAATATGCATAAGCTTTTAAATAAAAGTTGAAATATTTTATACCAAAGAAAATGGGGGGTTTTGCAAGGTAAAAAAAAAAAAAAAAGAGGTATTTTTAATAAATGCAAGTCTTGTCCATTGGAATTCCACTTTTCTTTTTACAATGAAAATTATTAATATTAAAATAAGCCACATTTGCAATTTGTGGAAATATAGCAGACGGAAGGAAGGAAGGAAGGAAGGAAGGAAGGAAGGAAGGAAGGAAGGAAGGAAGGAAGGAAGGAAGGGAAAGGAAGGAAGGAAGGAAGGAAGGAAGGAAGGAAGGAAGGAAGGAAGGAAGGAAGGAAGGAAGGAAGGAAGGAAGGAAGGAAGGAAGGAAGGAAGGTAGGAAGGAAGGAAGGAAGGAAGGAAGGAAGGTTGGTTGTGATTAAAGTTCTGAGCTCAGTGACCCTTAGACATATTTTTCCCAGGACTAAAATCAGAAGTTATTCTCAGATCAGCTCAACAGACAGTTTTAATCAACATATCAGGCCAGATGCACCCTCCTCATGCCTGCTCAGCATGGTGCATGAATCGTAGAATGGTTTAAGTTGGAAAGGACCTCAAAGATCATCTGCTCAAAACTCCCTACCATGGGCAGGGACACCTCTCAAATAGGCTCAATGCCTCATCCAACCTGGTCTTCAACACCCCCAGGGGTGAGGCAGCCACAACCTCCCTGGGCAGCCTATTCCAGAGTCTCACCATCCTCCTACTGAACACCTTCTTCCTAAGTCTTCCACTCTAACCCTGCTCTCCCTCAGCTTCAAACCATTCCCCCTTGTCCTGTCTCTAGTCACCCTGATGAAAAGTCCCTCTGCAGCCTTCCTGTAGAATCCCTTCAGGTACTGGAAGGCAGCTCCCCAGTCCTCCCAGAGTCTTCTCTTCTCCAGGCTGAACAACCCCAGCTCCTTCAGCCTGTCCTCATAGCAGAGGTGTTCCAGCCAGGTGTTTGTGTGTATGCTACAGACCTGCTGTCGATGTAGGGCAGGCTTTGGTAACACAAATCCACAGCAAGCCAACAGCAGTTTCACTGTGCTTTAACAGGAGTTAACTAAGAGGGGAACAAAACAGTGAAAGGAGAAAAAGAAATGGAAGTAAAAGCCACATATTTGGGGTAGGGAATAAAAAGAGTAATGCATAGTCCTAGCTTCTCAGGAGATGCTGGAGGGAGAAGAGAAACAATGAGGCTGCTTTTTTTTTTTTTTTTTGGTAATTTTCAAAGTTCCTTAGGGCTCTCCAGTTAATTTACAAACCCCCTCTTCCTTTTCAGAAGGAGAACTGTAAGAGAGATTCTTCTCTTGCTCAGCTCTCTGTGACATCGTTTATTGCTCTGTGCTATTGGAGATGGTGTGTCGTCACTTGGAAAGGCTCTGAAGCAGAATCCCAATCCAGCTGGACTTTGGGTAAGCCGTGAGTCAAATAATTAAACCCAAATCTCCTGCTAGACATTCCTGATGAAATTCAGAACTGAAAGAAGCCTCCCAAAGACCAGCTGTTTCATGCAATTCGGTTGTAAAAGTCACAGCACTAAGACAGTCATATGTTAGCAGCTTTGAACCTTAACCCCAAAGCTTAGCATAAAAGACTCAAGATCTGAGATCACTTTTTTTTCCCTGTTCACTGCAAGGGTGGCTCAGCCAGGCTGTGCAGTGAAATACAACCCACAGCCACCTGCAATTCAGCAAACTGAGCAGGGAAAAATGTTAAGAGTCAAAGGGCTTTCTGTTTCTCTCTGTTCCTGCCAGCAACTGGACGTGTGCATGCTATACCAAGTCAGCTATACTCAAGTTTTCAGCTGCAACCTGTGATTTGGTCCATGCTTTGGAAGTGTTGACTGGTTGCACTGAAAGCAATATGAGCTGTAAGTTCTCAACACCTCTGAAAAGAAGCCCTAAGTTTCTTAAATTTGGTGTCAAAAAGAACAGAGCACCCAAAACTAGAACCCAGCAGGCACTTCCCTTCAACAGATATAAATATCCACAGTGTTCAAAGAGGTCCAGAGGGATAGCACAGCACTCAGTGAATCAAGATGGGATTTGGATGACCTGTGCTCAACTGACCTACTGGCTGTAGTCAAGCAACCTAACCACAGTTCCTGACTGATATGATCACAACAGTATCCAGCATCATGCACCTATGATGAGAATAAAGACATTAAAGGCTAGGAGGCCCTCCTGTTGCACCATAGGACCTGTCCGTTTGATAGAATCATAGAGTGGTCTGGGTTGGAAGGGAGCTCCAAAGGTCATTAAGTCCAACCCCTAAATGGAATGGAATGAAAAAAATGACATAAAACTCAGGTGTGGCTGGGAAGAAAGCAAAGAGTTATGTTCCAAGTCAGAGTTATTCTGAGCAAATATGAAATGTCTTAGCAGACAGAATCACAGAATTGTTAGGGTTGGAAGGGACCTCAAGGATCATCCAGTTCCAACCCCTCTGCCAGGGGCAGGGACACCTCACACTACAGCAGGTTGCTCACAGCCACATCCAGCCTGGCCTTAAAAACCTCCAGGGATGAGGCTTCCACCACCTCCCTGGGCAACCTGTTCCAGTGTCTCACCACCCTTGTGGGGAAGAACTTCCTAACATCCAATCTGAATCTACCCACTTCTAGTTTTGTTCCATTCCCCCTAGTCATATCACTACCTGACACCCTAAAAAGTCCCTCCCCAGCTTTCTTGTAGCCTCCTTCAGATACTGGAAGGCCACAAGAAGGTCTCCTGGGAACCTTCTCTTCTTGTGTTACAACAAGAAGGAATGGCCTCAAGCTATGACTGGATAGGTTTAGACTGGACAGTAGGAATTTTTTTTTCACAGCAAGAGTGGTCAAATGTTTGAATAGGCTGCCCAGGGAGGTGGTTTAGTCACCAAGCCTGGATGTGTTTAAAGGTGATTTGGATGTGGTGCTTGGGGATCTGGTTTAGGGGTGAGCCTTGTAGAGTAGGGTTCTGGGTTGGACTTGGTGATCCTGAGGGCCTTTTCCAATCTGAATGTTTCTGTGAATCTGTTAGAATACTTAAGAGAGCCTTCCCTCACAGCTCAGGAGGTTCCACCTCAACATGAGGAAGAACTTCTTCACGCTGAGGGTCACAGAGCACTGGAACAGGCTGCCCAGAGAGGTTGTGGAGTCTCCTTCCCTGGAGACTTTCAGGACCCATCTGGATGTGTTCCTGTGTGACCTGTGCTAGATTTTATGGTCCTGCTCTGGCAGGGAGGTCAGACTCAATGATCTTTGCAGGTCCCTTCCAACCCTTGGTATCCTATGATCCTATGACCAGGCTGTCTCATCAGCAGAGCCCAGCCATGACTATGTGCCACACACAAGCAGCTCCAACACCCAAGTGACCATTACCTCGTGGGGCCACCCGCTGCTGCGTGTTGCTCTTACCTCAGGGTCCTTCTCTATCTCCAGCCCTGCTTCCACCAGGTTGCGTTCATATTCCTCCCGCTGCAGCTGCTTCTCCTCTTCCATGGCATCCAGGGGGCTGAGCTCAACCACCTCCACCCCAGGCAGTCCCCGTGGCTCCTGCAGGGCATGCTGGCCATCCTCCCGTGGGTGCAGCTCAGCGCTGCCCTTGGCGGTGCCTCCGTTGGAAAGCAGTCCCGAGGAGGCAGCTCCGTGCGTGGGCTCCGCGGAGCCAGGGGCGGGGAGGTGCCGAGCCAGGTGTTTGCGGTAGTGGTAGGCTAAGACGTAGTCCACCTTCCTCCTGCTGTCCCTGAAGTGCATGCCACCGGGGGACCCTTTGGCCACGGCCCCTCCTTGTGTCCCATCCAGGTAATTGTTTATAATCTGGGGGAGGAACACACGAGCATCACAGACAAGAAAGATCCTGAGCCTGCCACTGTTTTGGCCCTGCCACTGGAGGACTCTTTGGCCATGGCCCCTTCTCATGTCCCATCCAGGTAATTGTTTATAATCTGGGGGAGGAACACACGAGCATCACAGACAAGAAAGATCCTGAGCCTGTCACCATCTTGGCCCTGCCACTGGAGGACTCTTTGGCCATAGACCCTTCTCATGTCCCATCCAGGTAATTGTTTATAATCTGGGGGAGGAACACACGAGCATCACAGACAAGAAAGATCCTGAGCCTGCCACTGTTTTGGCCCTGCCACTGGAGGACTCTTTGGCCATAGACCCTTCTCATGTCCCATCCAGGTAATTGTTTATAATCTGGGGGAAGAACACATGAGCATCACAGACAAGAAAGATCCTGAGCCTGCCACTGTTTTGGCCCTGCCACTGGAGGACTCTTTGGCCATGGCCCCTTCTCATGTCCCATCCAGGTAATTGTTTATAATCTGGGGGAGGAACACACAATGTCATAGAGTGACACCAGCTTTCCAGTGACTGGAGAACAAGACACGAGCAAACAGACAGGGGTCAAGCTGATCCAAAGCAATCAACCCAACAACTGAATTCCATACATTTGTGGTGGCTTTACAAGTCACAGGATCACAGGTTGTTAAAGGTTGGAAGGGACCTTCAAAGATCACTGAGTCCAACCCCCCTGCCAGAGCAGGACCATAGAATCTATCACAGGTTGCACAGGAACACATCCAGATGGGGATGGAAAGCTTCCAGGGAAGGAGACTCCACAACCCCTCTGAGGAGCCTGTTCCAGTGCTCTGTCACCCTCAGGGTGAAGAAGTTCCTCCTCATGCTAAGGTGGAACCTCCTGTGCTGTAGTTTATATCCATTGCCCTTTGTCAGATCTTAACAGGTAGCACTTACAGATTCCTTTCTCTTCCTACTTCCCCTTCCATTACATGCACTGGCAGCCCTGAAGGCAAAGTTAACCAAGCCTACTCTATGGCAATTTTCTCATTTGTTAACACCACACACATTTTTGAAGGTATTTCATAAATGTGCTTAGTATTACACACCCTAAAGTCTCCCAGATGCTTGTTTTTTGTTGCTTTGCTGTACTGAGTTTCCCCACAAAGCAGCAGTCACCACATCCCTAAATAAGCCTTGGGTTATTATGCACACAACAACATTCTTTCAGGAAAATTATCATCAAATAATCTGTTCTGCACAGTACACTTTGTATGTAAAGTGTACATATTGCCCCTGAAGGCATATCTAAACATAAAGTCAGCACTGCATTCTGGCAGAATATAAAACTGCTTCACAGTCTCACAGTATATCAGAGGTTGGAAGGGACCTCAAGAGATCATCAGGTCCAACCCCCCTGCCAGAGCAGCATCACTTAGGGTAGTCTGCACAGGAATGCATCCAGGTGGGTTTGGAAAGTCTCCAGAGAAGGAGACTCCACAACCCCCCTGTTCCAGTGCTCTGTGACCCTCACTGGAAAGAAGTTTCTCCTCATGTTGAGGTGAAATCTTCTCTGTTCAAGTTTGAATCCATTGTTCCTTGTCTTATCACTGTGAACCACCCAAAAGAGCCTGGCCCCCTCCACTTGACACCCACCCCTCAGCTATTGATAGACATTGATCAGATCCCCCTCAGTCCTCTCTTCTCCAGACTAAACAGCCCCAGGGCTCTCAGTCTCTCTTCACAGGGGAGATGCTCAAGTCCCCTACACATCCTCATGGCTCTCTGTTAGATTCTCTCCAGCAGGTCTCTGTCTCTCTTGCTTGGGAGACACTAGTTCATTGCAATTCCCCACTTCCTAGTGAGGTGAATTCTCATGTAGTACTCACAGGCAACCCATGCAAACCTCCTGGATCCATCTCTTCCACAGCAAAGAGAAGTCCCTTGCAGTTCCTAGTCTGCCTTCCAGCGCGTTTGGCTCCGCAGAGCGCAGGAGTAATGATGTCACCACCACCACCAGGTCACTGGCACAATGCAGTGCATTAGCTGACTCTAGAGAAGAAGCACTCTAGGCATCCTCTCCTCCCTCACTGGCAAGTGTGGGCAGAAATGAGAAGCCCAAACAAAATGCAGGAGAGAGAACAAGGACGTTAGAGGACATGAAGAGCCACTAAGAAGTTTGCCTGTTTATTACTGTGCCAGCTGCCACATCCCAGCCACCTGAGAGAGCACCATAGCAACATTTGGTGTTGCTGGAGTTACACAGAATAACACAATGAGGAGATACAACAGTGCCTCTCTCCCTCCCACTCTCTCTGTTGACTCTTCTCTTGGCAGCAAAGTGCCATCTCCATTATTATGGGTGTCTAGCTGCCCAGAAAAACAAATACAAATTCCCACAGTTTTCATGAAGGGCATCTTCTGGCCCTAAATTTGCACTGCTTTCCTTACCATGTGACAATCTGGCACATGAAGACCTTCTTAGGGAGGAACAAAACTTCATCTGCAGTTTCCAAAATGTCACTGAAGGAACTGTCAAGATCTGTCTCTCCCCACTGCTCACAGCCATTGTAAAAGCCAGAATCAGGGATTGAAACAGCAGCATAGAATGGTCTGGGTTGGAAGGGACCTCTAAAGGTCCTCTAGTCCAACCCCTCACATTCCATCTTTCCATTACCAACTTCCATCCCACATACATTGCTTCTTGACACTTCCAAGACAAGTGGCCAGCACACCAAGCAATAAGAAAACACAAAGGTAGGATCAGCATCTCACAGTGATTTTACTCTAGGATCACCATCTCAAATTATTTTATTCTGGTCCTCTAATAGCTAATATATCATCACATGAGGAGAAAACTTCTTTCCAGTGAGGGTGACAGAGCACTGGAACAGGCTGCCCAGGGGGGTTGTGGAGTCTCCTTCTCTGGAGACCTTCCAAACCCACCTGGATGCATTCCTGTGCAGACTACCCCAAGTGATCCTGGCAGGGGGGTTGGACCTGATGATCTCTTGAGGTCCCTTCCAACCTCTGATATACTGTGAGACTGAGATACTGTGATATCACTACAAACATATTACAAGAGATGTCTCCTGTAACAACAACCACAGCCACACTACACTTCCACCTTCCAATGCAGCCTACACTAACATCTGGGCATGTGCTGGCCCAAGGATAGCCAAGCTAGGAATCACAGACTCACAGAATGGTCTGGGTTGGAAGGGACCTCCGAAGGTCATCTAGTCCAACCCCCCTGCAGCCAGCAGGGACATCCTCAACTAGATCAGGTTGCCCAGAGCCCTGTTGAGCCTCACCTTGAGTATCTCCAGGGATGGGGCCTCAACCACCTCCCTGGGCAACTTGTTGCAGCGTTGCAGTACCCTCATGGTAAGGAATATGTTTCTAACATCCAATCTAAATCTCCTCTTCTCTGGTTTGAAGGCATTGCCCCTGACCACTGCAGGCCTTTGTAAAGTCTGTCTCCATCGTTCTTGTAGGCTCCCTTCAGGTACTGGAAGGCTGCTATTAGTTCTCTCTGGAGCCTCCTCTTCTCCAGGCTGAACAACCCCAGCTCCCTCAGCCTATCTTTGTAGCCGAGGTGCTCCAGCCCTTTGACCATAGGAATAAACCTATGGATCTTTTCCTGCGCTAGGGGTAACAGCAACCTCCCTACTCCTGCTCAGAAGGATTTTGACTGATGATGCAGCAGAAGTCAAATGACCTACCTAAGGCTGTTCCATCACTTCCCTTGCATAGTCATTATTCCCACTACAGTATGCATTTTCCTAACACCCAGGAGTGTACCATGCTCTGATCACACCCTTTCAAGCTTCTTCTTGATCTTAAAAGCATGGGAGGAAAAATCAGTGAGTACAGAATCCTACTTACAGAGCTGCTGAAAGATTGCATAGAGCCTGGATCTTCCAAAGCTCCCTTGATCCTGCTGCTGTGTGTGGAGGTCCGGTTCTGAGGAACGGTGAGGTATTTGCTGTTGTGTGCTGAGAAAGGGTCCCTTGATGGCCTTGCTGTCCTCTGTGAGGAGGGGAGGGGAAAGCCTGCTGAGAATCAGAGAGAAGCATTGTTATAAAGCAGGTTTTGTGTGGGTGGTTTGCTAAGAAAGGGGAAATAGAGCAGCGAATGGACACCATTCCACTGCAGTTCATGGACACCATTCCACTGCAGTTCATGGACACCATTCCACTTCAGTTCATGGACACCATTCCACTGCAGTTCATGGACACCATTCCACTTCAGTTCATGGACACCATTCCACTGCAGTTCATGGACACCATTCCACTGCAGTTCATGGACACCATTCCACTTCAGTTCATGTAGACCATTCCACTGCAGTTCATGGACACCATTCCACTGCAGTTCATGGACACCATTCCACTTCAGTTCATGTAGACCATTCCACTGCAGTTCATGGACACCATTCCACTTCAGTTCATGGACACCATTCCACTTCAGTTCATGGACACCATTCCACTGCAGTTCATGCAGACCATTCCACTTCAGTTCATGTAGACCATTCCACTGCAGTTCATGGACACCATTCCACTGCAGTTCATGGACACCATTCCACTTCAGTTCATGTAGACCATTCCACTGCAGTTCATGGACACCATTCCACTTCAGTTCATGGACACCATTCCACTGCAGTTCATGGACACCATTCCACTTCAGTTCATGGACACCATTCCACTGCAGTTCATGGACACCATTCCACTTCAGTTCATGGACACCATTCCACTGCAGTTCATGGACACCATTCCACTTCAGTTCATGGACACCATTCCACTGCAGTTCATGGACACCATTCCACTTCAGTTCATGGACACCATTCCACTGCAGTTCATGGACACCATTCCACTTCAGTTCATGGACACCATTCCACTTCAGTTCATGTAGACCATTCCACTTCAGTTCATGCAGACCATTCCACTTCAGTTCATGGAGACCATTCCACTGCAGTTCATGCAGACCATTCCACTGCAGTTCATGGACACCATTCCACTTCAGTTCATGGACACCATTCCACTTCAGTTCATGGACACCATTCCACTGCAGTTCATGGACACCATTCCACTTCAGTTCATGGACACCATTCCACTTCAGTTCATGTAGACCATTCCACTTCAGTTCATGCAGACCATTCCACTTCAGTTCATGGACACCATTCCACTGCAGTTCATGCAGACCATTCCACTGCAGTTCATGGACACCATTCCACTTCAGTTCATGGACACCATTCCACTTCAGTTCATGGACACCATTCCACTGCAGTTCATGGACACCATTCCACTTCAGTTCATGGACACCATTCCACTGCAGTTCATGCAGACCATTCCACTTCAGTTCATGGACACCATTCCACTGCAGTTCATGGACACCATTCCACTGCAGTTCATGGACACCATTCCACTGCAGTTCATGCAGACCATTCCACTTCAGTTCATGGACACCATTCCACTTCAGTTCATGTAGACCATTCCACTTCAGTTCATGGACACCATTCCACTGCAGTTCATGGACACCATTCCACTTCAGTTCATGGACACCATTCCAATTCAGTTCAGGGACACCATTCCACTGCAGTTCATGGACACCATTGCACTTCAGTTCATGGACACCATTCCACTTCAGTTCATGTAGACCATTCCACTGCAGTTCATGGACACCATTCCACTTCATTTCATGCAGACCATTCCACTGCAGTTCATGGACACCATTCCACTGCAGTTCATGGACACCATTCCACTTCAGTTCATGGACACCATTCCACTGCAGTTCATGGACACCATTCCACTTCAGTTCATGGACACCATTCCACTGCAGTTCATGGACACCATTCCACTTCAGTTCAAGTAGACCATTCCACTTCAGTTCATGGACACCATTCCACTTCAGTTCATGGAGACCATTCCAATTCAGTTCAGGGACACCATTCCCCTTCATTTCATGGACACCATTCCAATTCAGTTCATGGACACCATTCCACTTCATTTCATGGACACCATTCCACTTCAGATGCTGCACTTCAGCACACGGAGAGGGGTGCAGAGGAACAGCAGGTACTTACCTGTGTGACCTGCTGGGGAAGGAGGAGCAATGATACAACCCACACTTAACTCAGCTCTTCCCTGAGTGTTCAGCAGCATTTGCACTCATGCACTTTCAGCCACCAGGATAGGAGCTGGCAAGTCTGTGCTTTGCAGCCAGCTAAGCATCCTCCCGGAGACAAGCAAGCCTTGTGTTTCATCTCAGAAAGAGCATGAAGGAGGTAGCTATATGCAGAAAACCCTTTCATTGGTGCAGTGATCCTCATCTCCAAATAATTCAAGGACAATCCAAAAGGATCCAGTCTTATAGATGGTGATAATAAACTTTGTCTCACTCTTCTTTCCTGTTTTGTTTGGAAGATCATATTCCCCCACCCCCCACCCCCTTTTTATTTTTTTTTTCATTTAAACCCTTCCTGATTCTTTTTTCAAGAGTCTAAGGTAGACATTGTGTCCTACTGCTGGTCTTCTGTGCCTTTGACATGGGTTGAATCTTCTTACTCCTGCTTATGTGCTAAGAGAGGAGGTAGTAAAATGCTAAAGAAGGGAATGTGCAGACCTTGCCCCTAAAGGTTATGATTATTCTGATGTTTCCTATCAATAATAGATTAGCACAGTAGAGCAACTCACCAGTCTCCCTCTTCTGATCTCTCAAGGAGACTCATACTTGGTTAACTTTAATGAAGCATATAATGATGCCACAAGGGAAACTCCAGGGAAAATAATTAATAAGTGAAGGTTCCATTCCCAAAGGATGCTCACAGTCTTTCTCCAGTATATTCAGACTAAGCCTGGGATATCTCACAAGACCTTTGCACAGTCAGTTAAAAGCCCCTTTCATTCCATTCCTTTTAACTGAGTCTAGGGGGAAAAAAATATCTGGAGTTCATTTGTAATAAAATGATTTCATTTCCATTCTGCTTCCCAGCCTTCAGTAACTGTGTCATGAACCTGAGGTTAACTCTGGCAAGCAGGTGAGGTGGGAAGGGACTTCCAGTCATTTGGATGGAAATGTAATTTCCATGGCTGAATTTGGAAGACTCCTGTTCTTGTCCAGCACAGAGCCACAGAGGTGCTGAAGGCAGTGGAACATCTCCCTGGGAGGAGAAGCTGAGAGCAGAGGAGCCTGAGGGGTGACCTCATTCCTGTTGATAAAGATGTGCAGGGCAGTGTTGGGAGGATGGAGCCAGGCTCTGCTCAGGGATGTCCAATGATAGGATAAGG
Source organism: Indicator indicator (assembly GCF_027791375.1). NCBI lineage: Eukaryota > Metazoa > Chordata > Aves > Piciformes > Indicatoridae > Indicator > Indicator indicator. The sequence continues at coordinate 45,069,545 of NC_072012.1, read as the reverse complement.
GACAATGGGGGCAAGCTGGAGCAGAGGAGGTGCCATGGGAATAGACGGGAAAACCTTTTCCCTGTGAGGGTGCCAGAGCCCTGGAACAGGCTGCCCAGAGAGGCTGTGGAGTCTCCTTCTCTGGAGACATTCCAAACCCACCTGGATGTGTTCCTGTGTGACCTTCTCCTGGTGCTCCTGCTCTGGCAGGGGGGTTGGACTGGATCATCTTTTGAAGTGCCTTCCAACCCCTAACATTTTGTGGCTCTCCCAAAAGGTTTTCACCTTCCCAAATCAAACTGACTGAACCAAAACATTTTGTTCTGAGTAAGTTTCACCACGTTTGACAGTGTCAGCTGTGACAGTGCAGCACCTCAGAGTCTTCAGCTTCAGATGCAGCCTGACCTCATTCTGCCCTGTAAGCCTTTAGGACCTCAGGCCTCACTTGTTCTCATTCTGTAAATGTTTTAGAGGAGTTAGCACTGGTAGAAATAAGCTCTGTGTGTATGTGTGTATAGATACACATTTTTACACATGCACAGCTCTGGTACACATGGGTCTCCCCAGAGAATGGCAGTAGAGAGAATTTTGAATGCAACCAGGAAAACAACTGTTCAGAAACTACACTCATCCTAAACAGCCTAGGAGCCAAACCCTCCAGTCAAGGTTCATTAAGTTCTGACTGGCTTCCAAGAACAAGGTACCTCCAAGAGAGACATCAGTCACTTCTGTCAACTACCTGAAAGGAGGTTGTGGAGAGGTTGGTGCTGGTCTCTTCTCACAGGTAATTAGTGACAGAACAAGAGGGAATGGCCTCAAGTTGCCACTGGGTAGGTTTAGACTGGACATTAGGAAACAAATTTTCAGGGCAAGAGTGGTCAGGGATTGGAATGTGCTGCCCAGGGAGGTGGTTGAGTCCCCAAGCCTGGATGTGTTTGAAGGTGGTTTGGATGTGGTGCTTGGGGCTATGGTTTAGGGGTGACCCTTGTAGAGTAGGGTTCTGGGTTGGACTTGGTGACCCTGAGGGCCTTTTCCAACCTGAATGCTTCTGTGATTCTGTGAGTAGCTCTAACTCCCGTGCCAATTTGCAGCCAGCAATCACCTCCTTGCTCTCCTAGTCCTTCTGCACTCTTTTGCTTCAGCTTTTTGTAGCCTTAAGAGTTGGCCACAGGTGCACCAATTGACCTCAGCATTTGAGGCTTCCAGTTCCTTGTCTGAAGTGCAATGGTGAAGAAGCTGCACACACTGCTGGAAGTGGAAGGACTGGGAGTGGCTGTTAAAGGACCATAGTGCTTTTGAAATATGCATTAAGGGAGTCTACCTAATTAGGAGCTCTGTATGAAATCCTGAGGAACAGGCAGTTGTATGAGTGGTGCAGATGGTCACATTGTCACAGGCACAACTACTTGCAGAATACACTGTAAAGGGTTTGCCCACCCAGGGCACTGACACTGGCCAGTTTTCATTTATCACAGACTCACAGAATGTTAGGGGTTGGACCTTGAAAGATCATCCAGTCCAACCCCCTGCCAGAGCAGCATCACCTAGAGCAGATCACACAGGAACACATCCAGGCAGGTTTTGAATATCTACAGAGAGGGAGACTCCACAACCCCCCTGGGCAGCCTGTTCCAGTGTTCTAGCACCCTCATAGGGAAAAATGTTTTTCCTTGTGTTTCCATGGAAATTCCTCTGCCTCAATTTCCACCCATTGCCCCTTGTCCTGCCATTGAGCATCACCCAGCAGAGCCTGACTCCATCCTCTTGGCACTCACCCTTTACATCTTTATAAACATGAATGAGGTCACCTCTCAGTCTCCTCCTCTCCAAGCTAAAGAGCCCTCAGCTCCCTCAGCCTCCATCATTTTTGTGCCTCTGTGCTGGACTCTCTCAAGCAGTTCCCTGAGGTCCTTCTTGAGCTGAGGGGCCCAGAACTGGACACAATATTCCAGCTGCAGCCTCACCAGGGCCTCTCCTTCCAGTTAAGTACCCAAAATGGGCTGCATTTCTGAAAGTCTCTACAGTCAGAAGTACACCTGTGTACTCACACAGATTCCTCTGTAAAACTGTTCAAACCACCTGCAAGTCAGGAGCCTTGCTTGGCCAAGTTATCATTCCTTGTTTTAGCTTTCTATTCCTTGTTATTCCTTCCACACACCCCCCAGGCAGGTCTGAAAAAGAACTACCTGAATTTATTATGTAGCTTGACTTAAACATAAGTTCCTTACAGGAGATGTACATAGACAAGAAGATGTACCATGGTTAAAGATGTGTTCTGCAACCATGTGGGAGGTGCTGCACTTAGGGCAGGGTAATCCTAGATATCAATATAGGGTGGGAGTGCTGCATCCAGCTCTGGGCTGCCTACCTTAAGCCACTGCAGGATTGTTCCATCTCAGTTGGAAGCAACTCGTGTTACTTCCTCCAAGCCATACCTTTGCTTCCATTTCCCTGAAGCTTCCTCCAAATTCCTCCTCTTCATGGTAGGCTTTGTACCCTCTGATCTGAAATTTGCTTTAGTTGCTACCATGCTGCATTAGAGAGCATTAAAGATGATCCAAAAAAGCCTTGTCTGGAATTCCTGTGATTCTTAAAAGGCGCTAATTGTGGTCTTGAAGACACAGAGGAGCAAATCACACTTGGCTGCAGCTTTGTTAGAGTTGGGCACAAGTTCTGGCACAGGCTGAGCTTCTTCTCCTATCCCCATTTACTTTGAGACTTCAGCGAGTCAGAAAAATCTCAGGATGTGGTGAACAGAGAGATTTGCCCAGAACACTGTGGCCCTTGGTGTGCATGGGCATTCTTAAAGTAAGAGATGGTGTCACAAAGGATAACAGCAATCCTCTTGCAGTCATTTTAGGGAAAAGAAGGCCTGTGGCCATCTGTTCTGTGGGAGAAGGTGAGCCTGGAGCAGATCATGATATGGCAGAGCAGTGAGTGACCCCTCTAACAGGAAGCCCCAAATGCAGAGCAGCAAGTCCAGGTCTGAATCAGGGCAAGAAATGGTCAGGGTTACAGCTCAGGCACAGCTCAGTGCTTCCCCAGCAAGGCAACAGTGAAGAAGAAGGTCCAAGGTCAAGCTAGGAAGCAGAGCTTCTAGGTCCTTGTCAGGGCTCCATGGGCAAAGGTCCTAGACCAGGTGTAGACATAGCTCAGCTGCAAGGCACCACAAGTGAGGGCAAGCAGTAAAGCTGCAGCTTGAAACTAGTTCCCAAGGGAAAGGAGGGCAGGGACTCACTTTCAGCTTTCTTCAGAACAGCTCTGCTCAGTGAAAGGGCAGACCTGGGACTCAGACAGACAAACTCTTTCATGTGAGCAGCTAAATGACCAGGTGGGGTGATGTGCTCTCACTCAGCCCTGAGAGACTGTCCCTGAACTGCTGCCAGAAGCAACATCAGTGCAGCACATCAAACAGGCAGGAGGAGGCAAGGGGGACATGACTCCTGGCTGCTTTGGACTGCCCTAGGTAGCTGTTGTCACAGGCACAAGGTTGGTAGATCCACTTCCACAGGAGCTCTCACCTCCAGGCATCAGGAGCAGGCAGAATGTACCTGAGTTAATGGAGGTGTTCATTCACCTCTGGCTCACACCAGGGGCCAGTCTCTTGAAGGGGAGGGGAATTATGAATCTGAATGGTCAAGGATGAGGACAACAGAATAGAGCTGTGGAGAGAGATGGAAGACCCACACAGCATAAATCAAACCCCTGATCTGCCTTCTGAATGGCTTATTGGAGCTGTATCTGGGTAACACGACTGTGTGTAGAACTTCACACACTTCCCCTCCTTCTTTTTCAATTAGCCTGGCCAGGAAAGGTTACAGAAAGTCCCTGTTTCTTCTTCAACATTAAGTATAAACTGGGACTCAGTCTAACCCTAACCACCCAGGGATAGAAAAAGGACACTCAGACAGCTCAAGGAAGATCGGCAGTAGGCATGAAATCAAATGGTTCTTTGAGTCAGAGTATCCTAGAATGGTTTAGGTTGGAAGGGACCTCAGAGATCATCTATTATAACCTCTCAACTAGATTTGGCTACTCAAGGCCTCACCCAAACTGGCCTTGAACACCCCCAGGGAGGAGGCATCCACAACCTGCCTGGGCAGCCTATTCCAGAGCCTCTCCACCCTTGTACTACTCCACCCTTCTTCCTGAGATCCAGTCTCACCCTGCTCTCCCTCAGCTTCAAACCATTCCCCCTTGTCCTGTCTCTAGACATCCTCATGAAAAGTCCCTCTGCAGCCTTCCTGTAGGATCCCTTCAGGTACTGGAAGGCAGCCCTAAGGTCTCCCTGGAGTCTTCTCTTCCCCAGGCTGCACACCCCCAGCTCCCTCAGCCTATCCTCACAGCAGAGGTGCTCCAGCCCTTGGATCATCTTTGTGGCCTCCTCTGCACTTGCTCCAACAGATCTGTGTCCTTCTTATGCTGGAGTCCCCAGGCCTGAAGGCAGTATTCAAGGTGGGGTCTCAGCAGAGCAGAGTCAAGGGGCAGAATCCCCTCTCTTGCCCTGCTGGCCACACTCCTCTGGCTGCAGCCCAGCACACAGCTGCCTTCTGGAGGCTGCATGAGGGCACTGCTGGCTCATGGGGAGCCTCTGTTTGCACCCTGTGATCTGCTACACAAACAAGAGCTCTGGCTGGGAGAGCACAGAAGCAGGAGGGCTCAGTGAGCTGCATGATGGTTTGGAGTTCACAGCAGAGCTGCAGCTCTATGAGCAGTGGGGTAACATGGAAACAACCACAGAGCTCTTGACTGCAGCAGGAAGGCACTAGTGCCTCACTATTAGCACTGAACTTTATCCTAGACTTCTGCAGCAGGGTTTGTGCACTGACCTGATTTGTTCCTCGCAGTTCCTTGGGAACTGAAAGCTCACTGCTGGACTTCTGAAAAGGGATACTGCTTATTCCCTCCAGTTGCATTGCAATGAGGAAGATGCAGACAGAAACAGCATCAGACCAGCAAAAAGCGTTTTCCTAGTTACTGCGTTTCCCACATGGATCACAATGGTGACCTGAGCTGCACTCCTGAGCCTTTGGAAGAAACAAACTCCACATGTTTTATCTCTGCAATGTCTGTGTCTAACCTTGGCCACAGATTATTAGGTTAGAATGTCCTGAAAGAAGCCACAACAGTCTTTTCAAAGTACTCCTTTTTTTTTTCTTCCCTTACCCCCTTTCCACCTGTTCAGCTTCCTAGGCAGCAGTTAACCCTGAAGCAGAGAATAAACTTACCTGGAATGTGTGTTTCCATGTTGCCTGGAGGCTTGGCTGGAAGCTGTGTCAGTGCTAATAGGATGTGGCTGTGCTGATCATGTGCACAATCTGCTTCTGCACTGGCTTAAGCAGTGGACAGCAGCTAGGAGCTATTTCCATCCTGGCTTGATCCTGCTTTAAGCAAACCACCAACTGAAGCTAATCACCAAACCTGTTTTGGTGATTACCTGCATGGAAGAAAGAGAGAGAGGGAGCCAAAAGTCCCACAGCCTGAGAGGCCATGGCAGTTCTCTGCTGGAACTTCAGCACCTTGTCTTCAGTGCTCCAGAATGCCTCAAACGATAGCAGCAGTCATGTTTTGTGCCAACTGCCCAGGTGCCCGTGGAGAGGGAAAAAAATGCTAATGCAACAGCAAAGACCTATCCCCTTCTCCTCCCCCCCCCCCCCCCAAAGAAAAAACAAAAAACAAAAAAACAAAAAAACCCATGTTATTTAAAGATTAGACTGTCTGGGACCTGATTTCTGTGGGAAAGAGGGTCCTGATACCTGCAAAGCTTTCCAGTGCTTCCAGGTAAGAGTGCAGAAAGCTTTTTATAAGGCTCTGTCCCAAGTGCTCGAGTTACCTCACTGCCTGGATGCAGCACTGACATTCTGCCATGAAATATTCAGGGGATTACCTTGTAATCACCTCTCCAGTCACAACAGGTGATGGATCCTGCTTAGCCTTCAGCCTTACCATTTAAGCAACCTATTGGGAAGAAAAGTTGTCATCTGAGGAAGGACTTTGGTTTGTTCATGATGACTGGAGAGATGTGTAATGAATTGGGGTAAAATCTGGTGTAATCTTCTTTTTGTTGTAGCCTGTTTATGACACTCTGGTGGTGGCTGTAGTCGTGAGAGGGGAAAATGTATCTATTCAAGGACATTTATTAAATCCCCACTCAGTCTTCACTTCTCTGGGCTTTTTATTCTGGAGAGGAGAAGACTGAGAGGGGATTTAATAAATGTTTATAAATATCTGAGGGCTGGGTGCCAAGAGGGAGGGGACAGGCTCTGCTCAGTTGCACCCTGTGATAGGACAAGGGGTAATGGATATAAACTACAGCACAGGAGGTTCCACCTCAACATGAGGAGAAACTTCTTCACTGTGAGGGTCACGGAGCACTGGAACAGGCTGCCCAGAGAGGTTGTGGAGTCTCCTTCTCTGGGGACTTTCCAGCCCTCTCTGGATGCATTCCTCTGTGACCTATGCTGGATTCTATGGTCTTGCTCTGGCAGGGGAGTTGGACTTGATGATCTTCAGAGGTCCCTTCCAACCCCTAACATCCTGTGAGCCTCTGACTGTGTAAAGTGCAGTGAATGAAGATCTCACACTGTGGCAAGGAGAGATTTGTCTGTGATATAGACAATTAATCTGGCCATTAGGAACTTTTTTTTTTTTCATTGAAAGAGTAGTCAGACATTGGAATCGGCTGCCCAGGGAGGTGCTTGTGTCACCAACCCTGGATGTGTTTAGATGTGGTCCCTGGGGAAATAGTTTAGGAGTGAACTTTGTAGAGTAGGGCTGATGGTTGTACTTGATGATCCCAAGGGTTTTTTTGTTTTTCCAACCTGAAAGATTCTGTGCTTCTGAGATGTAGTGATGGTAAGAGATCAAAATACTGAGTTTAAAGAGGGAGCAGTGTGGCTGGTGTGCTCCAAAACTTGTGCTGGGTGTTGTAAAGCTTCCCCAGCCAGGCTAGGAAATTTAACCTGCTGCTTTAAACTGTGACTGAATCATCACTAAGGAGATGGCCTCTTAATGAAACAGCCATAGGCAGACCAAAGACAATGAGATTAAACTAGATGACTGCATTCATCTGCTTACTTCAGCTCACCTGAAGTGCCAAAAAAGGAATTTTCTGTGTAACCTACACCAGTGTTGTACAGCTGATTTTACTTCAAAGGGATAGGGGTCAGGACCCCTGACTGCATCTTAAGCAGCTTTACACAGGTCAGCCAAACTTTTCTGCACTGTGATTTACCCCTGACAAAAGGGGAAAAGTAATGACTAGGGCCTTGTCTTTTCTGCATACAGGAAAGGTGAGTACAGAAAACTTTTTTTTAACACATGGAATAATGACTGCAGATAGCAAAAGTTCAATTGTCCCACTCTTAGTCCCTCCCTTGACTTGGCTTTTCCTAAGTAATGTATCAAGCAGATAGCCTCTCCCTCTACTCTGCCCTGGTGAGGCCACACCTGGAATATTGCATCCAGTTTTGGGCTCCCCAGTTCAAGAGGGACAGGGATCTGCTGGAGAGAGTCCAATGGAGGGCTACCAGGATGATGAAGGGACTGGAGCACTGCCTGATGAGGAGAGGCTGAGAGACCTGGGGCTGTTCAGTCTTGAGAAGAGAAGACTGAGAGGGTGTTGAATAAATGTTTATAAATATCTAAGGGCTGGGTGTCCGGAGGGAGGGGACAGGCTCTGCTCACTTGCACCCTGGGATAGGACAAGGGGCAGTGGATATGAGCTACAGCACAGGAGGTTCCACCTCAACATGAGGAGGAACTTCTCTACTGTGAAGATCACGAAGCACTGGACCAGGCTCCCCAGAGAGGTTGTGGAGTCTCCTTCTCTGAAGACTTTCCAGCCCCATCTGGATGTGTTCCTGTGTGACCTGTGCTGGATTCTATGGTCCTGATCTGGCAGGGGGGTTGGACTTGATGATCTCTGGAGGTCCCTTCCAACCCCTAACATCCTGTCATCCTGTGACATCAAATACTTGTTCTTCTTACCCTGCTAACATCTGAAATTAATCTCATGACTTCATTTAGGAGCTGCCTCCCCTTACAAAACAGGCAACAACCTGGATGCCATAGCTTCTGGACTGACAAATCTAAAAACTATTAGATTGCAGAAACTCTCCTGATGACTTTTTGCTAACAAAGCGGGATCAGAGAGTACCCCAAGGGAAGCACAATTGTTCAACTGCTTTTTTTTGCCTTGATGTTTTATATTCAGCTAATGTGTTCCCTGGAGAGAGAACAAACCTACTGCTTAGTATTCTCTTGTCTTTGGGGTGAGGGAATAAAACCTGATGAAATTATGCTATTTTTATATCCATATTATTTACTGCACCAACTAAATGCTGAACCAGAAAGGAATGTAAAGCCAGGTCCTGCAAGGATCCATGTGGACACAAAGCTCTGCCTGCACAGCTTCAAATTACCAGCTCCTATAAGCCATGGGATGGGTCTGTTACAGGCAATGCAGTTATCTCAGGTAATAAATAATATACACAGGAGGCAATATGATAGGAAGAAATATCCAGCTGGTTTCAATGGAACTGGGTCTGTGGTTTGTTTTTTAAGGACACTTGCTAATGGAGCAAATCCTACCTGGACATCACTGTGTTTCCTGAGGTACCTGGGGGCACAGTGTGAGTTGATAATGCAGAGCTGTGACAAATAATATCACTCTACCTGACTGCATTTCACCTGCTGCAGAGGAGTGGTGCTTGCAAGTCTGTAAAAGTTAGCAGAGAGATTAGATCCCTTTAATAATTAAGGAGTTATATAAGACTCCTCCCCAAATCCATTTAATATTCCTGTAAATCTATCCTGCAGCCTGCTCCACCATTCAGCCAGTCTTGTGAGGTGATGGGACATGTTCACAGCATCACAGAATGTTAGGGGCTGGAAGGGACCTTGAAAGGTCATCCAGCCCAACCCCCTCTGCCACAGCAGGATCACCTAGAGCAGGTCACACAGGAACACATCCAGGTGGGTTTGGGGTGTCTTCAGAGAAGAAAACTCCTTGGCAGAAGGGCAAAGGTTAAGGCAGCTCAAAACATCAAGGCTCAAAAGTAGTATTTACCAGTTGAAAACCAACATTTCCTGAAGCCCATATTCTGCTGGTGAATGTCAGTCTGATGTATGGCACTGTCTGAAGTGATGTTACACCACTGCTTTTGGTGTACACAGCTCCCTTTGAGCAGGTAGCTGACTATAGGCTTGCTCATGTTCCCCAGAGAGGTGGTGGAAACCTCATTCCTGGAGGTTTTTTGCAGCCAGGCTGGATGTGGCCCTGAGCTACCTGATGTAGTGTGAGGTGTCCCTGCCCATGGCAGGGGGGTTGGAACTGGATGATCCTTGAGGTCCCTCCAACCCTTCCACTTCTGTGATTCTATGTTCACTCCTGCCAGGAAAGAATTTTTCTGAAGACAGCAGATTTGCACTGAATGAAACTGGGCTGTGTGAAAGGCAATGGAAACCTGCATGGAGGAAGTCTGAGCACCTTGCACTACTACCAAGGGCAAGGGTTGGGAGGATGGAGCCAGAGGGTCTGCTCAGTGATGTCCAAGGACGGGACAAGGGGCAACAAATGTAAACTGGAGCAGAGGAGGTACCACAGGAACAGAAGGAAAAGGTTTTTCACTGTGAGAGTGAGAGAGCCCTAGAACAGGCTGCCCAGGGAGGTTGTGGAGTCTCCTTCTCTGGAGACATTCCAAACCCATCTCGATGAGTTCCTGTGTGACCTGCCCTGGGTGATCCTGCTCTGCAGGGGGCTGGACTGGATGATCTTTCAAGGTCCTTTCCAACCCCTAACATGCTGTGATTCCATGAATGCTTGCTTGTTTGATGGACAGATCTGTCTATCCACTTTGCTGTTGGTGGAAGATTCCTAGCTGTGTGTGCCTGCTTTTCAGAAGCTCCAAAAAAACTGTGGTTCCATCTCTACCCCTGTGGATGCTCCTTTGTGGCCTCCCCATGCTGATACTTGTGTAAGTCAGGCCCTAGCTTATCTGATTAGAAGACCTGTCTGCAGTCACGAAGCCTGAGTCTGCAATCCTGTCAGCTTTAATGAGCTAAGAAAGGTCAGTCTGGGGGAGGACACTGATGGAAACAGAGGGCCACTCCAGTGATGATAGGGAGAAGACATTACTTTTTCTCCTCTATCCATTCTTCTTCTGTGGTCATCTCCAGTCCCTCCTCTCCAGCTGGTCCAGGAGTTGCTTAGCTGCAGCTTCACATAAGCTGTTGTGCAGTAGATTACCTGGGTGATTGCCTTAGGTGTCCAACCTAAATCTACCCTGCTCCATTTTCAAACCATTGCCCCTCATCCTATCACTGCAAGCCCTTCTAAACAGTCCTTCTGCAGCCTTCTTGTAGAGCCCCTTCAGATAAAGAAATGCAGCTCTAAGTCTACCCAGAGCCTTCTCTTCTCCCAGCAGCTGAACACCCCCAGCTCCCTCAGCCTGTCCTCACAGCAGAGCTGCTCCAGCACTCTATTCATTTGTGTAGCCTCCTCTGGACCTGCTCCAGGTCCATGTCCTTCCTGAGTTGAGGGCTCCCGAGCTGGACACAGCACTGCAGGGGAGGTCTTACCAGAATAAAGTGGCAGAATTCCCTCTCTCCATCTCTGACCACACTGCTTTTTCTGCAGCCCAGGCTGCCCTTGCTCTTCTGTGCTGCAAGCTCACACTGCTGGCTCCTGTCCAGCTTCTCCTCCACCAGCACCCCCAAGCCCTTTTCTGCAGGGCTGCTCTCAATCTCCTCAGCCCCCAGCCTGTGTTCATATCTAGGACTGCCCTGACCTAGTTGCAGGACCTTGCACTTTGCCTATTGACCCTCATGAGATGCTTTTCACTACCACAGAATCATAGAATTCATTGAGTTGGAGGGAACTCTTGAAGGTCATCTTGTTCAACCCCCACCTCACAGAGACAAGGTCAAGTTCAAGAATACTTCTACTGGAGCTGGAACTGATTTTTAATTTTTTTTCCCCATAATGTATTCCTAAGCCTTAATAATTCTGTCACAAACACATGGAAAGTTTGAGGGGGGAGGTGTTAGTTTGGTTTTCATGCAGCTCTAATATCTGGGATAATAATGATAATATTTAAATAATAATAGCAATAACATTTCTAATAATAAATAAATTCAAATATTAATAATCTTTATACTAATAAATAAAAATTAATATTTAGATAACAATAGTAATTATTATTACTACGATTATTATTTAGCAATAAATATTGTATATAATATATTATATTTAAATATTAAGATTATAATATATATTATATATAATATACTAAAAACAATAACAGGAGCAACAACTAAAAAATATATAACTGAATGAGAAGTTTAAATATTCCTTGTCTTTCCAAACTGCTAATGGAATGAATAGTTTTCTGCCTCAAATTTTGGGGAGAAATTAAGACTTTCCACTGAAATACCTTCACTGGACCTAGATTCCACCAGGATCATCAACCCCCTGGAAAATTTTCTGTAGCCTGACCAAACCAAGTGGAATTCAACCCCTTCTAAATTTATCCCTGGTACCAGTAACTAAATGAAACCTGACATTGGCAATTCTGTGTTTGAAACAACTCTTATCTTTTGCAGCCAATGCCATATGGAACAATTTCTTTACCAGGAGGGTGGTGGAACACTGGAACAGGTTGCCCAGGGAGGTAGTTGAGGCTCCGTTCATGGAGATATTCAAGGTCAGGCTTGGCAGGGCTCTGGGCAACCTGAGGATGTCTTTGCTTACTGCAGGAAGGTTGGACTGGATGACCTTTGGAGGTCCCTTCCAACCCAGACCATTCTATGATTCTATAAATGAATGGTACCTGGAAATACAGTGGATTAGTGATGAGCTTTGTCTTCAAGCTGGTCTGTGGGAGTAAAGAGATGAAAACTCTCTCTCAGCCTCCTTCTGAGGACTTGCAGAAGTTAGCCTGTCCTCAGCACATCATTTCTTTGCATTCAGCTTCTGGAGGAACATATAAATGCACTGCAGAAAGACATAGGAGCCTGGGCCATAACCAGGATCGTTTGTATAGCAAGAACATCACCCTCTTCTTATCAAGAGTTCCACCAGAATTATTCCCTGACTGGTGAAGGAAAAAGAAAGACCAGGGACATCACCCTCTAACTCTCAAGAGTTCTGCCAGAATTAGTCCCTGACTGGAGAGGAGGGAAAAAAGACCAAGGACATCACCCTCTTCCTATCAAGAGTTCTGCCAGAATTAGTCCCTGACCAGAGAGGGGGGAAAAAAGCCCAAGAACATCACCCTCCTCCTGTGAAGAGTTCTGCTATAATTATTCCCTATTTGGAGATGAAAAAGTGACCACAATCCTAAAAGTCCACAGTGTGTCACTAAGGTCTGAAGTGGAGAACGCACCTCTGAAGATGGTGCTGAACGTTTTGGGATGTATTTTTTTAAGAAGAACTCTTTCCATGCCTGTGTTGTGGGTTTGCTTTTTCTTTCTTTTCCAGTCACCTGGACCATTTCCCACTGTGTTGTTCACCACTTCCTTCAGTGTCTGCAACACATCTTCTAGAAACCACTCCAAGAAGAATCAACAACCTGCTCCATTGTGCTAGGAAGTTTTATTGCTTGCTATGTTGATACCATTAGTTTAGGATTCTACTGGATAAAGCTGTCTACAGAGAGTAATGAGGCTTGCACTGTGAAGTTCCTTCACCATCAGGCTTGAGAGGACAGTTCTTGGGGGATCTTTATTCTGTACACTTGCGGGAGAGGCACTCACACTGCGAGGCAGAGGGGATGTAATGCTGCACCACTGTCCCGTTGGCACACCGCAGGGGGATGGTCACCATGGTGGTTTGGGTGGCTGTGCAGCAGCTGCACACATCCTCCCACTGCCCTCTCTCAGCAGAGTATCTGGTGTTGCTTCTGCACTTGCCCTAAAAGGGAAAATAAAAGAAGAGTTACCAAGTTTGAACTGTGCAACCAGAGTCCAGGTTCTTCCTTTCGAAACATCCATGGATGGCTTTGCCTGGAGTTCATGGAATTATGGGATGTTAAGGCTTGGAAAGGACCTCTAGGCATCATCCAGTCCAATCCCCCTGCCAGAGCAGGAACACCTAGAGCAGGTCACACAGGAATGCATGCAGCCTTGTTTGGAGTGTGTCCAGAGGAGGCTCCACAACCTCTCTGGGCAGCCTGCTCCAGGGCTCTGGCACACTCAAAGAGGTCTTTCCTTATGTACCCCTGACCCCTCCTCTGCTCCAGCTTGCCCCCATTGCCCCTTGTCCTGTCATTGGACATCCCTGAGCAGAGCCTGGCTCTGACCTCCCAACACTGCCCTGCACATCTTTATCAACAGGAATGAGGTCACCCTCAGGCTCCTCTGCTCCAAGCTAAAGAGCCCCAGCTCCCTCAGCCTGTCCTCACAGGGAGATGTTCCACTCCATCATCTCTGTGACTCCACACTGGACTCTTTCAAGCAGTTCCCTGAGGTCCTTCTTGAACTGAGAGGTGCAGAACTGGACACAATATTCCAGATGCATCCTCACCAGTGCAGAGTAGAGGGGGAGGAGAACCTCTCTTGACCTGCTAACCACAGCCCTTTTAATCTAGCCCAGGATGCCATTGGCCTTCTTGGTCACAAGGGCACGTTGCTGGCTCATGGTCATCCTGCTGTCCACCAACACCCTTAAGTGCCTTTCCCCTATGCTGCTCTCCAACAGATCATCCCCCAGCCTCTCCTGGTCCCTGGGGTTGCTCTTTCTCAGATGCCAGACTCTACACTTGCCCTTGTTGGATTTCATTCCATTCTCCCCACCCAACTCTCCAGCCTGTCCAGGTCTGGCTGAATGGCAGCACAGCCTTGAGGTGTGTCAGCCACTCCTCCCACTTAGGTGCCATCAGCAAACTTGCTGACAGTGCCCTCTGTGCCCTCATTCAGGTCTCTGATATAATAGCCCTGGTCCCAGTACCAACTCTGAGGGATTCCACTAGATAGAGGCCTCCAACTGGACTCTGTTTCATTGACCACAACTCTCTGACTCTCTCAGGTATCTAAATAACTATTTACACTCTTATAGATCAACTTGGGAAGCCTGAAGAGTGAGATGCTTCTGATCGAAGCAAAGGAGAATGGTGTGAACAAAACCTTTATGAATTTTTTTCATGCTATTTTGAGTAGGGAAGGTTCAGGACAACTAAATCAGTGCTATGAGGTTCACAGAAACACAGAATCAGCCAGGCTGGAAGAGACCTCCAAGCTCATGAAGTCCAACTGATCATCCAACCCTAAATAATCAACCAGACCACGGCACTAAGTGCCTCAGCCAGGCTTTCCTTAAACACCTCCAGGGATGGTGACCCCACCACCTCCCTGGGCAGCACATTCCCATGGCCAATCTCTCTTGCTGGGAAGAGTTTCTTTCTAAGATCAAGCCTAAACTTCCCCCTGCACAGCTTGAGACTGTGTCCTCTTGTTCTGGTGCTGGTTGTCTGGAAGAAGACACCAACCCCCACCTGGCTACAACCTCCCTCCAGGTAGTTGTTTACACTGAGTGAGTCAATGAGAAGGATGGGAACTGATGTGGCACTTGCTGAAGTGAAGCCGTGGTGGAGGCAAAGGTTTCTGTTGTGAAAGAGAGCTAGGGGGCAAGGATGTTGCTTTTGTTGCTTACCTCACAATGAGATATTGGCACCTCCTTCTCAGCCACACAGCCATTGACATTCCCATACTGCAGTCTGGTGCTTACTGGGCGACATTCCACTTCCACACCTAACAAGTTAACCAAAGGAAAAATAAAAGCATTTTTTGACAGTGCTGCCAATTGCTTTTCTAAACTCTCTTCCCTTTATCCTGAAATTGCTGTTGGTGAGATCCCCACCAAAAGGCTCAGGTGTGTCTTCTTCAGTGTCTCAGAGCTGTGTGATTATCACAGAATCACAGAATGGTTTGGGTTGGAAGGGACCTCCAAAGGTCAGATAGTGCAACCCCCCCTGCGGTCAGCAGGGGATCTTCCACTAGGATCAGGTTGCTCAGAGCCTTCTTGAGCCTGACCTTGAAGATCTCCAGGGATGGAGCCTCAAACACCTCCCTGGGAAACCTGCTGCAGTGTTCCACTACCCTCATGCTTAGAACTATAGAATCATAGAATTGTTAGGGTTGGAAGGGACCTCAAAGATCATCCAGTTCCAACCCCCCTGCCATGGCCAGGGACACCTCACACTAGATCAGGTTGCTCAGAGCCACATCCAGCCTGGCTGTAAAAAACCTCCAGGGATGAGGCTTCTACCACCTCCCTGGGGAACCTGTTCCAGTGTCTCACCACCCTCATGGGGAAGAACTTCTTCCCAACTAACTTATTCCTAGCATTTTCAGTATTCCTTACTTGAAGCTCAGTAGATGAATGCTCTCATAATTAAATGTCCTGATTGAGCCACTTGATGACAGCCTATCTCAATAGCTTTCTGCCTTCTATTTCTCAGTGCTTACAGAGAGAGGCAATGGCTGCAATCTCTCTAGCAGCTAACATCCTTCATCAGAGGTATTATTACAGCAGGTACTGTGCCAGTGTGGTGATGGGCTGCTGTGCTGGGCCATCTTTTATTTATGAGCACATGCAGGGGAGGGGCAGGGGGGAAGGAGGGTAATGGAGCACAGGAGGCAAGATGTTGATATTCTGAGCTTAAAAGACAATACCAATTTTGTGTTACTCTTTTGTTTTTTCTTTTAAATGAGCTGCAGTATTATTTTTTTTTTACTTACAAAAGAGAAAACTGAGAGGTTGTCTGCTCACAAAAGCATCAGAGATTCATTTTGGAAATGAGAACCCAGCCCTGCAATCCTTCAACACGTAAGCAAACCCCTCCTCTGCTTACAGCCTAGCTGACACTTGGGTTATCTACACCATGACCCATGACACTAAGAGTTGCAGGACTGACTCCTAGACTGACACATGGAAGATGCAGTCAGGCTGCTCAACAGGAAGACACCTTTGACAAGGGTTTCCCCTGCAGTATTTTGGTTACTGAAAACAGATCAGAATGACATTACTGCCACCAGGGATTTGCTTTTTGGTCAGTTCACAGAATCACAGAAACATTCAGGTTGGAAAAGGCCCTCAGGATCATCAAGTCCAACCCAGAACCCTACTCTACAAGGGTCACCCCTAAACCATATCCTCAAGCACCACATCCAAACCACTTTGAAACACATCCAGGCTTGGTGATTCCACCACCTCCCTGGCCAGCACATTCCAATGCCTGAACACCCTTGCCCTGAATTTTTTTTCCTAATGTCCAGTCTAAACCTACCCAGTGGCAGCTTGAGGCCATTTCCTCTTGTTCTATCACTAATTACCTGTGAGAAGAGACCAGCACCAACCTCTCCACAACCTCCTTTCAGGTGGTTGTAGAGAGCAATGAGGTCTCCCCTCAGCCTCCTCTCTTCCAAACTAACCATCCCCAGCTTCTTCAGTCACTCCCCATCAGATTTATTCTCCAGGCCCTTCTCCAGCTTTGTTGCCCTCTGCACTGGCTCCAACACCTCCACATCTCTCTTGTGTTGAGGTGCCCAAAAGTGGACACAACTCATTTGAGGTTGATTGATTATTCATGAAGTGGTTGCCTCACATGTTCAGCATCATGTGATGTGACTTGTCAGCCTGGGTGTGCAGTACTGTTCCTGTCATCTTGAGCTGAGCAATAAAATACAGCATTCATAATTAACAGCTGCATAAAATGTGGAGAGTATCTGTTTCTTTCTAGGCACTTGTGGACACTGTCAGAACATGTGTTCTAGAGGACAAAGCAGGACAGAAGTGTCCCAGTCAGAGGCTAGTCTTGTTCCTTGACTCTGCTTGTCTCTGTTTCATTTAACTGCACCTCCTGCAGCACACAGCTGCTCACTCAGCAGCTCCACACCCAAATTCCATCCAACACTTTTTCATAGAAACCCAGAATGGCTCAGGCTGGAAAGGACCTCAGAGAACATCTACTCTAACCTCCCCACCATGGGCAGGGACACCTCTCAACTAGATTCAGCTGCTCTAGGGCTCATCCAACCTGGCCTTCAACACCCCCAGGCAGGAGGCAACCACAACCTCCCTGGGCAGCCTGTTCCAGAGTCTCACCAGCCTTATACTGAAGAACTCCTTCCTAAGCTCCAGTCTCACCCTGCTCTCCCTCAGCTTCAAACCATTCTCCCTTGTCCTGTCTCTAGACACCCTGATGAAAAGTCCCTCTGCAGCCTTCCTGGAGGATCCCTTCAGGGATTGGAAGGCAGCTCTAAGATGCCCCTGGAGTCTTCTCTGCCCAGGCTGAACACCCCCAGCCCCCTTTGCCTAATCCTCACAGAGGAGGTGCTCCAGCCCTCTGTGGCTTGCTTACTTACATGTGTCACAGCAGGTACTGCCAATTTTTGCAATCCTGCCCTGAAAGAACAAAAAAAGAAAACTTTTATTTCAGCACAAGCAATACATGTTTGCTCTGCTGGAAGAACACAGAGGCATGTTTAGAACAGTACTAGGCAAGAAAATTGTATTTTTATCTTGAGTGAAAATACACATTTACATTAGTAACCATCTCCTTATCAGTTTGGGGGGTTTGAAATTGGGATTGTGTTTGTCAACTACCTGAAAGTCTTGCTTTCAACTTGTATTAGGAGAAATATTTATACTATTCATAAATATTATTTATAAATATAAATTATAAATATTTATAATATTTATAGGGTGATGCAATTGCTGCACTAAGTACCCAAACTTAAAGGCAAACCTTTGGAGGTTTTTCTTAATTGAAAAGACCTAAAAACTTCCCATCTAGCTAGATGAAACCCACTGATGCTGTCACTGAAGTAGGTTTGTTGGGATTTTTGTGGGGGAGGAAATAATCAATTTGGGCAGTTCACACAGTCTCACAGTATATCAGAAGCTGGAAGGGACCTCCAGAGATCATCAGGTTCAACCCCCCTGCCACAGCAGGATCACTTAGGGGAGTCTGCACAGGAATGCATCCAGGTGGGGTTGGAAAGTCTCCAGAGAAGGAGACTCCACAACCCCCCTGGGCAGCCTGTTCCAGTGCTCTGTCACCCTCACTGGAAAGAAGTTTCTCCTCATGTTGAGGTGAAATCTTCTATGTTCAAGTCTGAACCCATTGTTCCTTGTCTTATCACTGTGCACCACCCAAAAGAGCCTGGCCTCCTCCACTGGACACCCACCCCTCAGATATTGAGAGACATTGATCAGATCCCCTCTCAGCCTTCTCTTCTCCAGACTAAACAGCCCCAGGGCTCTCAGTCTCTCTTCCTAGGGGAGATGCTCAAGTCCCCTAAGCATCCTCATGGCTCTCCGTTGGATTCTCTCCAGCAGGTCTCTGTCTCTCTTGAACTGGGGAGCCCAAAACTGGACACAGGATTCCAGGTGTGGTCTCAGCAGGGCAGAGTAGAGAGGTAGAAGAACTTCCCTAGCCCTGCTGGACACACTTTTACTGATACATCCCAGGATCCCATTGGCTCTCTTGGCCACAAGAGCACATTGTTGTTCCATGGAGAACTTGCTGTCCACCAGCACTCCAAGGTCTTTCTCTGTGGAGCTGCTTTCCAGCAGGGCAGCCTCTAACCTGTCCTGGTGCCTGCTGTTATTTCTCCCCAGATGTGGGACCTTGCACTTGTCCTGGTTAAAAAGTGAAATGTTCTTCACTGACTCACAGGTAGGGGCAATCCTAGATATCAACACAGGCTGGGGGATGATGAGATTGAGAGCAGCCCTGCAGAAAAGGACTTGGAGGTGCTGGTGGATGAGATGCTGGACATGAGCCAGCAGTGTGAGCTTGCAGCCCAGAAGGCCAATGGCAGCCTGTAAGGTACCTCCACAGAGAGTCCATCAACACACCTGGAAACAGGACCCATTTCACTACTTACTCCTTCAGCCAAGCATCTTCTGGAATCAAAGGGAGGACAGCCAGTGATTCTTCTCTCCCAGATAAATTCCCCTTTCTCATTTACTTTGCAGGAGTGACTGTCACAGCCGTCCTGAAGTGATTCATTTGACTGGAAAGGTATAAGAGCTGCTGTTAGCTTTGCATGGAAACAACACAGGATAGAAAGTTTTCAGGATACTGTAGAATCAGTTGATTCCTTTGATTCCAATTAATGTACCATGGTGATGAAGTAACCAGTGATAGGATGAGAGGAGATGGGTTTAAGCTGTGCCAGGGGAGGGTTAGGTTGAACATTAGGAAAATCTTCTTTCCTGAGAGAGTGGTGAGGGGCTGGAACAGTGCCCAGGGAGGTGGTGGAGTTGCCATCCCTGGAGGTGTTCAAGAGGCTGTAGATGTGGTTCTTCAGGAGATGGTTTAGTGGTGGTGTCAGCTGGGTTATGGTTGCACTCAATTAGCTTAAGGGTTTTTTCCAGCCTTAATGATTCTCTGATGATGTGATTCTCACCACCCTCACTGTAAAGAATTTCTTCCTAATCTCCAGTTGAAATCTACCCTCCTCGAGCTTCAATCCATTCCCTCTCATCCTGTCACTATCAGCCCTTGTAAAAAGTCCCTCTCCACCTCTCCTGTGGCCTGCTTTAGGTACTGGAAGGCTGTTCTAAGGTCCCTCCAAGACCTTGTTTCCTTCAGGCTGAACAGCCCCAACTCTCTCATCCTGTCACCATAGGGGAGGTTCTTCAGCCCTCTGATCCTTCCTCTGGACTCTCTCCAGCAGTTCCATATCTCTCTTTTGCTTCAGGCACCAGAAGTAGATGCAATGTTCCAAAACCACCTGCACTTGTTCCTGTGCAAGTGGGTCTAGGTGAACCTTCTTTAGCAAGGGCATTAGACCAGATGATCCCCAGAGGGCCCTTCCAACCCCTCCCATTCTATCATTCTGTTTCCTCTCCCTCCTGTCATCTGTTACTTGGCAGAAGAAGCTGCCACTCATCTTGCCACAACCTCCTTCTCAGGGAGCTGCAGGGAGTAATGAGAGTCTCCCCTCAGCCTCCTTTTCTCCAGGCTAAACAAACCCATTTCCCTCAGCCACTTCTCATAGTGCTCTAGACCCTTCACCTGATTCATTGCTCTTCCCACACTCTCCCCATCTAAAACTTAGTTGATAATCAGAATGAAAGAAAATGTTACATGGGGTTTCTTCTGACAAGCTGGTTGGTTTTAACCAGTTTAAGATCTATCATGCTCACAAAAATTTCACAATTCACACGTTCAACTTAAATTATCCAGTTCTCATTTAAAATTAGATTTTTTTTTTTTACTTTTTCTCAGCAGTTTGATTGTATATTCAGCTAAAGTTCATGCTTGACCATCCCTCTCCATTTTTAGCACCGTGGCATTAAGTCTCCTTTTTTTTTTTTTTTTCATTTACTAGCTACAAAGAAAAAAAGAACTTTCTTGAGGAGCCATCCTGAGATCCTAGAGGAAAATTAAAAAAAAAGAAAGGAACTTTCCTAGGGCTCACCACAAATCTGTGTTACATTTGCTCATAAATAAAAGGCAGAGTGCTTCAATCTTACCTTCAGGAATTTAATCCTTCCATCTCTCAGCCTGACACTGCATGCAGTTGGCACACACCTTCCACAGCAAGAGCCAGAGATGTCCTGTCTTCTGTAATTCTAGAAGGTAAAGGACATTTTGCTGGGTTCATTTTGGTTTGAGCCTGCTTCCTTCACTTATTTGTAGGGGGAGAAGGGTTTAAAACCAGAAACCAGTGGACAAAGCCCTAACCAGCAAAATGCTTTTATGACAAGTAGGAATTGAGTAGCTTAATCTAATTAGTAGCATACTTCTTTTGCTTTTTAAAGGCTGACATGAATACTTGTCCTGGTTTATTATACAACAGGAAGAGAAGCTTATTTCTAAGTACAAAGCTTCCTGCATCCACTGAATTCAGTATTCCTTGCCTAGTTGCAAGGTCAGGTCCAGTAAACCACACTTGACAGGAAGAAAGGGTTTGAAGCATTAAAATGTTTTGAGTGGCATTTGTGGTATGCAGGAACTTCTGTGGAATGCTAATGAATGCTACACATTACCACTTGGAAAAGTAGTTAGAAGCATGGGAAGTAGAAAAAAATAGGGGGAAGATAACCAGTAAGCAATGGGTAGGGAAAGAGGAGAATAGGGCAAACTGTGGAAAGGATGGAAAGAATGGAAGTATGGAAAGAAACCAGAAAATGGCATGATAAAACAAGAAAGTAAAAAAAAAAAATAAGGCATCAGAGAAGGTGCAATATAATAAAATGCAAAAGGAGGTAAAGAAAGAAAAGAGAAATAATGGAACCCCACAAACAACACACTGACAAGGAAAGGAGTATGGGAAAATGAGCAGGAAGAAGGGTATGGAGTGGAAAGGCCAGAGAAATAAACCAGGAAGGAACTGAGTTAACACATAAAGCATCTCAGAGTAATGTCTCCAGCTGCTACACATAGCCAACAGCTGCTTTAGGATGAGCTGCACATTTTTAGGACACCAAACACTTTCTGGTTGAGTGAAGTCATCCATGCTACCCATATGTTTGTTATAGAGAAAGAATCTGGGGAGAGTGGGAGGGTACCATGAAATCACTGGAAGAAAAGAGAGTTGGTTGTTATTTAGGTGAACTTGCTAGCAAGGAAGTAAGCAGCTAAAATAGGTCAGAAAATGACCAAAAATGTGACTCTGGTGAGCAGTTGGCTGCACTTCAATTACCACTGCATTTACTGTCATACATTCAACATCTAGCAGAAAGCAGGTGCTCCAGAGAGACTATCTACTCTTAACCCATGGTTTGATCCATTATGCAGGATAATGGATAAAATGTGAGACAGGAAAGATCACAGCCAGGTGAATCTCCCTGGCCTTAGGGGGATGAAGATACTCCACATCTTATTTGATGTTTTTTTTCCCCCCTTGAGCTCCACAGGTTCATCACAATGGCTACAAAGGGATACACCTAGACCTGCAACCTTTCTTGAATAGCTGCACAGCTCTTAAACACAAGCTCAGAGGCCTTAATAAGCCCACCTGGAAACTGTCCTTCCTCTGGAGGGACAAATAATACTATAGGTAAGGATCCATAGCTGTTCCTCCTGCTGTCCTCTCCCTGGAGGGACAGATAATACCATAGGCAAGGAGACAGAGCAGTTCCTCTTGCTGTCCTTTCCCTGGAGGGACAGATAATACTATAGGCAAGGAGACAGAGCAGTTCCTCTTGCTGTCCTTTCCCTGGAGGGACAGATAATACTATAGGCAAGGAGACAGAGCAGTTCCTCTTGCTGTCCTTTCCCTGGAGGGACAGATAATACCATAGGCAAGGAGACAGAGCAATTCCTCTTGCTGTCCTTTCCCTGGAGGACAGATAATACTATAGGCAAGGAGACAGAGCAGTTCCTCTTGCTGTCCTTTCCCTGGAGGGACAGATAATACTATAGGCAAGGAGACAGAGCAGTTCCTCTTGCTGTCCTTTCCCTGGAGGGACAGATAATACTATAGGCAAGGAGACAGAGCAGTTCCTCTTGCTGTCCTTTCCCTGGAGGGACAGATAATACCATAGGCAAGGAGACAGAGCAGTTCCTCTTGCTGTCCTTTCCCTGGAGGACAGATAATACTATAGGCAAGGAGACAGAGCAGTTCCTCTTGCTGTCCTTTCCCTGGAGGGACAGATAATACCATAGGCAAGGAGACAGAGCAGTTCCTCTTGCTGTCCTTTCCCTGGAGGGACAGATAATACTATAGGCAAGGAGACAGAGCAGCTCCTCTTGCTGTCCTTTCCCTGGAGGGACAGATAATACCATAGGCAAGGAGACAGAGCAATTCCTCTTGCTGTCCTTTCCCTGGAGGGACAGATAATACTATAGGCAAGGAGACAGAGCAGTTCCTCTTGCTGTCCTTTCCCTGGAGGGACAGATAATACTATAGGCAAGGAGACAGAGCAGTTCCTCTTGCAGATAGTTTGCCAAACCATATTTTGTCCTAAAGCTCGTTTAAAATACACACTAAAATGTGCCTGTAGCCCTGAGTACTACAAAAAGTTACTTTTCCCACACCAGGGGTTTAGACCACATTAGCTGTGTTTCCTTTCATTCAGGGAAGGAAGAACACAGGGCCACGACTTCTCAGGAAAGCCTGAAGAAAGGCAACAGCTCTCAGCGTTGTAGAGAACATGAGCTGTTGTGCAGAGTGAAGAACACCACCTCCTCATCAGACAGAGCCTTAAACAGAACATGCAGAGCACTCTCACTTACTATGGGGCAGGGCTCACAGGTGAGCTTGGTGCAGGTCAGGGTGTATCTCCGAGAAGACGTGGACTGGGCAGAGCAGAGGCAGGTCGTGCACTGATCCACCATCAGGCGTCTCCAGGGCTGAAAGAGGAGAACCAGTCTGGAAGTCACTGATTGTCTCTTCAGCAAAACTCAAATGAAATAAGCAGTTTTCTCTAGGTCAAATCTCTTTTGTCAAATCTTGCACTGCAATTCTTCACAAGAGGGAAAACAATTGAAAAACCCAAGAAAACCAATGACCCTGCTTCCTGGGGATTCAACTTCTTGCACCTGGAATCCCACAAGCATCAGGGCATGAGGCTGTTTGTCAAGTAAGCCTTTTAGAACTCCTAAACTTGTGAAATGTCATTGGCATTTCTGCTTCATTGCTTACAAAGCTAACAAGCAAAAGTTCTCCTCCCATTCTGCTCTGCCCTGGTGAGGCTCCACCTGGAATATTGCATCCAGTTCTGGGCTCCCCAGTTCAGGAGGGACAGGGATCTACTGGAGAGAGTCCAACAGAGAGCTACAAGGATGATGAAGGGACTGGAGCACTGCCTGATGAGGAATGGCTGAGAGCCCTTGGGCTGTTTAGTCTGGAGAGGAGAAGACTGAGAGGGGATCTAATCAATGTCTATAAATATCTGAGGGCTGGGGGTCAGGAAGGAAGGGACAGCCTCTGCTCAGTTGTGTCCTGGGATAGGACAAGGTGCAGTGGATGTAAACTACAGCACAGGAGGCTCCACCTCAAGATGAGGAAGAACTTCTTTGCTGTAAGGGTCAGAATCCTGGCACAGACTCCCCAGAGAGGTTGTGGAGTCTCCTTCTCTGGAGACTTTCAAGACCCATTTGGTTGTGTTCCTGTGTGACCTGTGCTAGATTCTATGGTCCTGCTCTGGCAGGGGGGTTGGACTGGAAGATCTCCAGAGGTCCGTCCCAACCCCTAACATCCTGTGACAGTGAAGAGGAAGATTGTGTCACGAATTAGCCTGTCTTAGGTGGTTGCCATGAGTTAATTTTTCCCTAAGTGAATTGGTTTGTCAACAGTTTTTCAAGCTTGAGCCATCACAGTCCACAGATCATGGGCAGAAATTACTTGTTATCATCCTCGTAATAGTTCTGCTTAGGATCTCTAGAGGTCTAAAAGCTTTAAATTGAGAAAGAAAGAAAGACAGAAAGAAAGACAGAAGGGAAGGAAGGAAGGAATTCGGAAGGAAGGAAGGAAGGAATTCGGAAGGAAGGAAGGAAGGAAGGAAGGAAGGAAGGAAGGAAGGAAGGAAGGAAGGAATTCGGAAGGAAGGAATTTGGAAGGAAGGAATTCGGAAGGAAGGAAGGAAGGAAGGAAGGAAGGAAGGAAGGAAGGAATTCGGAAGGAAGGAAGGAATTCGGAAGGAAGGAAGGAATTCGGAAGGAAGGAAGGAAGGAAGGAAGAAAGAAAGAAAGAAAGAAAGAAAGAAAGAAAGAAAGAAAGAAAGAAAGAAAGAAAGAAAGAAAGAAAGAAAGAAAGAAAGAAAGAAAGAAAGAAAGAAAGAAAGAAAGAAAGAAAGAAAGAAAGAAAGAAAGAAAGAAAGAAAGAAAGAAAGAAAGAAAGAAAGAAAGAAAGAAAGAAAGAAAGAAAGAAAGAAAGAAAGAAAGAAAGAAAGAAAGAAAGAAAGAAAGAAAGAAAGAAAGAAAGAAAGAAAGAAAGAAAGAAAGAAGGAAAGAGAAAGAAAGAAAGAATGTCTAAGTGCTTCGAATTGAGAAAGAAGAAAGAAAAACTATCAGAAACAGAATTACTGAATGAAGAACTGCGCTGGTCCACAGTTACAAGCAAATCAGTGGCTGAGCTGGCACAAAATTTAAGCTCTTCCTTTTCAAAGCAAGCACTTAAAATGTAGAGAAAAATATCAAACTCTGAAATAGGAAACAAAAGGTTGTGGAGTTAGCAATCAGATTCCTAGCAGTGAAAGGAATTCCAGGTGCAAATTCTTTCTGCTTCTTCAGTGCACAGCCTTTCATTTCAAACCCAAAACAGGAAATCATCCTGGGTGAAGGGACAAAATGGAAAGAGGCCACTCAAGATTTTCACAAAGAAGTTCTAAAACCTAATAAATGAGGGAATCAGACGTTGACTGTTCCTAGATTATAAGAGCTTTGAATTGTGCTTCAAAAGTCAAGGAAGTATCACTGTTGAGTTCATTTGGAACTAGAATTTCCCATGCTACATACTGTCCATACCTTCTTTTTTTTTCTTGTTCCACACTATTAAATATAGAACAAATGGAGCAAAGCTAAGAAGCTGGCCAGAGTGACAGCCAATACTCCAACATCTACACTGAAGGACAAATGTTTAAGATAAAAGAATTTTAACTACATTCTTGCTCTGCACCCCAGTACAACAAAGGTCCTAAGGCCTACAGCAGTTTTCTCTGAAAGCACCAGAAATAGAATTTTTTTTTCATGTTTTGTAGGAATCTAGAAACAAAGATCCTCCATATGCAATAGGATGGAAGTAGTAATAGCAAAGGGGAGATGCTTGTCTTCTAACAACTTGGCTTGAGACCTCATCATGGGACTCTTCAGATTTCTTAGTTTAGACTTCTGTAGTTAATATCAGGTTGTCAATCTGGAGGATTAAAAGACCTCAATGGATGCAGGCATGAGGACACATACATAACATTTTCCTATAGGAGAGGGATGGATATCAAAGGTAGTGTGAAACTCCTGACTTCTTGTTTAGTCTCAGCACTGGAATGAATTCAGACATCAGAGTTCTAGTACAGAGCACATGGCCTCACAGGGGCATTTAATTCACACTCACCAGTGCTGCTCTACACATACAGCTGCATGAACACACATAAAGCTTTGCAAATCTGGGAGATGTCCTCATGACATTGACCAGTTGCAAAGTACGTTTGGGTTTGGTCTGCTTGCTACCACAATCATACTCAATTCAGGCCCTCTAGAAGTAAAGAGTTACCACAGCATGCCTTGGGAGCTCTAGGCTTTCACATTATGAAGAAAGGGTTTAAGAGAGCACAACTGACAGTGCAGTTGATATACTCCTTGGATCTTCTAGGAGGTTGTGGCAGTTTTAGGCTGCACCTAGAAAATTTTCCACAGATCTTGAGCAAAATGTGGGAGATTGTAAATAAATTCCCATTGGATGTAAAAAGGAAAATAATGATAAGGTCTAAATCCCATTGGACTGAAAACCAACATAAAGTTAGTTTGGTAACCTAACTCTTTTCAGTTCCTTCACTCTGGCAGATACTACCTGGTGCTTCTGCAGGCTTGCTGACTTTATCTGTGTTCCTTTGGTGTGGTTAAGTACTAAGAGTTACTCTCTTCTCTGCCATCTTTTACCTTGTACAGGGGGAAAGGGAGCAGGGAGGTAGAACCTGTTGGCAGCCCCCTGGTTTTGTCCAGGGGGGTTCTTGTGCTGTTTATAAATTGTAAATAGATGCAAACAATGTATATTTTGTACATATTCATTGCATTCCCTATTTCTAGATTGCAGTTTTGCTTGTAAATACAGCTTCATTTGCTTTCAGCTGAGCTGATCTGGCAGTTTTATGTTGGGGGGTAATTTCAACCCACCACAGAGTTCTAACATGCCAATTAAATACAAGAAAGTTAAAGCTGAGTTGATTGTGAAATCATTCTCATGAGCAGGAGCATAGGACCTGATGGAGACATGTTAAAGTTAACTCATATAGAAGTGCCTTGAACTTTTAGAGGAAGGTCTTACCTTGATCCACCTTAGTTCTGTGGCATTATTTAATGTATTTAGGTATCAGCATGCAAATGGCTTTAACAATGGCTTTATGTGAACAGACATTGCTTAGCATGACAGAACTGCAAGAAGCAATGGGTTGATAGAGTTTTGGGGTTTTTTTTCCCTTTATATAATACACCTATGGTGTGTTTTCTTGGCTAGCTTAGAATGAAAAGCCAACATCTGCTACCCCAGAGTTAATCTCAGTGCAACCAAAAGAACCTGCATAAAGCCCAAATCTACTCAGACATCCTTCAAAAAATGCCACTCAGTAAAAGCCTGGGAAAACAGATGAGTGATACAGATAATCCTTTTGGTAAATACAGCCACCTGCTTGCAAGGCTGCAGTTAAAGCCCACAGCATTGTTAGGAACAGTGGAGTGAATGCAACACACCAAATTACTGGAATATAATATTGGTAACCAGATACAGGGCAAAAAAAAAAAAAAACCAAAAAATCAAGGGATTAAGGACACAGTCGGTTAACAGAACTGCAGTAAAAGACTCAAAACTTGGAACCACTCAGTGAATGAGTTAACAGAGCAAAGTTTTCCCTTGGTATAAAATGAAACTTGAAACTTAATCTTAAAGGACCCAGAAGAAAGGTTTTGAAATCCAGGAAGTATAAATTTCTGGGAGCACCACATCTTCCTTCCTGACCAGAGCTCTGGAACAGTCATTGAAGTAGAGAATAGCATGAGACAAAAGCTGCAGCAAGGCCAGCTGCTCAAAAGCTCTCAGACATGTAGGTAATTGACTTATAATACATCATTAAGTGAAGCTGGTTTAATTGAAAAGTTCATTCATTTCATATGAAATCTAATTTAGGGTGGGGTTTTTATTATTTTAGGAGAAAAGGGAGAAAAGAAAGAGGGAAGGGAAGAGGGGAAGAAGGAGGGGAGAAAAGAAAGAGACAAAAGAAGGAGGGGAGGAAAGAAAGAGGGGAGGAAGGAAAGAGGGGAGGAAAGAAGGAGAGGAGGAAAGAAGGAGGGGAAGAAAGCAAGAAGGGAGGAAAGAAGGAGGGGAGGAAAGAATGAGGGGAGGAAGGAAGGAGGGGAAGAAGGAAGGAGGGGAGAAGAGAAAGAGGGGAGGAAAGAAGCAGGGGAAGAAAGAAGGAGGGGAAGAAAGAAGGAGGGGAGGAAAGAAGGAGGGGAGAAAGAAGGAAGGGAGGAAGGAAGGAGGGGAAGAAGGAAGGAGGGGAGGAGAGAAAGAGAGGAGGAAGGAAGGAGGGGAGGAGAGAAAGAGAGGAGGAAAGAAGGAGGGGAGGAAAGAAGGAGGGGAAGAAAGAAAGAGGGGAGGAAAGAAAGCAAGAAGGAAGGCAAGAAGGAAGGCAGGTTATTTGGTTGAGAAATCTTCCAAGATTATATCACAACCCAAATTTCACACTCTCCATCCTCTGAGAAAATATTTTGGTGACTGCATTGCTGAATGCTAACTTCAGTAATGTTTGACATTTGTGACAGCAAGAGCACAGAAGCAGTGTGATAGCTGGGGCCTGACTACCCCCTCCCAATCCTGCACAGGCTGTGTTTTGATAAAATGACAGGAAGAACAAGAATACATCCCCCAAAGCTGTGTTAGAAGAATAAAAACATAAATTAAAGAGAGCATTTCTATATAGGCAGAGAAGAATTAAGAGCTATTAAAACTGTAGCTTTGTGGCAGCTGAAACACTTTATGAATTCATTCTCTAAAAGGGACTTTTTATTTTCTATATTATACAAATGGTAATATTTTAGCTTTCAAAATATAGACACTGCAGGGTGACATTTAGTGTCCAAATATGATTATGCTTCATTTTAAAGTAGTTCAAAATAATTTAAAACAATTGGAAAAATAGAAAAAAGGATTTACTTGGCAGATCAGGTTGGATAAAAAGTCATTCATGAAAGGAGAGAATGCTGGAAAGAGCTTTTTGCAACATAAAATGTTTGTATGCATGTCCTCTCAAGCAGGAGGTGGCAGGAGTTAGCAGCCACTATACTCCATGACATGCTCTACAAGTATGGTCTCTGTCACAGAATTGTCAGGTTTGGAAGGGATCTCAAGGATCATCCAGTTCCAACCCCCCTGACAGGGGCTGGGACACCTCACACTACATCAGGTTGCTCAGAGCCACAGCCAGCCTGGCCTTCAAAACCTCCAGGGATGAGGCTTCCACCACCTCCCTGGGCAACCTGTTCCAGTGTCTCACCACCCTCATGGGGAAAAATTTCTTCCTAACATCCAATCTAAATCTCCTCTCCTCTAGCTTGGCTCCATTCCCCCTAGTCCTATCCCTACCTGACATCCTAAAAAGTCCCTCCCCAGCTTTCTTGTAGCCCCCTTCAGATACTGGAAGGTCACAATAAGGTCACCTCAAAGCCTTATCTTCTCTGAACTGAACAACCCCAACTCTCTCAGTCTGTCCTCAGACGAGAGGAGCTCCAGCCCTCTGATCATCCTTGTGGCCCTTCTCTGGACATGTTCCAGCACCTCCAGATTTTTCTTGTAATAGGGGCTCCAGAACTGGACACAGTACTCCAGGTGGGGTCTCACCAGAGCAGTGCAGATGGGGAGAATCACCTCCCTCAACCTGCTGGCCACACTTCTCTTGCTGCAGCCCAGGATACAGTTGGCTTTCAAATGCCACAACTAATTTTGACAACATCCATCAGAGGAATAAAAAAGAAAGCAGATCATTTAAGATTTTACCACTCTGAAACCCGTTCTCTCAGTGTCCTGACAGAGAAAGCCAGAGTTATTCCTTGGATTTCATTTTACAGGGAAGAAATCTCCACATACAATGATAGATACTTGATGACAGGTCTTTAGCTGTATGAGACTGATAAACCTATGCTTATCAGCTATTAAAAAGAAAAGAACAAATATATCAAACCCAGAATAGATGGAGAAAGGTTCCCTCTGCCATAACTCCAAGTCCAAAGAGACTTGGGTGAAGTTGCCTGTCAAAGAAATGAAGAAGCCATAGATTGACAAGGCAGGGATACATAGGTTAAAAGTTAGGTTAAATGACTAAAGAGGACCTCTTTCCCTGGGGGATGGTGAGAATATTTAGAGCAATTTGACACCAGAGGTGCTGCCAGAATATGGATTTAGGGAAACAATGGACAATTGACAGAGCTCTCCAAAGATGAATTCGACATAAATGAGATCAGATGCTTAACTCCCATCACTCCCACTGCCGTGGGCTGGGTTAAACATGTCTTAATCTATCCATTAAATATGCACTTGAGGAAAGCATTTCCTCTGAGGGCATATCAGCAAGGATCTTGAAAGGGGACAGAGGTCAAATAGTGAGGAAGCTCAGCTTTCCTGTTCCTGTTAATAGCCAAGGAGGGATACCCCTGCTTCTACACAGGTGGAGCAAGACTCTCCATCCATTTTTTAATCTGCTTTATCCTCTAGGAAGAACAGGGGAATTTTTTTGCTTCCCTGAAGTGGGCAAGGATCATTTCTGAGATTATCCCTCACAGATAGTTTCCTGCCTTTTTGGTAGCCTCTAAATCATTACACAACACAGATTACCACAGTTCCTAAGCATTTTTATCAAGCATCCTTTCAAGATAAGGAAACATTTCTGTCCTCATTTTACAGAGATACTCAATGTCATGCAGGAAGACTGCAGCAGGGTCATGAACTGTGCCCCTTGTCACTGCTTCTGCCTCAAAGGCTCCCTTGATGTGATTCTGAACAAAGCTGCCCTGCATGCTTATGTGTATTCTGGCAAGCTTGTGGTCTTCAAAAGCTCATTCATGTATCTCAAATGTCTTACCATCACAGCAAATAAAAGGAAAGAAGTCTTACCCCAATAACAGTGCCATTCAAAGGACATCCATTGAGAGGGACTGAAAAAAAGAAGGTAATATTCCATTTAACACTGCCATGACATTACCAAGCTTTAATAAACTATAGAAATGGGGGGGGTTAGTTACTAGAGTTCCAACTGAAGCTATTTAGATCCCGTTTCACTGAAAAGAGGCATAAATGAGCCCTGTTAAATTGTACCTCAAAATTTTTGAGAGCTGTCCTTAAGTCTACCTCCAAATATCCTTGCTGAGCTACTTTTTAACAGTAATTTTCACATCCAGTTCAAGCCTGGCACTCTCAGAAGAGGCACTCAGGTTTTCTGCAAGATACAGTCTTTATTTCCCCTCTTCCTCCCACTCCTAGCTCCTCATCTTTTGGTTGCATGTATACCTGTGAATTAAACATGACTGAAAGTCTGCCCAGACTGAGGCCAATTAGCCAAATCTTCTGATCTGGACTTTTGACCCAAATTTGTGCTAGGAAAAGGCCAGAGTCACAAATGCTCAGAGATGTACAGAAGACAGTGTGGCTGCATGCAAACTCCCTGTTCAGAGAATCATGGAATCATAGAATCATAAAATCACAGAATGCTTTGGTTTGGAAGGGACCTCCAAAGGTCATCTAGTCCAACCCCCCTGCATTCAGCAGGGACAACTTCCACTAGATCAGGTTGCTCAAAGCCTTGACCAGCCTCACCTTGAATATCTCCAGGGATGGGGCCACAACTGCCTCCTTGGGCAACCTGTTGCAGTGTTCCACCACCCTCATGCTAAAGAACTTGTTCCTAACATTCAATCTAAATCTGACCTTCTCTAATTTCAGACCTTTTCCCCTCGTCCTATCACTGCAGGCCTTTGCAAACAGTCCCTCTGCAGCCTTCTGGTATACCAGTTTGGGAAGTTCACACAGTCTCACAGTATATCAGAGGGACCTCAAAAGATCATCAGGTCCAACCCCCCTGCCAGAGCAGGGTCACTTAGGGTAGTCTGCACAGGAATGCATCCAGGTGGGGTTGGAAAGTCTCCAGAGAAGGAGACTCCACAACCCCTCTGGGCAGCCTGTTCCAGTGCTCTGTCACCCTCACTGGAAAGAAGTTTCTCCTCATGTTGAGGTGAAATCTTCTATGTTCTAGTTTGAACCTATTGTTCCTTGTCTTATCACTGTGCACCACCCACAAGAGCCTGGCCCCCTCCACTTGACACCCACCCCTCAGCTATTGATAGACATTGATCAGATCCCCTCTCAGTCTTCTCTTCTCAAGATTAAATAGCCCCAGCTTCAACAGTAAGCAGTTCAAGAGGAGACAGTTGGAACTGGCAAGAGTTGGAAAGAGAAAATAAGAGCAGCAGGAGTTATGTACTCAATGTCAAAATTACAGAGGAGAGCCTCAAGGCAGTGCTGTACGTGGCTCATGTGCACGTTTGAAACTGCTGTTGAGAACCAGGAGCTGATCCATTCTGCACTGGTCATACACAAAAGCTTACCACATCTGCAGGAAGGGCAGCAGTCTATCACTTGGTCACAACGTAGCTCAGTTCCCTCTGGACAGTCAGGAACATCCATCTGAGAGCAAGAAAGATTCTTCTGCTGCACGAAGACCTCGTTGTTCACCCGGACACACTCATTGATGACACAAGGGTTGAAGGGGGATCTCCACTCCGTGCCAATCTGATGGGGAATTGTAAAATGGTCACATACAGGCAGTAGAATTTGTGCCACTGGAGAGAGGGAAAACCACCACAGCCAGCATGCTGGTTCGCTAAAAGAACGTTTGCTGCGTCAGGAGCAGGCTGTCAGTCAGCAGTGCTCCACAAATCCTTACTGTGGCAATCAGTTTATGGCATCACAGAATTGTCAGGGTTGGAAGGGACCTCAAGGATCATCCAGTTCCAACCCCCCTGACAGGGGCAGGGACACCTCACACTACATCAGGTTGTCCAGAGCCACATCCAGCCTGGCCTTAAAAACCTCCAGGGATGAGGCTTCCACCACCGCCCTGGGCAACCTGTTCCAGTGTCTCACCACCCTCATGGTGAAGAACTTCTTCCTAACATCCAATCTGAATCTCCCCTTCTCTAACTTGGATCTATTCCCCCTAGTCCTATCACTACCTGACATCCTAAAAAGTCCCTCAGTAGCTTTTCTATAGGACCCTTCAGATACTGGAAGGCCACAAGAAAGTCTCCTCAGAGCCTTCTCTTCTCCAGACTGAACAACCCCAATTCTCTCAGCCTGTCCTTACAGGAGAGGAGCTCCAGCCCTCTGATCATCCTCATGGCCCTTCTCTGGACATGCTCCAGCACCTCCAGATCCCTCCTGTAATAGGGGCTCCAGAACTGGATGGAGTACTCCAGGAGGGGTCTCACCAGAGCTTCTTGGTTGGTAGAGTGTAAGACTTACTGGAGCATCCTTAAAGTGAAAAATGAAGGGGCA
This sequence comes from Indicator indicator, assembly GCF_027791375.1. Classification (NCBI taxonomy): domain Eukaryota; kingdom Metazoa; phylum Chordata; class Aves; order Piciformes; family Indicatoridae; genus Indicator; species Indicator indicator. The sequence continues at coordinate 45,036,356 of NC_072012.1, read as the reverse complement.
GGTGAAATAAACTTTGAAGAAGAAAAGGCACTACTAACTACATTTAAATGTGTAGAATCATAGAATGGTCTGGGTTGAAAAGAAACTCCAGTGGTCATCCAGTCCAACCCCCCTGTATTCAGCAGGGACATCCTCCACTAGATCAGGTTGCTCAGAGTCTTGTCAAGCCTGACCTTGAAATCTCCATGGATGGAGCCTCAACTACCTCCCTGGGCAACCTGTTGCAGTGTCCCACCCGCTTCATGCTAAAGAACTTGTTCCTAACATTACATCTAAATCTCCTCTTCTCTAGTTTGAAGCCATTGCCCCTCGTCCTATCACTACAGGCTTTTGGAAACAGTCTCTCTCCAATCCTCCCTGTAGGCACACTTCAGGTACTGGAGGGTCATTATTAGGTCTGCCTGGAGACTCCTCTTCTCCAGGCTGAACACCCCCAGCTCCCTCAGCCTGTCCTCAGAGCAGAGCAGCTCCAGCCCCCTGATTGTTTTCATGGCCCTTCTCTGGACCTGCTCCATCAAGTTCCTGTCCTTCCTCGGTCAAGTTTGTCCTCTTTCTGCTGGAACCTCTGCTGGAACTAGAGCTGTAATCAGCTCTAATAAGACCAAAAAAAAAAAAAGGCTTTGACAGTAGATTTAGACAAAAAAAAAAATTTGAAAATGTAAATGGACCAGATCCTGTTGACAGTCCTACTGATTATCATCCCCCATGGGTCAGACAAAGTGGGAACTTTAACAAAAATCCCCACAGGTCAAAAAGATGCTGTCACAGTTCAGAGCTGCCAGGAGCTGAGCACTGCTTTGAAGCTGCATGCCTCCACTGTTAACACTTTGAATACACTCCAGTAAAAAATCAGTTCCCCAAATCCATTAAGTTAAAACACCTTGGCCCTGAAAGCTAGGGAAAACTTTTCTGTTATGTCAGATCCTTATTTGCTAATGGCAAAAGAGTTTAAAGAGGATATAGCAAGAAAGAGACAGCAGAGTATATTACTCCATTAGGACAACAGAAATCTGTAAGACACAGTGGGATAGCAAAACAGGCCTCTGAAGCCTTGTGTTCTGAAGCAGAGAAGAATACTAATCCACATTAAGAAATGTCCTTGGTGAGGCTCCACCTGGAATATTGCATCCAGTTCTGGGCTCCCCAGTTCAAGAGGGACAGTGATCTACTGGAGAGGGTCCAACAGAGGGCTACAAGGGTGCTGAAGGGACTGGAGCACTGCCTGATGAGGAATGGCTGAGAGACCTGGGGCTGTTTAGTCTGGAGAGAAGACTGAGAGGTTGTGGAGTCTCCTTCTCTGGAGACTTTCAAGACCCATCTGGATGTGTTGCTGTGTGACCTGTGCTAGATTCTATGGTCCTGCTCTGGCTGGGGGGGTTGACCTGAAGATTCCTGAAGGTCCCTTCCAACCCCTAACATCCTCTGATCCCAGGATCAATTGTGAAATTACTAATACTACCCAAAAATACTTCTTCCTTGGAGCCTGAAAAGAGGCAGGAACTGTGACTTGTTACAACCAAGTCACACACACACCCAAAACCCCATTATTTTTCAGTGCAGCTTGATGTATAGAAGAAATAGCTCCTGTCTTCTTCACCTCCTTCCATGGAATACAAAATAGTTGCAGAGCACTTTTGATGGAAATGGAAGTGTCCACACCACTGCTGCCTCACCTCATGCAAATGAGAATCTGCATCACCCCGAGACCAGAACAGCTGCTCCTCACAGGCAGTCTTCTGGCATCTCCCACAACACTCTCCCTCTTGGACTGTGTACTTGTAACCCTGCAGGAGAAAAGAAAGCAACTCACTGATCCAGAAATAAGGAACAAATGAGGAGCTCAGCATTCTGTTGAAGGGTTAACACACCATGTCAAAAGCCATGAATTAAAATGCACACAACATTAAGAGTGATAAAATGAGCAAAACCCAGTAGGAGGCATGAGAATCCACTTGAAATGCTGGAAACAAAATCTTCAGTCTTCCTGAAGCCTTCTCTTCTCCAGGCTGAATAACCAAGAGGAATGCCAAGAATAACCAGGTGAATGTCAAGAGGATGAAGCCAGGCTCTGCTGGGTGATGCCCAATGACAGGACAAGGGGCAATGGGTGAAAGCTGAGGCATAGAAAGTTCCATGTGAACACGAGGAAGAATTTTTTCCCATGAGAGTGACAGAACACTGGAACAGGCTGCCCAGGGGGTTGTGGAGTCTCCCTCTCTGTAGGCATTCAAGACCTGCCTGGGTGTGTTCCTGTGTGACCTGCTCTACGTGATCCTGCTCTGGCAGAAGGGTTGGACTGGGTGATCTTTCCAGGTCCCTTCCAACCCCTAATATTCTGTGATTCTGTGATTTTCTGTGAGGCAATCTCAAAGAAGTCATTTCTGAAGCTCCAGCAATGAGGCACCTCTCCTCCTTGTGGCACATGCAACGATTGCAGCTTGCTTTCTAAAGAACGTTAAAATGTTGACACACGTAGAAGAGGACAGAAGAGGACTGTGACAAAGAATGAAGCAAACTCAGACCTGGTTTGCAAGTGAGATGTCTGTATTTGGCGTTGACCTCCTCAGAGAGCTTTGGGATGGGTTCATTTCAATGCAACATCCACTCTCTTCCCTTAACATGTCTTGACACAAGATACCAGCTAAGCACAATTTTGTCACAGAATCATAGAATGGTTTGGGTTGGAAGGGACCTCCAAAGGTCATCTCATCTGACTTCCCTGCAGTCAGCAGGAACATCCTCATAATTCCTTTGAGGTCTTCCAAAAGCAGAGCACATAATTTTGTAGCCTGGAGTAGAAGTCAGAGTACCATAAAGGCCACAGCATGTAGTGTTATTATTGCTATGGTAGGCAGAGCTGAGCTATGGACAGGTCTGGAATGTTCTCTTCAGAAAGTGAAGTTCAGTTAAATCAGTCATTTGAAATTGAACTTCAGTCATCATGAACATGTCCAGAGAAGGGCAATGAGGTTCATGAAGGGTCTAGAGCTCATGACATATGAAGAGCAGCTGAGGGAGCTGGGATGGTTCAGACTGGAGAAGCGGAGACTGTGGGGAGACGTCATTGCTGTCTACAGTTACCTGAGAGGAGGCTGGAGTGAGAAGGGGGCAGCCCTTTCTGCTTGGTGGCAAGCAATAGGAACAGAAGAAAGGGTTTTAAGCTGCACCAGGAGAGGTTCAGGCTGGATATTAGGAGATATTTCTTCACTGAAAGGGTTCTCAAACATTGGAATGGTCTGCCCAGGGCAGTGGTGGAGTCACCATCCCTGGGGGTATTCAAGCACTGTGTGGACCTGGTGCTTAGGGACATGCTTCAGTGTTCACCCTTCAGTGCTGGGTCAAAGATTGGACTGGATGATCTTGGAGGTCTCTGCCAACCAGATATATTCTGTGATTCTGTGAGCACTCATTGTGCAAGTGGTGTAAATGACAGACACTTCAGGATGCAGCTCTCCTTTTATTGCAGTATAAAAGTGACTTGTCGTGGATTTCCTTGGCAGTAAAATAAAATCAATTATGCTCAGGCACTCTTAAGGCTCAATTCCCAAGCTCATTCCTTGCTACAACACTCATTTTCTCTTTGTTGTTTTTTTTTTTTTTTATGGTTTGTCTAAACAGGTTTGAAATCATTCCAGACAGCCATCAGGACTCTGCTGGCTAAGGCACTGGTTTGTACGTTACTCACCCGAGAGCAGAACGTGTTGCATGCTTTGTCATGACACTCCATCACCTGAAGTCCTGTAACATCATCCCTCACATCAGTGCAAGAGCACTCCCTGCAACCATCTTCCCAGGTTGTCCTGATGGGGTAGACGATGTTGTTGTGCACACACACCTACAGAACACAACAATTAACACAGGAAATCGCACACTGCTGGCTCCAGAAGGCAGCTTTTGAAAATATGAATCCCACCATAACTTTATGGAATATTTTGAAGCTAGGAGAAATGCTACAGGGTCTTAAAATTGTGGACACTCTGTTAAAGGAAAGAGAAAGGGTGAAATTCTGAAATTGTGCAGGGGAGGTTTAGGTTGGAAATTACAAAAAATTTCTTTGTGCAAGGGAGGTTTAGGTTGGAAATTACAAAAAATTTCTTTGCTGCATGAGTGGTCAGGGATTGGAACAGGCTGCCCAGGAAGGTGGTGGAGTCACCATCCCTGAAGGTGTTCAAGAAGTGTGTGGACATGGGACTGTGGGACATGGTTTAATGGTCTTGATGGTGTTAGGTTGTTGGACCTGCTGATCTTGGAAGTCTTTTCCAACCAAAACAGTTCTGTAACTTTTATCTTCAGCCCATGGAATTGCCCAGGGTCTGAGTCAGTTTCTCTGTGACCCAATATTTCCAGATAAGAAACAGGGAGTCCTGTAGAAGGAGCCATTAAAGGAAAACTTCTTCCAGCTAAATCAGCTGAGCTGAAAAGGTCCTAACTGGAGCTACCAGCATTCATTCCCTTGTATGCTTAGGCCATCATAGCTACCCCAAAAGTCATTTCATCTCTTCTGTTGCACTTTGAGTGAATTTTACACCATGGGATTAAAGAGCTGAACATCATTTATTGTTATAGATGTAGCAAGTAAGCCACAGAGACATCAAAAGACTTGTGCAAGATCATGAACTACTTAGAAAATAAAGGCTAGATCTCCTGAGCTGCAGAAGAGTGCAACCCTCTATTAAGCTGTTAGGCAAGGCTGCTTGAATGAAAAGTTACATTGCCCTGCAACTTCTCCTTTCTGAAAGGTCAACCTGATATAAAAACTTACCAAAAGGTTGGCAAAATAAGTCAAAAATACATCCTGATGAAGCTTTACCAAAGGCAGGTGAATATCTAGTGGTAATATAGTTCATATAAACCACAATGCCTCCTCAGGCAGAGGTAAAGAGTCATCAATGAGCACATGAAGTTAGATCCAAGGTGTCATAAATCTAAAGTTAGCAAAGGACTGAGAGATTATATAGTAACTCTGCTGACTCAAAGCATGTACTTCTGTGTGCCAGAAACAAATTAAAAACTTTTAAAGTACCACTGAAATTACTCAGACTTCAACAACCTTGAAATTTCAAATGGGTTTGGCTTTATATATGTTTACTTTTATATCTTTCTATCTCTATCTATCTATGTATCTATCCATCCTCCCTACCTATGTATCTGAATCTGTATCTCTATCTAAATATATATATAAAAATATAAATATATATAAATAATATAAAAATATATAAAAATACAATTTTATATATAAGTCCATATATCATATAATTTCATTATATAATATATGTGTAATATAATTTTTATATATAAAAATATACTTTTTAATATATATTTATAATACATATTATATATAAAATATTAGATGTAAAATATATTATATATAATCCAGTTCAAGAGGGACAGAGAACTGCTGGAGAGAGTCCAAATGAGAACTACAAGGATGATTCTGGGACTTGAGCATCTCCCTTATGAAGAGAGACTGAGAGCCCTGGGGCTGTTTAGTCTGGAGAAGAGAAGACTGAGAGGGGATCTGATCAATGTCTATCAATATCTGAGGGGTGGGTGTCAAGTGGAGGGGGCCAGGCTCTTCTGGGTGGTGCACAGTGATAAGAGAAGGAACAACGAGTTCAAACTTGAACATAGAAGATTTCAGCTCAACATGAGGAGAAACTTCCTTCCAGTGAGGGTGACAGAGCACTGGAACAGGCTGCCCAGGGGGTTGTGGAGTCTCCTTCTCTGGATGCATTCCTGTGCAGACTACCCTAAGTGATCCTGCTCTGGCAGGGGTGGTTGGACTCAATGATATCCTGAAGTCCCTTCCAACCTCTAACATACTGTGATACTGTGATATAATATAGCTACTGAAATATTTTATAGATATTATAGATGTTATGCATATATCATATATATATATATTATGCATAACATCTATAAACATATATTCATATCTTTTAGTTATAAAATATTTTTATATTTTTATATATTATGCATAACATCTATAAATATATTTCAATATCTTTTAGTGATGAATTATTTTTTATTTATTTTATATATATGTATTTAAATTATTTATATGTATATAAATATATTTAATTATTTTTTTAATATATATAAATCTGATTATCTCAAAATCTGGTTTGATTTTGTTAGAATAAATGCCTGTGAGCAAAGAAGCAATGGTGTGATGCAACAGTGTATTTCTCTCAGACAGCTCAAATTAAAAATACCCCTGGCTTCAGTATCCAGTAGTCTCATTGTAGGGGGGCCTCAATACCTACTGACTTTGGTGCTGTCACCTCATGTGACTCTCAAGCTGTGCCAGGGGAGGTATAGGCTGGATGTTAGGAGGAAGTTCTTCACAGAGAGAGATTGCCCATTGGAATGGGCTGCCCAGGGAGGTGGTGGAGTCGCCATCTCTGGAGATGTTCAAGAGAAGACTGAATGAGGCACTTGGTGCCATGGTCTAGTTGATTGGATAGGGCTGGGTGATAGGTTGGACTGGGTGAGCTTGGAGGTCTCTTCCAACCTGGTTGATTCTATGATTCTATGTATGAAAGATGGAAATGACACTTCATGCCTCTTACCCTGCCTGGAATGCAGGTGGTAGACACACAGCCACAGTCGTTGGTGAGAGATCTGGAGAGGTATCCCAGAGGGCAGGTCAGGGTTGAGTTTGTGCAGTTGCAGGTGCACTCATAGTTGTCACAGCACTCAGTCTTCTTGACAGTCAGCTCTCGATGAGGTGGGCAGGAAGGTCTCTGAACTGTGCTGCACGCTTCTCTGTTACATGCTGGGAAGAAAAGGTACATGATGCTGTGGAGTGCTGTGAGTGACCAAGACAGCAGCACTGCTGCACCAAGCCTGCTACTGCAGGCCGTTAGAAATCTGTTTAGAGACTTAGAAGTAACACAGAAATGAAAGACCTTGGTCAAAGATTGTGCTGCAGGGTCAGGAAAAGATTTCTACTTTGCCAAAAAAACATTCTTGTCTCTTATACAAAGATTTGTGAAGTAAGCAAAGAAGACTGAGCACAAGCGGCCAACAGCAAAGTGTTTCTCTGCCTTGCTTCAGAAGTGCACTCAGAAAATTGCCAACAATATCCTTCTTCCAAGTCTGTGAAGCCATTAAATGTCAATTGGCTCCAAAATCAAACCTTTCAGAGTGATAAAGTAATGGCTAATGGAAGGTGTCAGTGTTACTCAGATGCAATGTTCCAGTGCTACTCCCTGCTGGAAAAAAAAAAAAATAAAGATACCTTACCACATGTATAATTTGGTCTGCATTCTCCAGGGTTGGTTAGAGCCAGCTGCAGGCCAAACTCACAGGCAGGGACAGGAGGCAAATCACAGGAAACCAGATCACAGACTGAGAAGGGAGAAATTGAGAAAGTGTTTAAGATCACACTTGAGTAATTAGTCCTCCATAAAAGATACACACAAAGAGACATCCCCATTACACTTTTCTTCCCTACACTCAATTGCTATCCTATAATAGGAAGTAAAAGAGTTCAGCAGGTCAGAATTTGTTTTCAAAATAGCTTAAGAGAACAGTTGGGTTGTAAGGGGTTGGTTATAAGGGTTAAGGTTCTGATGTTGTATATAAGGTGTGAGTAGAGACCAAAAATAGATACTAGGGGGAAAACAAAGAAACATTCTGATTTCATTTAGATAAAAGCAAATAGCTCAACTTCTTTCCTCATCTCTTATGGGAAGAGGAACAAATTTAAGATGGACTTAGATAGACTCACAGAATGGTTTGGGTTGGAAGGGACCTCCAGAGGTCATCTATTCCAACCCCTTGTTTTACACAACTGCACAGTGATTCAGTGCTTTCAAAAAAAGAAATGCTGCATTAAATTAAAAAGGGGCTTGTAAATCATCTGGTAAAAATATGGACCAAGAAGATTCCAGTAGCTTATGAGAACTTACCACATTCAAACTCAGGGCAGCACTGGCTGCTGTCCCTGCGCAGACGAGGGACTTCACAGGGACCACACTGAACAGCTGGAAGAAAACATCCACAAAACAAGTTTGGATAATCATAGAACCAGAGAATCATTGAGGCTGCAGAAGACCTTTAAGATTGAGACCAATCATAACCCAGCTACCATGACCACTAAAATGGATCCTGAAGCACCACATCTACAGCTTCTTGAACACCTCCAGGGATGGTGATTCCACCACCTCCCTGGGCAGCCTGTTCCAACCTCTCACCACTCTCTCACTAAAGAAGTTTTTCCTCATGTCCAACCTAAACCTTCCCTGGCACAACTCAAACCTATTTCTTCTCATCCTGTTCCTGGTTTCTTGGAAGACACCAACACCAGCCTCATTCCAGCCTCCTTCCACGCAGTTGAAGAGAGCAATAAGATCTCTCCTCAGCCTTCTCTTCTCCAGACTGGACGACCTCAACTCCCTCAGCCTCTCCTTGTATGATGCCCTCCAAACCCCTCCCCAGCCTCCTTGCTCTTCTCTGGACACCCTCCAGCCCCTCAATCCCTTTCCCATCCTGTGGCACCCAGAACTGAACCCAGCACTCAAGCTGTGGCCCCACCAGGTAGAAGTAAATGGGTACCATCACTGCCCTACTCCTGCTGTACACACTGAGTTTGGTACAGGCCAGGATGCCACTGGCCTTTTTTGCCACCTGGGCACACTGCTGGCTCATGTTCAGCTGTCTATCATCACCCCTAGATCCTTTTCCACCAGGCTGCTTTCCAGCCACTCTGCCCCAAACCTGAAGCATTGCTTGGGGTTTTTGTGACCAAAATGCAGGACCCAGCACTTGGCCTTGTTAAACCTCTTTCCATTGACATCAGTCCATGGATTTAACCTGTTCAGATCTCTCTGCAGAGTCTTCCTACCCTCGACCAGATGAGCACTGCCATTCAATGCAGTGTTGTCTGCACTAAAACTAGAAAACTAGGCAATGAAAACACCAATTCAAGTGTAACCATAGAGGAAAACCAATTTACATTTGGCAGCAGGGCAAGGCTGGACAGAGCAGTTGATTTTCTTGTTATCCAGACATGTGCAAATCTTGCAAGGCTCGTTGGCAGGAATCCACGTTTCCATGTGCTGCATGGACAAAGAAGCAACAAACCAACAAACCAGACTGTCAGAAAGAAATCAAATATTCTGGTCACTGCTGTGTTAGCAATGGGAGCAGGTGAGGGTGAGTAACATTAGCTGATAAAATTAGAAGCCTGTGCAGGTTGGATGCTCTGCTAACAGGCAGAACCTATGGGGGAACATAATTCTGAATTTACTGTCATGTACCAGCTTAGCAAAGGATGCAAAGAATGCAGGAATGAGGAACTGTTATTGCTGTAAGCACAAAAAATGCTCAGATGTCATAAATGTAATTGCAGGCTGTCATGAGTAACTGTGGACTCCTGCAACTGAACACCAGGGCTGGATATTCAGCAGTAATAAGGGGAAAAAAACCCCAGCATTCTGGGGAAATAAAGTAGCTGCTTTCCTAAAATAGTAATAAACACAAAAATAAGCAGTGTATATTTTTTATTAAGAATATGTGGGATACCCCATGAGGGTGGTGGAACGCTGGAACAGGTTGCCCAGGGGGCAATTTGAGGCCCCATCCCTGGAGATACTCAAAGTGAGGCTTGACAGAGCTCTGGGTAACCTGATCCAGTTGAGGATGCCCCTGCTGACTGCAGAGGGCATTGGATCAGATGACCTTTGGAGGTCCCTTCCAACCTAGACCATTCTATGATTCTCTGATTCTGTGTCATGGTTTGATTTCCCAGTGGGCCTGAAGCACTACAGCACACCCCAAATCTGAAACCATCCCTGGAGGTAAAATAAAAGCATATTGAGAAAGGGTTTCACTGTTTATCCACTGCTCCTTCTCTCCTGAGAGAGAGAAAGTGAAATGATTGATGTTAAAGAGCAATTATCACAGTATCACAGTGTATCAGAAATTGGAAGGGACCTCAAGAGATCATCAGGTCCAACCCCCCCTCCCTTTACCTGTAGAGAACTGCTCACAGACAAAATCTATGTGAATAAGGAGGTAAGAGTGAGAAGATGCACTGAGGGACAATGACATTAATTTTGCACAGTCTGTCCAGATTCTGGGGGACAATATGTAGTGTAGGTTAGAAGGACAAAAAGGGCAAAGGTGTCATCTGGAAAACTCTGGAGTGCTGTTTAAAAACAACAGTTTGCTGAGCCCTTTAGTAATAAGAAAGGAAGGGGATACCTAAGCATGCTGCCACCTGTACTCAGGGACATTTATGTGCCTGGAACCATCAGAGGAGTCTGAAAGGACGTTTTGCTTTCAGCATGGCAAAGATAAGACATCCCACATGCTAGGAACAAGTCAACCCAAGGTTTAACAAAGCTTAGGAACCAAATCTTGTAGAGGCAGTTAATCCATAGGCAATCTATTTCAGTCAAAGAAAGCTTGCATCAATGTATTGCTAGTAAAGAACATTATCTCAGGGCTTGGAAATAAAAAAACCAACAACTTCAGAGCCCTGTCAGAGCATTCCATGGCCTCAGGGTTACAATGTCCTGAGAAGGCAGCTGAGAAAGAATGCCTGCAATTGCAGGTGGTGTTGTGCAAAGCTTGTGGACATCTCAAGACACAGAGAATTACAGAAGTCTTCTCTAACATTTGCAGCAGTCTGATTTGCACACAGTACAATCAGGAGTCCCTTTCAAAGAATCACAAAATTCACCAGGTTGGAAAAGACCTCAGAGATCATCAAGCCCAACCTATCACCCAACACGACCTAATCAACTAAGCCATGGCACTAAGTGCCTCATCCAATCTGATTTGAAACACTTCCAGGGATGGTGACTCCACCACCTGCCTGGGCAGCACATTCCAATGGCCAATCTCTCTTGCTGTGAAGAATTTCTTCCTAGCATCCAGCCTAAACCTCCCCTGGTGCAGCTTGAGTTTGTGTCCCCTCGCTCTATTGCTGTTTGCCTGGGAGAAGAGACCAACCCCCACCTGGCTACAACCTCCCTTCAGGTAGTTGTAGAGAGCAACAAGGTCTCCCCTGAGCCTCCTCTTCTCCAGGCTATAGCAGAAGAAATGAGAAGAGCTAGCAGAGTTCTTGTAGAACTCTATATGGGCACTGGTACTGAAAATCCTGCAAGCCCAAGCACAGTCTGGGGTAGGAAGGCACAGAGCCATTTGCATTGCCTGTTGGAATGCTCACACAGCTAATCCTGGAAGGGTAGAGACACAAAAGGGCTGTGTGAGCTGATCCTGCCCTGCCCTCCACCTCCCCATCCACACAGCAGCTGCATCTAAGCCTTGCCACTGGGGTACAGACAAGAGGTTTTCAGAGTTCAAACCCCCACTAAGGGGCATGGGACAACTCACACCTTTTTAGAACTTCTGCAGATAGCACTGAAGAAGCTATCCCTGAGATGTGTGCTGAGTTTTTCTCCATGAGGGCTTGAAACAATTATTTAAATGGGAAAAAAAATGCAGATTGCATTGCCTGAGGATTCAGGGATTTAAGGCACACAGATCCTAGACTTTAATCTGCATTTTCAACAAGCATTTCATATAGGAGACATAAGACAATAACTAGAGTTGCCAGGGTCACTGACAGTTGTGCACAATTGATCTATGTATGGGGCAGTGATTATTTACGCTGCAAGTTATTTTCTCCTTCAAGAGAAATATGACTTTTTTTTTTTTCCTCTTCCTTTTATTGCAAAAAATTACTGGGTTGGGTTGTTTGTTTTTTTTCTCCCTTCCATTTTGCCAATTCAATAAGTACTACACAAATCCAATGGTACAGTACATAAAAGAAGATCTAAAACAGAAACACAAACCAGAAATCATGGCCATATGTATGGAGATACTGTAACCTCAAAATAAAAGTTAGTACAAGGTCCAAGTGCTGAGTTCTTCAGAAAACTTTAATCTCTGGTTACTAGAAATATCTCCTGGGGGGCATCAAGAAAAATGTGTCCAGCAAGTCTACAGAGGTTCTTCTCCCCCTCTACTCTACCCTGGTGAGACCACACCTGCAATCCTGTGTCCAGTTTGGGGCTCCCCAGTTCAAGAGAGACAGAGACCTGCTGGAGAGAATCCAACAGAGGGCCACGAGGATGGTTAGGGGACTTCAGCATCTCCCTGTGAAGAGAGACTGAGAGCCCTGGGGCTGTTTAGTCTGGAGAAGAGAAGACTGAGAAGGATCTGATCAATGTCTATCAATATCTGAGGGGTGGGTGTCAAGTGGAGGGGGCCAGGCTCTTTTGGGTGGTGCACAGTGATAAGCCAAGGAACAATGAGTTCAAACTAGAACATAGAAGGTTTCAGCTCAACATGAGGAGAAACTTCTTTGCAGTGAGGGTGACAGAGCACTGGAGGGTGTGTTTGCCTGAGGAGGGGGCTTCATGCTGTCAGGATCCCTTACCAGCACCTTTTGCAGCAGTAGGAAACCCTCACCATCATATTTAGTGAATATTTGCTGCTTTGACAGTCCCAGGAGGCAGCACTAAGGCACAAGCCATGGCAAATGGGGCTCCTTGGAGCCCTGTGGGCCTGTCCTGTACAAAGGCACACTGTGGGGCTGCTGATGCAGACCTACCACCAGTAGTGCATTTAAAGAGCATTTAAAAGAGATACTTCACAGGCTCACAGGATGTTAGGGGTTGGAAGGGACCTCTGAAGATCTTCCAGTCCAACCTCCTGCCAGAGCAGGACCATAGAATCTAGCACAGGTCACACAGGAATGTGACCAGACAGGGCTGGAAAGTCTCCAGAGAAGGAGACTCCACAACCCCTCTGGGTTCCCCTTCCAGTGCTCTGTGACCTTTACAGTAAAAAAGACCCTCCTCATGTTGAGGTGGAATCTCCTGTGCAGTAGCTTACATCCATTACCCCTTGTCATATCCCAGGGCACAACTGAGCAGAGACTGTCCCTTCCTTCCTGACCCCCAGCCCTCAGATATTTACAGACATTGATTACATCCCTTCTGAGTCATCTTTCCAGACTGAACAGCCCCAGGGCTCTCAGCCCCTCCTCATCAGGCAGTGCTCCAGTCCCTTCAGCATCCTTGTAGCCCTCTGTTGGACTCTCTCCAGTAGATCCCTGTCCCTCCTGAACTGGGAAGCCCAGAACTGGATGCAATATTCCAGGTGTGGCCTCACCAGGCAGAGTAGAGGGGAGGAGAACCTCTCTGTCTCTGCTGGACACACTCCTCTGAATGCACCCCAGGATCCCATTGGCCTTCTTGGCCACAGGGGCACATTGCTGTCCCATGCAGAACTTGTGCACCACCACAAGTATTCAGCACTCGTGGCTCTTCCCAATCCCATTCTGACACTGATTTAGTGGAAGAAAGTGGATTTTCAGTAAAACTAAAATGATTAATTTCATCAAAGGAATGATTCTCATCCATAAAAAAAAAAAAAAACAAAACTAAAAAGGATGTAGGTTAACACAACTTGCCAGAAGGTTACCTTGGTCTCACTGCTCCCCACCAACCACTGAAAGTGTTTCAGTAAGCTTTGTGGAGACAATAGAGCATGTTTTAAGTAAGGGTTCCAGATTCAGAGGATCACAGGATGTTAGGAATTGGAGGGGACCTCCAGAGATTGAGTCCAACCAGAGCAGGACCACAGATTCATCATTCAGTTGTCATTAGTGCTAGAAGCCTGCTGAGCAGAGGTGTTCATCTCAGTAATCATTAACTTGTCACAGAATCACAGAATCAACCAGGTTGGAAAAGACCTCAGAGATCAGCAAGTCCAACCTATTACCTAGTACCTAACACCTCCTGACAACTAAACCATGGCTCCAAGTGCCACATCCAAGCTTTTTTTGAACACCTCCAGAGATGGTGACTCCACCACCTCCCTGGGCAGCACATTCCAGTGCAAATTACTCTTTCTGTGAAGAACTTTCTCCTCACCTCCAGCCTAAACTTCCCCTGGTGCAGTTTGAGACTGTGTCCTCTTGTTCTGGTGCTGGTTGCCTGGGAGAAGAGACCAACCCCCTCCTGGCTACAACCTCCCTTCAGGTAGTTGTAGACAGCAATGAGGTCTCCCCTGAGCCTTCTCTTCTCCAGGCTAAACAGTCCCAGCTCCCTCAGCCTCTCCTCATAGGGTTTGTGCTCAAGGCCTCTCACCAGCCTCGCTGCCCTTCTCTGGACACGTTCAAGTGTCTCAATGTCCTTCTTAAATTGAGGAGCCCAAAACTGGACACAGTACTCAAAGTGTGAATGCCATCCTCCTCTCTTCCCTCCACACAAATCTGTTATGCATTTCCAGGTCTGTGCAGTCTCAGCTGGGAGTTTTATATCCCTCCCAGCTAATTTCACACTAGGGGAGCTACAGGAAGCTGACAGCCAGTGGGTTATGAAGAACTGAGCTAGGAAAGAAAGTACCCAAACTGAAAAACAGTTAGACCAGGTTTACAAACATATTTACAAACCCCCAACTACTCACAAAGGTAAGCTGAGAAGTGTGCAGTTACCTGGTGGTGGCTGCCATCCTCACTGGTGCACTGTGTGCAGACTTCTTCAGCCACACAGCTGTCATTGAAAGTCACCTGTCCGTCTGGGCAGAAGCAGCCTTCTGTGGGATAATCCTTGCAGACACTCAATTTGGTGCTGTTCTCACAGTGCTTTATGCAGGCTTTGTGGCAGTGATCATATGTCAAGTATGTGGGACATTTCATTGCTGAGGAAGGCAGGGAAAAAAAGAAAAAGAAAAAAGAAAAAGAAAAAGAAAAGAAAAAGAAAAAGAAAAAGAAAAAGAAAAGGAAAAGGAAAAGGAAATGGAAAAGTAAAAGGAAAAGGAAAAGGAAAAGGAAAAGGAAAAGGAAAAGGAAAAGGAAAAGGAAAAGGAAAAGGAAAAGGAAAAGGAAAAGGAAAAGGAAAAGGAAAAGGAAAAGGAAAAGGAAAAGGAAAAAAAGGAACAGGAAAAGGAAAAGGAAAAGGAAAAAGAAAAGGAAAAGAAAAAGAAAAAGAAAAAGAAAAAGAAAAAGAAAAAGTAAAAGAAAAAGAAATAGAAAAAGAAAAAGAAAAAGAAAAAGAAAAAGAAAAAGAAAAGAAAAGGAAAAGGAAAAGTAAAAGGAAAAGGAAAAGGAAAAGGAAAAGGAAAAGGAAAAGGAAAAGGAAAAGGAAAAGGAAAAGGAAAAGGAAAAGGAAAAGAAAAAGAAAAAGAAAAGGAAAAAGAAAAAGAAAAAGAAAAAGAAAAAGAAAAAGAAAAAGAAAAAGAAAAAGAAAAAGAAAAAGAAAAAGAAAAAGAAAAAGAAAAAGAAAAAGAAAAAGAAAAAGAAAAAGAAAAAGAAAAAGAAAAAGAAAAAGAAAAAGAAAAAGAAAAAGAAAAAGAAAAAGAAACACTCTTTAGAAAAAGATCTGATGTGCAGCTAAATGTTTCCACTCACAGTTTCCTTTAGAATTCTGTTCAGGTTTGGTTTTTTTGTTGTTTGTTTTGTTTTTTTTTTTTTTTTTTGAAAGTCACCATCTAATGGACATTTTCTTTGTCCTCTGCAGACACAAAAACCTTGGAAAGGAAATGTTTAATGCTAAGAAAATCCACTGTGGAATGTGGTTAAGGGCATTTCCTTAAGTTAGAGTCCATGCAGAAATCAACAAGCCACACTTGCAGGCCCTTTGAATCAGCAAAGTGTGAATTACCCTAATAGCAATACAATGTCTTGCATGAGCTGAACATCTTGCCTGACTCTGTTTTCCACACTGGCCAAGAGAGGTAAGAATTGAGAACCACTTTTGACAATCTGATAGGCAGCAGTGCTTCCAAACAAGCAAAGCAAGCTACCAAACAGCTGCGCCTTCCAAACTCCATTTGCTGCATTTCTGCACCTTAATAACTGATCTGCCTGATTAACAGAATAAACTGAATCAAGGAAAGTTACATTCCCCCCCAAGCCAACATCAATTTTTTTTTTTTAATGAGGAGCTGACAACACTGCAGGTATTGTCTCTAGAAGTAAACAAAAAGCTAAGGCTTTCAAGAAACCTATGGATATAGCTTCCATATTGTGTACTCCCTTAAGTCTACTTTATTTTTCTCTACAGCTTCAGTTAGGAAAAGTGTTTCCTTTTTTTTTTTTTTTTTTCTTTTCCCAGTTTGTGACTGCTCTGAGGTTTATAAAACTTTTTTTCAGTCCCCTGACAAAAAACACTGAAAGAAATTTACTGATTGAAGACCTCAGCTCCCAAGCAACTGAACTGTCTGCTCACACCCTTCTCAGCAGCCAAAGGAAACAGAAACGTCTTTAACATTAACTCTTTTGTATTTCAAGCCATGGTAAATCAAATTATTTCTGGTGTGTTGGAGTGTGTGGTTGTATGTGTGGATAACCATCACAGCTGAGCAGATGCAGAGGGACTTGAAAAGTCACAGGAACTTGATGGGGAGTCCTCACCAGCATGCTTTACTCACACAGCAAATGAACAGCAATGAATAACCTCAGTGCAGATCCACTACACAAATCCTTCACTAGCAGAGGTGGTTCAAAGGTGTTTTGTACCTCATTGCTCTGCTCTCCTCCTGACCTTCATTCCTGCTTCTCTGATGGATGCACAAAATCACAGAAACATTCAAGTTGGAAAAGCCCCTCAGGATCACCAAGTCCAACTCAGAACCCTACTCTACAAGGGTCACCCCTAAAACAGATCCTCAAGCACCACATTCAAACCACCTTGAAACACATCCAGGCTTGGGGACTCAAACACCCTCCCTGGGCAGCACATTCCAATGCCTGAACACTCTTGCCATGGAATTTTGTTTCCTAGTGTCCAGTCTAAACCTACCCAGTGGCAGCTTGAGGCCATTCCCTCTTGTTCTATTACTCATTACCTGGGAGAAGAGACCAGCACCAGCATCTCCACAATGTCCTTTCAGGTAGTTGTAGAGAGCAATGAGGT
Source organism: Indicator indicator (assembly GCF_027791375.1). Taxonomy (NCBI): domain Eukaryota; kingdom Metazoa; phylum Chordata; class Aves; order Piciformes; family Indicatoridae; genus Indicator; species Indicator indicator. The sequence continues at coordinate 45,019,473 of NC_072012.1, read as the reverse complement.
CTCCCCTCAGCCTCCTCTTTTCCAAACTAACCATCCCCAGCTCCTTCAGTCACTCTTCATCAGATTTATCCTCCAGACCCTTCCCCAGCTTCCTTGCCCTCCTCTGCACTGGCTCTAGCACCTCCACATCTCTCTTGCATTGAGGTGCCCAAAACTGGACACAATACTTGAGGTGTGGCCTCCCCAGAGCTGAGTACCAGGGGACAATCACCTCCCTACTCCTGCTGGACACAGCATTTTTGATCCCAGCCAGGATGCCTTTGGCTTTCTTGGCCACCTGGGCACACTGCTGGCTCCTATTCAGCTGCTTGTTGATTAGAATCCCCAGGTCCCTTTCTGCCAGACAGCTTTCCAGCCACACTTCCCAAGCCTGTAGCGTTGCTTGGGGTTGTTGTGACACAAGTGCAGGACCTGGCATTTGGCCTTGTTGAAGCTCATCCTGTTAATGTTGGCCATGAATTCAATCTATCCAAGACCCTCTGTAGAGCCTCCCTACCCTCATGTCAGTGCCCCTCAGCTGAGCAGGAACAATTTGTTATGCATTTGCTTTCTAACCCAGGTCTGCAAAACAACTCAAGGAAAGACAAAGCACAAAACCCACCAGAAACAGGAATGGCTCATGAAAAACATTGTTTTCACACAAAATATTTTTTCCCAGGAATCCCTGCAGCTGCTAAATGCCAGCAGTATCCTCATCAAAGAACCACAGCTCTACCAAGGTAAACACATCCCTGGATGTGTTTAAAGGTGGTTTGGATGTGGGGCTTGGGGATATGGTTTAGGGTGAACCTTGTAGAATAGGGTTCTCAGTTGGATTTGGTGATCCTGAGGGTCTTTTCCAACCTGAATGTTTCTGTGATACCCATCAGAGAAGCAGGAATGAGGGTCAGGAGGAGGAGAGAAAAGCAATGAGGTACAAAATCATGGTTTGTTTCACAGAGCAGACAAGCAACAAATACCTACCTGCAGGTGGGTATTGGCAAGTACCTATGTGGTGGGTTGAAAATTGCCCCCCAGCATTAAATTTGCCAGACCAGCTCAGTTGGAAGCAAATGAAAGCTGCATTTACAAGCAAAACTACAATCTACAATGAAATGCAATGAATATGTACACAATATATAGGATTTACAATATTTACAGGTATTTACAATTAATGAACAGCACAAGGACCCCCCTGGCCAAAAACCAGGGGAAGCAAATAGATTCTCCCTCCCTGCTCCCCCTTACCTCCATGTACACAAAAAGGGGCAAGTGAAAGAGCAGAGAGATGTTAGACTTAGCCAAAACAACGCAGCCAAGGTCAAGCAGAAGCCAGCAGAAGCACAAAGTTAGCATCTCCCAGCCCAAGGAAGAGAGAAGAGAGAGAGACTGTTTTGGTACAAGTAGTTTAAGTCCCTTATCTCTCCAATGGGATTGTCTAGAATGGTTTTCCTTTTTACACCCAACAGTGATTTATATACATTTTTACCACTTTCTGTTCAAGATCTGTGAAATTTTTAAAGTCATAGCCTAAAACTACCACAACCCAGAAGTCATGTCCACATCACACATAAAGAGCTGAAAGAGCTGCTGAGAAGCACTCATGGAAACATCAGTGCATGGAGATTAACAACTGCTACTGCTGTCATTTATCTTCTGAGTATTTCTGCTTTCTGAGCAAAAAAAACTGCTGTACTGCTTTCTCACAGCACAAACCTCTTCACCTCTAAAACACAAGCAAAGCACAGCCAGGAAGAGAAACAGCTTTGCAAAGCAAATTACATCTGGTTTGGTCAGTGTAGTTTGTGTGTGCTGGAAAGAAAAGACACAACCAGAGACTGTCCATTTCCACATTTTTCGCTGCAGTAGGAACTTAAAATCACTTTGGCTCTTCCATCATGGGCCTTTGGTTGGAAAGTTGGAATGTGGGGCATATGTGAATCTATCACAGAGAAAAAGTCTTATTTTGGGCCATTAAGTGCCAGTGACAGAATGAGAAGCAGTGTTGCTAGTCCAAATATTGAGTTTCCCTGTCTGCCCTGTACAGATCCACCAGGGTCTGTACTAAAGCAGTGACATCTGCAGCTGAAACTGCCTGGCAGAATCAGAGCAGACTCTCAGTCCAAACCTGACCCCACAGTGGTTCAGTGGCTGCAGAGCCAGGTACTGTCACACAGCTGTGCTTACCTGTGCACAGCTTTATTTCACAGGCTATCCCTTCAGCCTTCCATAATCACCTTGCATTTTACTAGTCAGCAGTTCACTAAGAAACACTTTTTTTTCCCCATAATATGCAACTTAATGGATGACTGTGGCAGTTTTAGGCTGTGCCTAGAAAATTTTCCACAGATCTTGAGCAAAACGTGGTAGAATGTAAATAAATTCCCATTGGATGGAAAATAATGGAAAAAAAGGAAAATAATGATAAAGTCTGAATAATCCCATTGGACTGAAAACCAACATGAAGTTAGTTGTGTAAACTAACTCTCTTTCTGGCTTCTTCACTCTAGCTGGTGCTTCTGCTGTCTTTGCTGACCTTGGCTGCATTTCTTTGTTGTGGCTAAGTACTAATAGCTACTCTCTAATCTTCTCTTTTATCTTCTATAGAGTGGGGGAAGGGAGCAGGGAGGTGGGAGGAAGCTGTTGGTGGCCCCCTGGTTTTGTCCAGGGGGCTTCTTGTGTTTTTAATAAATTGCAAATACTTGCAAATATTGTATGTTTTGTACATATTCATTGCATTCCATATTTCTAGGTTGTAGTTTTGCTCTAGTGTGAGGTCCATGGCAGGGGGGTTGGAGTTAGATGATCCTTGTGGTCCCTTCCAACCCTGACTGATTCTATGATTCTAAATATAGCTCAGTTTGCTTTCAGCTGAGCAGGTCTGGCAATTTTATGGTGGTGGGGGGGGTGTAATTTCAACCTACCACAATGACAAAATCAGTTCTCAGATATGTGATATGACTTGGTTGGGAAACTTGATCTGAAACCTCTGCCACATTACAGGGCACTCAAAAATCCATATTGCACTGACAAGGGGGTCCCTGTCACCATCAGCACCACCACCAGTACCAAGCAGACAGTTTCTGTCTCACTTTTAAGAGAGAGTTAAAGCCCTTACGACAAATCTCAGGTGTCCTCCAGTCTATGCAGACCCCATTCTCCCTGCAGATGTGAGCATAGGAGTTGATCATTTCACAGGCTTCATCCTCGTAGCAGCTGCTCTCTTCGCAGGCCTCGTAGAACATGTTGGGGGGGATCACCGGGTGGCACTCTGCAAACTGATGGGAGAGCAGAAACTGGCAGAGGCTGGATGCATGCTCAGAGCACCTGTCTTCTCTCCACATTTCACAGCTCTTCCCTGGCTTTCCCACTGTCCAGTCCTGGATAAACAGGCTGCTGTCAGAAGTGACGGACCCGTCACGTAGCGTGAAGTCGTTGACATGGTTCTGGTCACACACCCCTAGGAGGATGAAGAGAAGCAGAAGTTTGAATACGGTTTGAAATAAAAATAAACCAGGGAAAACAGGCACAAGACAGACAGGGCTGGTTGGGGACATTCAGTGAATGCCAAGGCAAGAGGGATGAACAATATTCCTCATAGTTGTTATCAGAGGCATAAAAGCCCTGGGGTTGTCTCCCATTTCCTTGTTAGAGGTTATGCCAGAGAGGTATAAGTTATGTAATAGAATATGTCATTGAGGATATCACACAAGTCATCCTCCAGGGTATTAGTACCCCTCCAAATCATATCAGCTTCTCTGCAAGCATAGGTCATGCCTCTCACATAAATGTGTATCACAGTCTCACAGTACATCAGAGGTTGGAAGGGACCTCAAGAGATCATCAGGTCCAACCCCCCTGCCAGAGCAGGATCACTTAGGGTAGTCCACACAGGAATGCATCCAGACAGGTTTTGAAAGTCTCCAGAGAAGAAGAAACTTCCAGAGAAGAAGAAACTTCCAGAGAAGGAGAAGAAACTTTCAGAGAAGTGTGTAAGAAGCTAAAGTTAAATTCTCATTAAAAAACAAACAAAACAACAACAAACACCCAAAAACCCCCAATATACTAAAAAAGAAAAAAATCTCCTTGAAAAGATGTGGTAAAAATGAAGCATGAGAGATGAGGAGCAGCTGAGGGAGCTGGGGTTGTTTAGTCTGGAGAAGAGAAGGCTGAGGGGAGATCTTATTGCTCTCTACAGCTGTCTGAAAGGAGGTTGGAGTGAGGCTGGGGTTGGTCTCTTCTCCCAAGTAAACAGCAACAGGATGAGGGGAAATGGGTTTGAGTTGTGCCAGGGGAGGTTTAGGTTGGACATGAGGAAAAACTTCTTGAGTGAGAGATTGGTGAGGGGTAGAAAAAGGCTGCCCAGGCAGGTGGTGGAGTCACCATCCCTGGAGGTGTTCAAGAAGCTGTAGATGTGGTTCTTCAGGAGATGGTTTAGTAGTCATGGGAGTTGGGGTATGGTTGGACTCAATGATCTTAAAGGCCTTTCCCAACCTTCATGGTTCTATGATTCTATGATGTTCTTTCTAAGGTATTACTGTGAGTCAGTGAGCTGTGAAATGGATGGCCATAGTAGAAAAACCTGGATTAGCCATATACCAATAAGGAATCAGTTCAGACAGAGAGTTTTTACATCTTGAAGGCCACACAAAATCATAAATAGAAGATCAAGCTAAAATAGGAAGCTATTACTAGCTTTCAAGCTTACCACAAAGCCCTTGTGTTCCTGAAGAAAAGCTCTTGGAATTAAGTTTAAGAATGAATTCGTTGTTTCTTGGAGTAAATGTGAGATTATGTCCAAGAGAGGAGAACTTGATTTCATGCATTATTGCTCCATAGATGTTGACTTCAAACAGACTGCTAGAATAAGGGATCTGAACCCTTTCACCATTAACAGCCACCTGTTTTCAGAAAGACAAGAGCATCAGATCAGTTCTAGCAAACAGTTAAAATTAACCCAATGTTACAGTTGAAACCCGTTTGACTTCACAAGTGCTTGAAGATCGAAATGAATCTGGACATGAAAATCAACGTTGCAAGCTGACGTTTTCTTTTGAGTCTAAAAATGTACAAACCAAACTGACCTTCATTCTCTCTCAACATTTTCCCACCTGAGTGCATTCCCTCAGCATGTATACAGACCAGCAATCTAACTCCATGACATTGAAATGGAGGGCTACAAGGATGAGGAAGGGACTGGAGCACTGCCTTATGAGGAAAGGCTGAGAGCCCTGGGGCTGTTTAGTCTGGAGAGGAGAAGACTGAGAGGGGTTTTAATAAATGTCTGTAAATATCTGAGGGCTGGGGGTCAGGAAGGGACAGCCTCTGCTCTCTTGTGTCCTGTGATAGGTCCTGCTCTGGCAGGGAGATTAGACTCAAAGATCTCCAGAGATCCCTCCCAATCCCTAACATCCTGTGATCCTGTGACTTAATTGCATTCAGCTTACTGCCATGTCACTGAAGAGCTGAGCAGATACACCATGGTGTTTCACTTCAATGGAGTCCATACAGCTCATCTTTGGCATTGCTCTGCATGGCCCTTCATGGAGCAGAACTTCAACATCATGTTCCTTGTCTTGAAACAAGGTGTAGGAGCAGTTACCAGTCAGCTTGAAATTCAGCCCGTCAAAAGTGACAATATGTCGAGATGAACTCCCAATACAGACACCTGCAGACCAAGAAATACATTTTTAAAAGCCATCAAAACATCTGCTTTTGTTCAAATTGGGATCTTTCTTCACAATCTTTACAGGCATGTGGAACCAATTAACTCGGAATGCTAGGAAGGGAAAGAATTGCAAATGCCACAGAAAACACTGAGGAGACACTCTGGCAAGTGCTTCATCTGCCACTTCACTTTGCTCTGGTAAGACCTCACCTGGAGTACTGCATCCACCTCTGGAGACCTCCACACAGGAAGGACATGGACCTGATGGAGCAGGTCCAGAGGAGGGCCTCAAAAATGATCAGGGGGATGGAGCAGCTCTGCTATGAGGACAGGCTGAGGGAGCTGGGGTTATTCAGCCTGGAGAAGAGAAGACTCTGGGGAGACCTACTAGCAGCCCTTTAGTACCATCCTCTCAACACTGCTCTTCACATCTTTATAAACATGAATGAAAGCACCACTCAGGCTCCTCCAAGCTATAGAGCTCCAGCTCCCTCAGCCTTTCCTCAGCAGGGAGGTGTTCCACTGCCTTTATGGCTCTGTGCTGAACTCTTTCAAGCAGTTCTCTGAGCTCCTTCTTGAACTGAGGGGCCCAGAACTGGACACAATATTCCAGATGCAGCCTCACCAGGGTGGAGTAAAGGGGAAGGAGAATCTCACTTGACCTGCTGGACACAGCCCTTCTAATCCATCCCAGGATGACATTTGTCTTCCTGGCCAGAAGAGCACGTTGATGACTTGTGGTCAACCTTCTACCCACCAGGACCCTCAGGTCCCTTTTCCCTACACTGCTCTCCAACAGGTCAGTCCCCAACCTCTACTGGTCCACGTGGTTGTTCTTTCCCAGATGCAAGACTCTACAGTTGTCCTTGTTGGATTTCATTCAGTTTCTCCCTGCCCAACTCTCCAGCCTGGCCAGGTCTTGCTGAATGGCAGCACAACCTTCAGTGCTGTCAGCCACTCCTCCCAGTTTGGTGTCAGCAGCAAACTTGCTGACAGTGCTCCCTGTGCCCTCAATCCAGGTCATTGATGAATATTTTGAATAGTACTGGTCCCAGTGTCTTCAGAGCACTGGAGCATCTTCAGCTATAAGTTCATGCACAAAACAGTCAGCAATAAAACAGAGTTTCTGTTCCCTGTGACAGCTGTGTAGCGATGCCCAGTGCCACGCTGCATGCAGCCAGGCATCACTGCCTCCTTCACCCCTGACTGCCACCATTGCGTTGTTTTCACGCAGCCAGGTATCACTGCCTCCTTCACCCCTGACTGCCACCATTTCATTGTTTTCAGAGCATCTGTCTGGGCACTGAGATGATCTGGAGGTTCCAGCTTGGGTTTCTGCTTGAAATCATCACTCTCCCTCCCTCAAGTCTTCCCTTCACATCTATCAGATTTTCCTACAGAGTCTCTCTTTTTAACAGAGGGCTGAGTGTCTCCACCCTGCAAATGTGAGAGGGTGCCTTTTGTTTCTGTTGCTTGGAGCCTTCTCATCTCAGCCAGAGCACTCATCACACAGTACTCACCATTTCTGCTCAGATATTCAGTGTGAGATTTCAAAGGGGCAGTCAGCATTTGTTGTTTCTTTAACACATCTGCCTGGTTGAGGTCAGGTCAAACCCTGAAGCTCTGAGGACCAAATGCATCACTTGCTTGCAGCTTGCTGAGATAACTTTCTGTTTTCTTCTACACATCCTCCTTCCCAGGTCACACAGCTTTGGAAATGAGCTGTGAGTTTCTCTGATAAAACACTGCCCCTTCACTAGGTGAACCTCATGAAGCTCAACAAGAGCAAGTGCAGGATTCTGCACCTGGGCCGGAACAACCCTTACTATCAGTGCAGACTGGGGGATGAGGTGATAGAAAGCAACCCTGAGAAAAAGGATCTGGGGGTGATGATAGATGAGAAGCTGGACATGAGAGTGTGAGCTTGCAGCCCAGAAGGCAAATCACAGCCTGGGCTGCATCAAAAGCAGCATTTCCAGCAGATCCAGAGAGGTGATTCTGCCACTTTGCTCTGGTGAGACCTGTGTGCAGGTCTGGAGCCCTCAACACAGGAAGAACAGGGATCTGATGAGGAGGGCCATGAAAATCATCAGGGGGTTGGAACACCTCTGATTACAAGGACAGGCTGAGGGAGCTGAGGTTGCTTAGGCTGGAGAAGAGAAGACTCTGGGAAGAACTAAGAGCAGCCTGCCAATACCTGAAGGTGGTCTACAGGAAGGATGCAGAGAGACTGTTTACAAAGGTCTGCAGTGACAGGACAAGGGGCAATGGCTTCAAACTAGAGAAGGGCAGATTTGGATTGGATTTCAGGGAGAAGTTCTTCACTATGAGGGTGGTGGAACACTGGAACAGGTTGCCCGGTGAGGTGGTTGAGGTCCCTTCCCTGGAGGCTCAAGGAGGTCCTGGGCAACCTGATCTAGCTGGGGATGTCCCTGCTGACTGTGGGGAGGTTGGACTGGATGACCTTTGGAGGTCTCTTCCAGCCTGGACCATTCTATGGTTCTATGATTCTATAACATAAAAAACAACTTCACAGTGACTCTGAACTTGCAAATGGCATCACACGTTCCAGGCATCAGCGAGACTCTCATGCTTCTATCTGCATGTCTAACTGGTGTTCAGCATCAATTTCTCCCACTTCAGGCACCTTTGATGTCTGTAATGACTAAGCAGCTCCATTCACCATGACATTTCTGATAAACACTTCAAGTGATGATTTCTTTATGGTGAGGGTGACAGAGCCCTGGAGCAGACTGCCCAGAGAGGTTATGGAGTCTCCTTCTCTGCAGACTTTCAAAACCCACTTGGATGTGTTCCTGTGCGACCTGCCCTAGCTGATCCTGCTTTGGCAGGGAGGATGGGCTGGATGATCTCTGGAGGTCCTTTCCAACCTCTGCCCTTCTGAGATTCTGTGATGGGGAGGGAGAGGCAAGTATGCAAAGATAAATACTCACACGGACACATCCATCGGCAGCCACAAGTTTCTTCAATCTTAACGACAGGAAGATTGCTGTGACAAACTGGTTTTGGCATCCTCTCACAGTTAATTTGGTGGCTCTCCAGAACTGTGTAATCTCCTGGAAAGCATGTCACAGTGTGGCACTGGTCTGGTAATGTCCATTTATCACCAGGCTAGAAAAGGAAACATGGGTATTTAACAAGGGAAAAGAAACGTGGGCAGGGGGGTAGAAAAATGCACAACTTGGCTGCTGCCACCACCCTCCAGAGAGCAAGTAAAGTGACACTGACAGCAGTGCTCCTCAAATTAGCCTTGGATGGTTAAATAATAGAATGCATTGCCTTGAGGACTTCACGAGAACGAGAAAGTTTAAATTAGCAACACTAAGAAATAGACTCTGGAATTCCAAGCAAAAGATAATAATCTAGAACTGGAGATGTTTTCTCCCTGCAGAACGAAGTATCTGGTGCTCCATCTATTGTTAGCTTGCCATCTTACAGCATGCATGGATGGCATAGCCAACAAAGAATTCCCCTCAGCTTCTCTTTAAATGTCAAAGCCTTTAGCTTTCATCAGCCACAAAATTATTTTAGAGAGAGCTCCGAGCACAGATGGTCATGGCACAGCAGGAATTAACAAGATTTGTCCCAAGCTGGAAAGGCATGGAATACTCTTAGCCACATACTCCAAACCTTTAAAACAGTTCCTCTGTTCCCCAAGGGAAATGATTCTTTTACTAGATCAACATTACCAGATATACATAGTGTGGATCTTTTAAGTTAAAAAAATTTAATAATAGTAATAGTAATAATAATAATAATAATAATAATAGTAAAATAGTAAGAATAAATGTAGTAACAATAATAATAGTAGAATAAGAATAATTGTAGTAATAATAATAGTAACAATAGTAATAATAATAGTAATGATACTAGCCTTAATACTAGTAGTAGTAGTAATAATAATAATAATAACAACAAAAATAATAATCTCATCTTTTAAAGGACAGCCTAAAGTTAAGGCATCAGGACTATATACTACTAAAAGATGGTGAAACTGGATGTAGTCACAGTCTGGAATATCTCAAGATTCATATCTGCAACAAGCTGAACTCCCTGTCCTGATCCCACTGAGCTCTGAAGTTCATAAACGGGCTCACTGAATTTCAAAACAGAGTGTTCATCCCTGAAGCCTGCAATCCCAGGAATATCTCCAAATGTGGGAAACAGTCCTATCCAGATCAGTCTCTACACAAGTGAGTCTACAGACTTGGGAACGCGTGGTTGGAAAGCTGAAACTCAAGAGAGGGACCCTGGGGGTGTTGGCTGATAGTCAGCTCAACATGTGTCAGCAGTGGCCAAGAAAGCCAATGGCATCGTGGCTTGGGTCAGAAACACTGTGGCCAGCAGGGACAGGGAGGTGATCATCCCCCTGTGCTCAGCACTGCTGAGGCCACACCTCGAGTGTTGTGTTCAGTTCTGGGTCCCTCACTACAGGAGCGAGATTGAGTGGCTGGAGTGTGTCCAGAGAAGGGCAAGGAGGCTGGAGAAGGGCCTGGAGCACCTGGCCTGTGAGGAGGGGCTGAGGGAGCTTGGAGTGTTCAGTCTGGAGAAGAGGAGGCTGAGGGGAGACCTCATTGCTCTCTACAACTACCTGAAGGGAGGTTGGAGTGAGGAAGGGGCAGCCTCTTCTCCTTGGTGTCAAGCAGCAGGACTAGAAAAAATGGTTACAAGCTGTACCAGGGGAGGTTCAGAAAATATTTCTTCACTGAAAGGGTTCTCAAACATTGGAATGGTCTGCAAAGGGCAGTGGTGGAGTCACCATCTCTGGAGGTGTTCAGGCAGTGGTGGACCTGGTGCTAATGGCCGTATTTTAGTGTTGACCCTTCAGTGCTGGCTTGAGGGTTGGACTGGATGATCTTGGAGGTCTCTTCCAATGAGATATATTTTGTGAGTCCAGAGCACTTAGCAACAAGTGGTTCTACAAACTGGAGAACATTTCTGGATGTTCACAAACAGAAACAGATGGGGAAGCAAAGGTGATTGCTCCCCATCATTGCCACAAAAGAGAAGAGCAACGTGATAAAATGCCTGGGTGACCACAACATAATTTATAGTCTATTCTTGGCCTTAATGTGTTAACCAAGAACAGTGATAACAAGAAAGTATTGCTCTGTGTCTCTGAGCTATGCAATGCCCTCAAGTCTGAAAGAGAGCTGCCACAGTTGCTGCTACAAAAATGTACATATTAAATATGAGCTAATTTACTGGACCTGCTTGCTTTGTTTCTTTCAGAAAGCAACTTGTCCTCAAAGTGGGTTAATATTTTTCAGGCTTGTGACCCTAGAGGAAGCTGTGAAAATGCAACATGAGGAGTTTTAAGCATGGAAAAAAAAATATTCAGATAGGAAGAAATTGAATGGTTTTTAATTACATTTGTCTCGCCTACAGCTCATTGAAAGTGGAGCACCTGGAAGGTGTTTACAGACAGCTGTGCATGTCTGGCAAAGGATCCTTTGGCTTCCATACACAGTTAATTGTTTTTATTTCACTCCTTAACAGGACATCTATTGGAAAAATCTCTTAAGTGCTGAATAAGAAAAGCACATTAAGACCAAAATATTAGCTGAAGGACCCAAAAAAAAGCCAAGAATCCTGGTGCAGAGGAAAATGCAGGGACTCTGAAGACACAGAACACTGAAATCCCAAATGACATGAAATCGTAGGAGTAAAACTAGGAGAGAAAAGAGAGCAAAAGCAGAGGATTCTCAGTTGTGAAGGATAATTCTGCTGAAACCAAAGAGCCTGCCAGCACACCGGAGGAAGCCTCAGACTTCCTCTCTGAGGGAGCTCTCAACCTATAGACCTGAACTTGCTCACTCTTTCTCTTGCTGTGCATCTGCAGGAGGGAGAGCCATGGACCTTGACTGGCTTCATCAGCTGGCACTTTTAATTGAGTCAGGGAGTCGTTTGCTTGTTCTTCTCTAAAGCAAGTGCTGAACAACACTAAATCAAGTGCATGAACAACGTGCCACTAGAAGAGGCATGTTACAGAAACTGCTAGTTTAGCAGCGTGGGGTTTACCATCATATGTAGACTAGAAATAGAATCAGAGAATTGTTTGGGTTGGAAGGGATCTGCAGAGGTCAGCTAGTCCAAGCCCCTTCAGTCAGCAGGGACATCAGGTTGCTCAGAGCCCTGTCGAGCCTCACCTTGAATATCTCCAGGGATTGAGCTTCAACTACCTCCCTGGGTAACCTCTTCCAGTGTTCCACCATTCTCATGCTAAAGAACTTGTCCTTAACATCCAATCTATATCTGCCCTTCTCTAGTTTGAAGCCATTGCCCCTTGTCCTGTCACTCCAGGACTGTAGAAACAATCTCTCCCCATCCTTCTTGGAGGCTTCCTTCAGGTGCATCACCGTGTAGTCATCTGTATAATGAAGGGCTACCATTATTTAACAACTTCAATAAAGAACCCTTAAAATAACCTGTTAATGAACCCTTTTTCAGCACAATCTTGGTATCTTGTTAGTAGTTCTAGGCTGCAGCAGCATGTGGCTTCTGTCAGCTCCTGAAAGATGAACCCTAGAACAAGTTGCCCAGGGAGGTACTTGAGGCCCCATCCCAGCAAATATTCAAGGTCAGGCTCAGAAAGGCTCTGAGCAACCTGCTCTAGTGGAGGATGTCCCTTCTGACTGCAGGGGGTTGGACTAGATGACCTCTGGAGAACCCTTCCAACCCAAAATATTCTCTGATTCTATGATCCTCTGCATTTCTAGTCTACCTACGGTGGTAAACCCCATTCTATGATTCTAAGACCTACTCTGCTAAAATCACCTTTATTCCGACTTAAAAGCATCAAACCAAAACTACTGATAAAAATTAAGTGATGAAAATTACCTACATTTAAAAACCCTTGAATCCATCATAATCATTCACATATTCTGTCAGCTGACAAGCTCATCTATCAAAACTGTTAAATACAGCCTGAACATTGCTAAATATTCTTTACAGAGTGTGTGTTTGGAACTCCTTGTCACTGGATGTGATGAGGATTAAAAACTTCCATGGATTCAAACTGTGACTGAACAAATTCATGCAGGAGAAAACTACTCATCACTATCAAACACAGCAAGGGACCACTCACAGCTCAGAGTGACCCTGAGTCTAATCGTTCAAGATTAGGACATTTGAGGGAATTTTCATATATTGTTACTTCCCTAACTTCTATTTTGGGCCATATAATACAGGGAGGTGGATGGATTTTTGGCCTGACCTAGCACATTTCATCCTTCTGCTACTAACAGTGACCTTCACCACGGATCTTCCTTCAGAGTAATTTTCAGGGTAGAGGAAATAAAGGAAACAAAAGAAAAACAAAAAAAGTAACAAAAAATATCACTCAGGATACTGACAGGACTTAGGCTGAGGTTTTTTGATCCTGAGAACTCTGATTTCCTTGCAAACTGCAAGAGATCAGTTCCCACAGTCTCCAGGTGCATGACAGACATCCCACTTGGGGAGCTGAGCCTGCTGTAGTAACTCTCTGAGAAATGCCTAAAATATCATGGGTTTGAGGTAAGAGATTGTGTTTTCTGATTTAGGAAAGAGCCTTGAACCTTCAGCCCTGTGGATTGGTGAACTGTGCTGGAAGAGGGCAACAATGGCACATTATTGCCAGGGAGGCAGCAGTGCTGAACACCAGAGGTAGAACATTTCCATGGTGCCCTGTAGGCACCACAAGATGCTCAACATCCTGCTTCAGAAGGCAACAGTTGCCACACTGGCACTGTCTTCTAAACTCATTTTCCTGCTGACAGGAAGATTCTGCCCCTTGACTCTGCTCTGCTGGGACCCCACCTCCAATCCTGCCTCCAGTTGCAGTGTCCCCAGCATAAGAATGACACAGAGCTGTGGCAGAGAATCCAGAGGAGGCCACAGAGATGATCCAAGGGCTGGAGCACCTCTGCTAGGAGGATAGGCTGAGGGACCTTAGAGCTGCCTTCCAATACCTGAAGGGATCCTAGAGGAAGGCTGCAGACTGACTTTTCATAAGGGTGAATAGGACAAGGGGGACAAGGGGGAATGGTTTGAAGTTGAGGGAGAGTAGCTTTAGACTGGATCTTAGGAAGTTGAGACTCTGGAAGGTCATGAATGCCTCCTCTCTGAGGGTGTTCAAAGCCAGGCTGGATGAGGCCTTGAGCACTGAGTCTAGTTGAGAGGTGACTCTGCCCATGGCGGGAGGTTGAAGGAGATTATCTCCAAGGTCCCTTCCAACCTAAGCCATTCTAGGATTCTATGAAACATTTCTCCATCAGCCACACCCTTCCTTACAGTCATATCTTCACAAGGGAAAAAAAAATCAAAGGAACATTTCTAATGTGCTGGAAGCTCAAGATCATTCCTATGGTAGAACTCATAACTGACTCCTACTAGAAAATGCAGAAGATGCTTGTGCTCACGTGTTTAAATGCATAAAGTATCATAGACATAAACCTTGACATTTCACCTGGGAGGAAGGAACAGAATCATTTATATCTATCAGGCAGGTTTACTAACACTTCTGAGCATTTTCTCAGGACTGATATAAGCTTTCTTGCAAATGAGGACTAGTATCTTTGCTGTCATTACTTAAGAGACTATTTTCCCCAGAGAAATAAAAATCACACAAAAATTCTCAACCTATAACATTCTCCTAGGACAAGATCCTTTGATTTTTAGCAGAAGGAGAGGGTCTGGAATTGCTTTTGTCTGTATGTGTCTCTTTATTTTGGCCATGCCTAGCTTTCCCAGAATTTCTTTCACCAGGAGATGGAAATACATTTTCCATTGTCAGGGAAGACACAGAGTGTCAAAAATCTGAGCTCTGTGCTGCTTTCAACACACTGCAAGATCAGGTCATTAGAGGAAGTCCCCATTACATACAGAGCAATCCTGTCAGTTCAAAATCCAACATTTTCTTCCTATGAAATGATTCTTCATACTGCCTAACACTTTTATTCCAGATTATGTGTGAAGGTATTCATGGTCTGCATGAACTTTGTCACTTGAAAGCCAGATGGATGACCCAGAGCAAGACACTTACTTTCTTTTTGTTTCCATCCTCATCTATGCATTCTCTGACAGGGTCTGCAAGAGAAACAGACATTTTTTAGCAACCTCATTCCCTTTTCCAGTGGATTGCCCTGACCTAGGTGCAGGACCTTACACTTTGCCTTATTGAACCTCATGAGCTTCTTCTCAGCCTACCTCTCCAGGTCCCTCTGGATGGCACCATCCCATCCTTCAGACTCATCAACCACACCACTCAGCTTGGTGTCATCTGCAAACCTGCTGAGGATGCCCTCAGTATAGATAGGAGCACTCAATGAAGAAAGAATTAACTGCTTCAGGAAATCAAATACTGAACATTTTCTGTAAAAATACTATTTTAAGCAAACATTCATTTATTTGTAGATAGCAATGCCCCCCATCACAGGAAACCTGCTTCAACTCTGGTCAGCACTTTTCTCTTTTGTCTCCTTGGTCTGTGTGCATAAAGATATTTATTACTAATAGTGTTGTTATTTCTGTTACAATGGCATCTACATATCCTCTCTGCAAACCACTATCTCATCACTTTAGGGATTGCACAACATCTTACAGGATCACAGGATGTTAGGGGTTGGAAGGGACCTCTGGAGATCATTGAGTCCAACCCCTGCCAGAGCAGGACCACTGAATCTAGCACAGGTCACACAGGAATGCATTCAGATGGGTCTGGAAAGTCTCCAGAGAAGGAGACTCCACAACCCCTCCTGGGAGTCTGTTCCAGTGCTCGCTCTGTCACCCCCACAGTGAAGAAGTTCCTCCTCATGTTGAGGTGGAACCCCCTGTGCAGTAGTTTATATGCATTGCCCCTTGTCCTATCACAGGGAGCAACTCAGCAGAGCCTGTCCCCTCCCTTTTGACACCCAGCCTTCAGGTATTTATAGACATTTATTAGATCCCCTCTCAGTCTTCTCCTCTCTAAACAGCCCCAGGGCTCTCAGCCTCTCCTCATAAGTCCTCCATGCCTTAATCATCCTTGTAGACCTCCATCGGACTCTCTCAATTAGATCCCTGTCCCTCTTGAACTGGGGAGCCCAGAACTGGATGCAATATTCCAGGTGAGGTCTCACAACGGCAGAGCAGAAGGGGAGGAGAACCTCCCTGGCTCTGCTGGACACACTCCTCTGAATGCCCCCCAGGATCCCATTGGCCTTCTTGGCCACCAGGGCACATTGCTGTCCCATGCAGAACTTGTGCACCACCACTCCCAGGTCCTTCTCCACAGGGCTGCTCTCTAGCACATTCCCCTCCTACCCTGTGCTGGTGCAGTTTATTCTTCCTTCCCAGATGCAGGACTCTGCACTTAGCCTTGTTGAAACTCATGAGGTTCCTCTCTGCCCAGCTCTCAGTCTGTCCAAGTCTCACTGAGTGGCTGCACAGCCTTCAGGGGTATCAGCCAAGCTTCCCAGTTTGGTGTCCTGGCATTAGTGGGGCTTCATTTGGCCTGTATCAGAAGTGGCCTTTTTTGCAGAGTCAAGTACCAGTAAGAATGAGGAAGCTGCAGAGCCTGCACAGTCCAGAGCAGAGATATCTGAGCAGTCTCCGCTGGGATCACTTCTGGCACTTTAAAATCTCTCCAGAGCATCAGCAGCTGCCGTTGTCTGCATTCAAACAGCTGCCATTTTCTTTCTTTTCTTTTGAAAACAAGCTTTTTGAAGATGCATTTCCTGTCCTCACACTGTATAATCTGTGAGTTCCTTGCCCTGCATTATGTTGATCCAGGATACAGAACGGGGAGCAGGAATTCGAAACCAGTCACTATTTTCTCGTTGTAGAACCTATCAGTACCAGAGGGTGAAAGCTTTTTTTCTATGTGTGAAAATGTTTCTATCAGCTCAAATCTCAAAGAAAACTTGAATGACAGATGCTTGAGACACCTAAATCTGGGAAAAAAAAAAAAAAAAAAGCTCTCCCTTATGCTGATGGTAAAGCCTTTGCTATGGGGGTGGGAAACAATCTTCTTGGTTTTGCTGATTCATGAAAGTTTTTCTTTTAAGTTTCCTGCAATGTATAAAATCCAATTTCCCCCTCCAGAATAGGTCTTCTTACATGGAGGAGAGCTTATTTGATGTATGGCAGTGTACCAACACTAATACTATTAAAAAGGTTTAGAAGATGGCCTAAATGCTTTCAAAATACAGTACTTGTCCTCAGAAAGACAGAGCATCCAGCATATGGATGCTACCATTGTACAGCACTGCATAAAGAGTTTGCTTGTCAATGCTTCCATTTCATAGACACAGTACTGATATGCAGATGACACCAAGCTGAGTGTGTGGCTGATAGGTCTGAGGAATGGGATGGTGCCATCCAGAGGGACCTGGACAGGCTGGAGAGGTGGCCTGAGGAGAAGCTCATGAGGTTCAATAATGCAAAGTGCAAGGTACTGCACCCAGGCTGGGGCAATCCTAGACATCAACACAGGCTGGGGGATGATGAGATTGAGAGCAGCCCTGCAGAAAAGGGCTTGGGGGTGCTGGTGGAGGAGAAGCTGCACATGAGCCGTCAGTGTGAGCTTACAGCTCAGAAAGCAAATGGCAGCCTGGGCTGCATCAAAAGTAGTGGGGCCAGAGATGGAGAGAGGAGATTCTGCCACTCTGCTCTGGTAAGACCTCACCTGCAGTGCTGTGTTCAGCTCTGGAGCTCTCAGCACAGGAAGGACATGGACCTGATGGAGCAGATCCAGAGGAAGGCTAAAAAATGGTCAGGGGCATGGAACACTTCTGCTATGAGGACAGGCTGAGGGAGCTGGGGCTGTTCATCCAGGCAGACCTAATAGCAGCCTTCCAGTACCTGAAGGGGGCTCCAAGAAGGCTGAAGAGGGACTGATTGCAAAGGCCTGCAGTGACAGGATGAAGAGCAATGGTTTGAAATGAGAGAAGAGGAGATTTAGATTGGATGTGAGAAACAAGTTCTTTAACATGAGAATGGTGGAACACTGGAACATGTTGCCCAGGGAGGCAGCTGAGGCCCTGTCCCTAGAAATATTCAACACCAGGCTGGATAAGGCTCCTGAGCAACCTGCTCTAGTAGAGGATGTCCCTGCTGATTGCAGGGGGGTTGAAATAGATGAGATCCCTTCCAACCCAAACCATTCTGTGATTCTATGATTCTTATCCTGTGGGTTTTTTTTGCCTTGCACTTTGGCTGAATTCTCTATAGATGTGTACATAACACTTAAGTTTGTGCAGAAGAACAAACCACTTAAAAAACTTTACTCACAACTAACTTGTAGCATTTCTGAAGCATGTTCCCATTCATGGATGACAGCTGGAACTTTCTTGGTCTTTCAATTAATGACCAGCCCTAATCATTAATCAGGTAATAGCTTGAAAGTTCAGGCCTAAGCAGTTTTTTACATCTTTCTGAAAGGGCTCAGATGTTGTGTTCCACCTCAGTAAAGGATGGTAGTTCTCTAGTGAGGTGATGCTGGTGAAACACTAACAAAAGAGCATTGGGCTAAGTTTTCAAATCAAGAAAAATCCTCCTTTTTTGGCATTTCTCTTTTGGGGGTCTTGCTTCAGTTACAAGGCTACAACTATACTGGACTTACCCATGCAGACTTTGTTGACAAATTCACTGTTCAAAGTGATCATGGTGGATAAGTCTTCAAAATTCTGAAGCTTCATGATTCTGTTAGCAGCTGATGGCCCAGTCAAAGTCCTTAGCTGCTCTTCATCATATCCACTCCCAACTCCAATTGGAAACAGGGATACCCCTAGGAAAAGAGAAGACATTTTAAATGGGCAACGCACAGAGGAAGAACACCTTTGCTGTTGCATTTCCCCCCCACAATTTGCTTCTTAAAATAATAAAATAATTAGGAAAAGTATTTTTCAGCATTTAATTAGCATGTATTACTTGCATCACTCCTTCCACATTGGCTAAAGGCAAGTAAGAGTAGAAATGGTGATGCTCTGATTAGCTAAGATGAGCTTTATTAGTCCCAACCATAAGAAGCTCATGCATGCTCAGCAAAATGCAGCTGCAGATTTAATGACATTTTCCCTTTTGTTTATTCTTTTTCCAATTTAAAACATTTCTTTCTTCAGCTCCATGGCAGTTAGATTGTTTTCAAACCACTTAATTAAAAAAAAAAAAAAATCCTTGATGGCTGCTCTTTAGTCCATGCCTTACTCAATAGCTCCCCAAAGCAACTTACAAAGGAGTCAATGTTCCTCAGGAAGCTGAGGTACAAAGACTACAGCCAGAAAAGCTGCAAAAAAAAAACAACACAACCCATCATGCAGCACACACTGACAGCAAAATCTGTCTAATCCTGTAGAGGTCTGTGCAAAAATCTGCTCAAATGTAATAATAATAAGAATCATCATCATCATCGTAATAGTAGTAATAGTAATAACAATATAACACTATAATACAATAATAATAACAATAATAATTTTATTATTTTTAATATTTTATTATATTTTATATTTGTTGTTATTTGATTATATTTTATATTATTATTGTATTATAGTGCTATATTATTATTACTATTACTACACTATTATTACTATCATTATTACTATCATTATTATTACTATTATCATTGCTATCATTATTAAATAATTAATAAAAGATCATAACTATAATAATATACTGTTAATACATATGAGTTCTTAATG
Source organism: Indicator indicator (assembly GCF_027791375.1). Lineage (NCBI taxonomy): Eukaryota > Metazoa > Chordata > Aves > Piciformes > Indicatoridae > Indicator > Indicator indicator. The sequence continues at coordinate 45,000,147 of NC_072012.1, read as the reverse complement.
AATATTAATGTGATAATTATAATATTAATAAAATATGATTATAATAATGTTGATTATATTGATGATTATAATGATGATGATGATAATGATGATGATGATGATGATGATGATAATGATGATGATGATGAACATTTCAAGACTCACTGTATGGCAACAGTGTTGTCCTTGTAATATTAGCCCACGTCTGTCCTCCCTATCTAGCCACAGGACCTCAGAAAATGAGATGCCACTAATTAATGAACTCTATGGAAGCTGTTTAGCTTAAATTGTGTGTTTGACCTGAGTTTACCAGGATTTACCTGGCTTTACCAGAACTCCAGCAGGCACATTTTCTTCAGGTCTGTTTCTTACCAGAGCATTCCTTACAGTCAATCTAGAATTTAGAGCCTACATTTTTCATCCTATGTCCTGGTGCATCAAGTAAAAAGCAACAAATCTGCTTAAAACAGGAAGAGCAGAGGGGGCTTTACTGTTCATCCTTGCAGCAAGTGCAGCAGCCTCCAGAGTGTCTTCTGAGCTCCCTGACACGATGACTATGGCCACCTTGGATGCGCTGGGTCTCCCTCCGTGAGATTCCGACATGGCATTCTGGACCACAAAATTGATGGCTGCCCCTGAGAAATGGAGAGAGAGGTGAGAGATGGGTCAGAGAGAGAGAGAGAGGCTATAAAATCAAGGCTTTGAGTTAGTAAGTGTACCACTGCCACAGAAGCACAGGAGGTGTGACTCCAGCACTGCCCTGGGCAGACCATTCCAATATTTGAGAACCCTTCCACTGAAGAAATATTTCCTCTCCTGGCACAACTCAGGGGAGACCTTACTGCTGTCTGCAACTACCTGAAGGGAGGTTGTAGCCATGTGGGGGTTGGTCTCTTCTCCCAGGCAACCAGCACCAGAACAAGAGGACACAGTCTCGAGCTGTGCAGGGGAAAGTTTAGGCTTAATCTTAGAAAGAAGTTCTTCACAGCAAGAGAGACTGCCCATGGGAATGTGCTGCCCAGGGAGGTGGTGGGGTTGTCATCCTGGAGGTGTTTAAGAAAAGCCTGGATGAGGCACTTAGGGCCATGGTCTGGTTGATTAGTTAGGGTTGGGTGATAGGTTGGACTTGATCTTGGAGGTCTCTTCCAAACTGGTTGATTCTATTTTATCCTATCCTATCCTATCCTATCCTATCCTATCCTATCCTATCCTACTTGGAACCATTTCCTCTGGTCCTGTCACTTGCCACCAAGGAGAAGAGGCTGCCCCCTCCTAACTCCAACCTCCCTTCAGGTAGTTGTAGAGATTATTAATGAAGTCCCAACCCATGAGGACCATCCTTAGCTCCCTGATATCTGAAGAAAAGAGAATTTTACCACCTTTCATTAGCCATAAGGATAAAGTTATGCTGTTGCCTTTGGTACTTACCTTTTCCAGCAGTATTCCTTTTGCATCCAAGGGAAAAATAAAAAGGCATTGCAGAACGTGTACCCGTTTCCCTAGTGCAGAACAACAGTGACATCCAGTGGCTCTCGGATCTACAACTTCTTGCTGTCCTGAACTGTACACAAAAGTTGCTCAACTTCCACAGAAGATCTAAGTCCTACCCTAATTTGGTCAACTGTTGCTATGGGTGTGAAAAGTGTATCTCACCTCCCTACTGCCAACACCTTCTCTGAAACCTAGACTGAGACTAATCCATAACATATCTGGGCAATCCATATTTAAACCTAACCAAACAAAATCCACCAAATCCCACAAAACACATGAGGAAATCCTACCTTAGCTACCAAAACAGCCCCCTCAGGTGGTATTAGATGCAATGTGCCCAGCAGGTCAAGAGAGGTTCACCTGCCCCCCTCTACTCTGCCTTGCTTAGGCCTCATCTGGGATATTGTGTCCAGTTCTGGGGACTTCTGTTCAAGAACCTGATGAAGGCAGTGGAACATCTCCCTGTGAGGACAAGCTGAGGGAGCTGGGGCTCTTTAGCTTGGAGCAGAGGAGCCTGAGGGGAGACCTCATTCCTGTTGATAAAGATGTGCAGGGCAGTGTTGGGAGGAGGGATCCAGGCTCTGCTCAGTGATGTCCAATGACAGAACAAGGGGCAATGGGGGCAAGCTGGAGCAGAGGAGGTGCCATGGGAACAGAAGGGAAAACTACTTCCCTGTGAGGGTGCCAGAGCCCTGGAACAGGCTGCCCAGAGAGTTTGTGGAGTCTCCTTCTCTGGAGACATTCCAAACCCATCTCAATGTGTTCCTGTGTGACCTGCCATAGGTGATCCTGCTCTGGCAGGGAGGTTGGACTGGATGATCTTGAGGTCTCTTCCAGCTCCTAACATTCTGTGACAACTCATCTTTATCAACAGGAATGGGGTCAGCCCTCAGGCTCCTCTTCTCCAAGCTATAGAGCCCCAGCTCCCTCAGCCTTTCCTCAGCTGGGAGATGTTCCGCTGGCTTCAGCAGCTTTGTGGCTCTGTGCTGGACTCTCTCAAGCAGTTCCCTTGTGTAGATTCATTTAATTGCTGTAATTTTATTTTCATCCCCATTATCATTCTGAATTGTATTTTACACACACAACAAAAACATTTTAGAGTTTCTGTTCAGCTCAAACCTCAAAACTGTAAATGTTTGGGGGGGGGGGGGCGGTTCTACTTAGAACAAAATATATTTTAAACCAGCATTATTATTTGGGTGATGGTGAATCCATTTCACAAATTGCTATTCCTGACCAGAAACATTAACTAACCTAAGGTGTCCAGCAGCAGAAGGGCAGTGATTATGCGCTTCAACTCAGCCCTGGTGAGGCCACTTCTTCAGTGCTGGGTTCAGTTCTGGGTGCTGGGTGTCATAGGATAGGAAAGACATTGAGGGGCTGGAGGGTGTCCAGAGAAGAGCAACGAGGCTGAGTAGGGGTTTGGAGCGCATCATATGAGGAGAGGCTGAGGGATCTGGGGTTGTTCAATCTGGAGAAGGCTGAGGAGAGATCTTATTGCTCTCTACAGCTCCCTGAAAGGACGTTGGAATGAGGCTGGAGTTGGTGTCTTCTCCCAAGCAAAAGGAGGAGCGGAAGTTGGTTTGAGTTGTGCCGGGGGAGGGTGGACATAAGGACAAAATTCTTTAGTGAGAGAGTGGTGAGGGATTGGAACAGGTTGCCCAGGGAGGTGGTGGAGTCACCATCCCTGGAGGTGTTGAAGAATCTGTAGATGTGGTGCTTCAGGACACGATTTAGTGATTATGGTAGTTGGGTTATGGTTAGACTCAATGATCTTAAAGGTCTTTTCCAACCTTAATGATTCTCTGATTCTATTTTCTGTACAGCTGTCTGAAAATCATTGCTATGAATTACTCTATATATCTGCAGAGATGGATGCAGAATGGCATTTGAGCTATAACTAACTAAAGGATAAAAACAAATACAGAAAATTAATAGGACTATATTCCCATCCCTGAGATTGCTCCAGGATGGTTACTGTGCCAGGAAATTGACTCATTTCCCTCTTGTCCTATAAATAATTGCTAAAGAAGTATTTCAGGTTTTGACTTTCAAATATTTCAGGTTCAACTTCTGCTCAGTAAGAATCACAAATGATTTTTCATTCTTTCTTTGAAAAGTACTTGGGATTTCTCTGCCTGGCTTTGGTTTTTTTAATGGCCCTTTGACTTCCATGTGGTTGGTCTGCTCACCAGCTGCTCCAGCTCCATTTTGCTTTCTCCCATTAGTTCTGAAAATTCTCAGAAACCTCCAAACACATCTGTAAATTGGAAAATCCATCATTCATATAATTTCAAATGAAGAAATCCAGTTCCACTGTAATAGAACCAGGGACTATTTCAAAGTCCCCAAAAAACAATTACTCAGTTTAATACATGGATTTTTTTTTTCTTTTTTACTATACTAAAAAAAATTCTTTGGATTTCTCCCCTTATTTTGAAGCCAGTTTTAGAGAAAAGAGCCAGGTGTCTGAAGACACAATCAAAGGAACACTTAGATCTTGCTGGAGTCACCATCCCAAGCTGGAAGCTGAAGCTGTCACTTCTCAGTTGTTTGATCTCCACGCTTCAACAGGGAGGAAAATAAACTCAGAGGCCATAATAAAACAAAATATTGACTGCTAAGAAACCAAGCAGCTTGAATATTTTCTTTACTACTAGACTGCAGCATAATAAGAATCTGCCATCTCCATGCCAATAAAGGAAATGTAAACTTTTTACACTGAAAGAAAGATCACCAAGCACAAGGCTCTGTGTATTGAGACAGGAAAGACAGTGCACAGCATCTTGGCTATAATTAAACTAGCTTTAAAATTACTAGATCTGAGCCATGCAGGCTTCAGTCTTTATGAATCATAGAATCATAGAATCAGCATGGAATGGCTTAGGTTGGAAGGGACCTTAGAGATTATCTACTTCAACCTCCCTACCATGGGCAGGGACACCTTTCAGCTAGACTTGGCTGCTTAAGGCCTTATCCAACCTGGCCTTGAACACCCCCAGGTAGGAGGCATTCACAACCCCTCTGGGCAACCTGTTCCAGTGTCTCACCACTCTCACTGGAAAGAATTTCCTCCTAATCTCCAGTCCAAATCTGCCCTCCCGAAGCTTTAATCCATTGAAGGTGGGGCGTCAGGGTGGGGAGACACTGGCACAGGTTGCCCAGGGAGGTTGTGGATGCCCCTTCCCTGGAGGTGTTCAAGGCCAGGCTGGATGAGACCTTCAGCAATCTGGGCTAGAGGAAGGTGTCCCTGCCTGTGGCAGGGGGGTTGGAACTTCAAGTTCCCTTCCACCCTAAACCATTCTATGAATCTACGAGACTTCGTAAGAACCTTTTTCTGGTTGTCTTCAACAAAGCCAATTAGCTATTTTTTTTTTTTTTTTAGTTAGTTTCTTGGAAGTTTGGGGTTTTTTTAGTCACCTGATACACATTCAAACCAGACTCACATTCTGAAGTAATCCTTCAGATTGGTTCATGTAGAAGTTCCTGCAAGGACTGCAAGCTGGTTCAATAGACACAAAGAAGGTTTCAGGACAAACAACACAGGTTGGAGGTGTTTACTGGCAATCCACAGGGATTCTGTCCCCTTGACTAATTGCATTAATGATTTGGATAAAGAAGGAAAAATGTGTAAAAAGCCAAGCTAATCTCAATCACAGATATCATATAACATCTCCCCTAGGAAGAGAGACTGAGAGCCCTGGGGCTGTTTAGTCTGGAGAAGAGAAGGCTGAGAGGGGATCTGATCAATGTCTATCAATAGCTGAGGGGTGGGGGTCAAGTGGAGGGGGCCAGGCTCTTTTTGGTTATACACAGTGATAAGACAAGGAACAATGGGTTCAGACTAGAACATAGAAGACTTCACCTCAACATGAGGAGAAACTTCTTTCCAGTGAGGGTGACAGAGCACTGGAACAGGCTGCCCGGGGGGTTGTGGAGTCTCCTTCTCTGGAGACTTTCCAACCCCACCTGGATGCATTCCTGTGCAGATTACCCTCAGTGATCCTGCTCTGGCAGGGGGCTTGGACTCAATGATCTCTTGAGGTCCCTTCCAACCTCTGATATACTGTGAGACTGTGATATTAGGAGCAAATATGAATGTGATGTTCACTGCAGAGGGATTGGACCAGATGACCTTTGGAGGTCCCTTCCAACCCAAATCATTCTATGATTCTGTGATGGAATGGACTGGAAGAGCACAAGGTGCTCTCAAAATGTTTGAAATAACATTCAAGCAACAAAAAATCAAGAGAGGAAAAGAAACCACTGCACAAACATTTAATAGTTTGGTGGGTAGGTACCTCAGGAAAAGCAGAAACTGCTTAGGAGAAACTTTTGCAATTATTTTCTTGAATTTTGTCTGAAATGAGGAATAAAACAAGAAGCCCCTGTGAGGGTCTGTGGAGCTGTGACAGACAGGGGATTCCAGTCAGGCAGAGGTTCCTGCTGGGTGCTTGGGAATTGGTACCTGAAGTGGCCTCAGTGATTTCACTAACATTTCTGCAACATCTTGACCAAAAAAAAAGGTACTACAAGAGTCCAGATGGCAGCTGCTGAATGGGGGTAGCAGACACAAGGTGGTGAGACTCTGGAATAGGCTGCTCCAGAGGGAATGGATCCAAGCTCGAGGAGGGGAGATTTAGATTAGATGTTAGGAAGAAGTTTTTCACCATAAGGGTGGTGAGACACTGGAACAGGTCACCCAAGAGGTGGTAGAAGCCTCATCCCTGGAAGTTTTTAAGGCTAGGCTGGATGTGGCTCTGGGCAACCTGATCTAGTGGAAAGTGTCCCTGCCCAGAGCAGGGGCTGGAACTGGATGATCCTTGGGGTCCCTTCCAACCCTGATCATTCTGTGATCTTCATTACCCATGGGTACTCAAAGCTGCCTGGGAAAGAAACAAAATCCACAAATTCTTGAAACTTGAATAGATCTAGAAAATGCAACATTATCTGGACAGTGGATAGTTCAGATGCATCTATTTACACAGAGACACAGAATGTTAGGGGTTGGAAGGGACCCTGAAAGGTCATCTAGGCCATTTAGCAAAAGACTTGTCTAATTAGGCACCTGATTATCCTAGTTGTCTAATCAGGAAGCCAACAACCCTGAAGCTGCTCTTTAGATCTTAGTTTAGGGTCTTGGCATTGAGTAAGGGTTGTTTTTTTAACTGAAAAATAGCAGATTAATTTGAAACAAATCAGCTATTGCAAGCTGATCCCACAGATCAATGCTTTAAATGCTCAACTCTTAGCACATTAATATGTGCCAGCTGACAGCATGGCTGAACTCTTCATGAACAGCACAGATCTGTCAGCCCCAAAGCCCACCACCTCTGAAAAGAGCAGGTTATGAGGACCCAAACCCTCTCCCTCTGCTTTCCTGTCTCCACAGGGCACAAATTCTGGATTTCTCTTGACACCAAGGGATTGTAGTGATCCCAGGCTCCACCAGGACCACTTTCAATTCACAAGCCTTACAAGAAAGGAACTCTGAACTCTTCCCTACAAGGGTGGGAACTCTGGAATAGGTTGCTCAGGGAGGTTGTGGATGCCTCCTCCCTGGGGTTGTTCAAGGCCAGGCTGAGGCTTTGAGCAGCTGAGTCTAGTTGAGAGGTTATCTCTGCCCATGGCAGTGAGGTTGGAGTAGATGATCTCTGAGGTCCCTTCCAACTTAAGGCATTCTAGAATTCCATGATTTTTAAACAAACAAAAAAAAAAGAAATAAAAGAGACACACAACCCCAAGAGAGTGAATTAAAATTACTCAGACAAGAGACTAGTAGGCAGCCAAAGCTGGCTGCAGACACCACCAGATCAGAAATAGTAGTGTGGGAGCAAGTGAGGAGGATCTCTGTCTTTCAATGGATGGGATCCCTTTGGTCAGGGCAGCTGCTAGCAAAACCATAGCCTCCTCACAGGGCTGTGCTCCAGACCCCTCCCCAGCTTTGTTGCCCTTCTCTGGACATGTTTGAGCAACTCAACATCTTTCTTGAACTGAGTGGCCCAGAATTGGACACAGGACTCAAGGTGTGGTCTAACTAGTTCTGAGTACAGGGCAGAATGACTTCCCTGCTCCTGCTGGCCACACTATTCCTGATGCAGGCCAGGATGCCATTGGCCTTCTTGGCCACCTGGGCACACTGCTGGCTCATGTTCAGCCTACTGTCAACCAGCACCCCCAGGTCCCTCTCTGCCTGGCTGCTCTCCAGCCACTCTGTCCCCAGCCTGTAGCACTGCTTGGGGTTGTTGTGGCCAATGTGTAGCACCCTGCCCTTAGATGTGTTAAACTTCCTCCTAGCTTTGAGTTTGAGGTGAGCAGTGAGCAAGGAAAGCATCAGCCTAGGAGCTACTTTTAGTTAAAGTACAAAGCAAGCAAAATCATGTCTTTAGAAAAAAAGTGGTAAGCAGTATCTACTGCAGGGATTGTTCGATGTGCTCCCCATGCCTCTCCTAAGTAGCCCTGAATGCCAAATAGAGGCACAGAATCATGGAGCTGTTTCAGTTGGGAAAGACCTCTGAGATCAAAGAGCCCAACCATCAACCTAACACCACCATGGCCAACAAACCATGTCCCCAGGTGCCATGTCTACACTTTTTTTGAACACATCCAGAGTTGGGAACTCCACCACCTCCCTGGGCAGCCTGTAGCAATGCCTGCGGGAAAGAGATTTTTCCTAATATCCAGAATAAAGATCCCCCTCTGTCACTTGAGGCCATTACCTCTCATTCTGTCCCTTGATGCTAGGGAGAAGAGACCCTCACCTCACTACAACCTCCTTTTAGGTAGGTGTTGAGGGCAATGAGGTCTCACCACAGCCTCCTCTTTCTCACCAAACACCCCCAGTTTCCTCAGCCAGCCCTCACCAGCCCTGTTCTCCAGGCCCTTCCCCAGTTTTGTTGCCCTTCTCTGGACCTGCTCCAGACTTTCAATGTCTTTCTTGGAGTGAGAGGCCCAGAACTGATCCCAGTATCCAAGGTGCAGCCTCACCAGGGCCAAGTGCAGGGGCATCACCACTTCCTTGTTCCTGCTGGCCACACTATTCCTGATCCAGGCCAGTATGCTGTTGGCCTTCCTGGCCACCTGGGCACACTGCTGGCTCATGTTCAGCCAGCTGTCAACCAGCACCCCCAGGTTCTTTTTTTTTTTTTTTTTTGCCAGGAAGCTTTCCATCCACTCTTCCCCAAGCCTGTAGCATTGCATGGGGTTGTTGTGACCCAAGTGCAGCACCCAGCACTTGGCCTTGTTAAACCTCCTCCAATTGATCCCAGCCCATCAGTGTTTATGTGATACTCTTACACAGATCACACTTCTAGCTGAATGAAGGTTTCTGAAGCTTCCTTGCAGCTATTTTTCTTCTTTTTTTTTCACCCCAGCTACTATTTATGTGAAGTTGAACACAATTTCATGATGTTTGAATATCCCTGAAGCTTCTTCTGAATAGATTACTTGAGCCTAAATTTGCCTGATGTTATCTTACTGCATAGGCATGGGAAAGCTTTGTGGTATAGGCTACTGTATTTCTCTCCATGCCCTCAAATATTCTTAAGTTTCTCATTATTTCTTACTAACAAACTGTATCTCTTTCTTGGAGTTTTCTTATGGTTAAGTTAAACAGGAAAGGGAATGCTTTCTCCAGGCAAGACTTTTATAACAATGGCAAAAATAGCTTACAGCTGCTCTCTGCAAATACAGCTTTTTTGAGCAAAAGAGGATGATTTGGGTCACCAACCACTGAATAAGGATTAAAAAGGAACAGAGAATCATTAAGGCTGGAAAACACCATTCAGATCATCGAGTCCAGCTGTAACCCAACTACCATGACCACTAAAAATGCCCTGAAGCACCACATCTACAGCTTCTTGAACACCTCCAGGGATGGTGACTCCACCACCTCCCGGGGCAGCCTGTTCCCATGCCACTCTCTCAGGAAAGAAGTTTTGCCTAATGTCCAATCTAAACCTCCCCTGACACAACTCAAACCCATTTCTTCTCCTCCTGTTGCTTGGGAGAAAAGACCAACCCCAGCCTCACTCCAACTTCCTTCCAGGTAGCTGCAGAGAGCAATGAGATCTGCTCTCAGCCTTCTCTTCTCCAGACTGAACAACCCCAGCTCCTTCAGCCTCTCCTCATATGATGCCCTCCAAACCCCTCCCCAGCCACATTGCTCTTCTTTGGACACCCTCCAGCCCCTCAATGTCTTTCCTATCCTGTGGTGCCCAGAACTGAACCCAGCACTGAAGCTGTGGCCTCAGCAGGGCCAGGTAGAAGGGCATAATCACCATCCCTTCCCTACTCCTGCTGGACACACTGGTTGTGCATGTTTGTACCACTGGGAAGCCAGCGCAAACAGGAAGGAACAGCACTGCTCTGAGGGTAACAGTATTTTTGATAGGCAAATTCTGATCAAGATCTCCATCAGTTACAACAAATTTCCAAAGCTAAGCAGGGAACCGCAGCATCCAGACCGAGCCATCCACGCTTTCTAAGCAGCCCCTGCATTTCCAGAGGCCCAAGCACAGCCAGAATTCCAGGAGTGACCATGCATTTCCCATGCATGCTGAGCCTCTTACCCAGCTGAATTCACACAGATTGCAAGGTGCAGGACAGGACCACAGTGACTTATTTTCATTACTTCATTTGGGAGGAACTACTTCTGCTCTGTCCCATTTTTTGTTTTTTGTTTTTTTATACCACATCCCTCATCATGATCTCTGAGCATTTTCCAATGAGACATAAACAAATCACTAACGAGGATGTCATGTGGCTGCCTCTCCCATTTCATTTCCCCAGGGCCATGTTTGCTCTGTTTCTCCTGCAGCTCAGCGTGGCTTGCTGCACACATTAAATGGAAGTTCTTCGTGAAACTTATCTATTTGTACCTAACAATTCATCCCACAATGAGCCTATAGAAGTCTCATCAGCCATCTGGTGTTTTTATTTCTCCAGGCTGAGAAAGCAATCATGGCTTAATCCTCCTGCGAACGATGGAAGTCAGGTTTTATTTCTCACTTCTCTCCACCAATAACTCTTTACAGTCTGAAGTAGGCCAAAGACCCTACCAGAAAAAAAAAAAAAAATCTGTGTACTCCTCAACTCTTATAGGACCCTAATGCTAGGTGGCTGCCAGAGCAAATGTGGTTGCAGTCCAGAAGAACAAAATTCTCAGGGTATCTGGTGAAAGATCAGATATGCTGTAGGAGAATCGTTTGTTTGCTCAACCCTCCAACTGATGCAAGTGTGTGTACTGAATTTTCACAGACCCAGTGGGAAATCTGTCTTATGTTTTAGCACATGAAAACTGAAGTGGACAACGTGGGGTTCTTTTTTTTCTTTTTCAGGATGCAGTTGTCTGGAAGAGAAGATGATGTTTCACAAGGAACTCTTCAGCTAAAGTGCCACCTTAGGTAGATCCTTGCTCCCTGGCACCATTCCCAGCCTTGTGCCAGCCCAAGTGCTTGTGGGGTCAGCACAGCAACTTGGATGAGGGAACTGAAAGTCACAGAATAATGTTTTGCTAAATAATTGTCATAGAATCATAGAATTGTCAGGGTTGGAAGGGACCTCAAGGATCATCTGATTCCCACCTCCCTGCCATGGGCAAGGACATCTCACGCTACATCAGGTTGCCCAGAGTCACATTCAGCCTGGCCTTAAAAAATTCCAGGGATGAGGCTTCCACCACCTCCCTGAGCAACCTGTGACAATGTCTCACCACCCTCGTGGTGAAGAATTTCTTCCCAATGTCTAATCTAAATCTCCCCTTCTCTAGCTTGGATCCATTCCCCCTAGTCCTATCACTACCTGACACCCTAAAAAGTCCTTCAACAGCTTTCTTGTAGCCCCCTTCAGGTACTGGAAGGCCACAAGAAAGTCATCTTGGAGCTTTCTCCTCTCCAGAACAACCCCAACTCTCTCAGCCTGACCTCATAGGAGAGGAGCTCCAGCCCTCTGATCATCCTCATGGCCCTTCTCTGGACATGTTCCAGCACCTCCAGATCCCTCTTGTAATAGGGGCTCCAGAACTGGACACAGTACTCCAGGTGGGGTCTCACCAGAGCTGTGCAGAGGGGGAGAATCACCTCCCTTGCCCTGCTGGCCACACTTCTCTTGATGCAGCCCAGGACACAGTTGGCTTTCTGGGCTGCAAGTGTTCACCACATCAGCTGCACTGGCTCAGGACAAAGCAACAAGCATCTGGCAAGGGAAGCTGTTGAAGTCACCATAAGCACTTGTGTGCTAAACATCTAATCAAACAATTGATGATGAATGGTTAATGACCAACGTCCTTACTTCTTAATTATGTTCTGCTTGCTGCAAGATAATGTCTGCAACCCTGAGAATTATTTCAATGCTCCAAAGAAATCTGTCATCTTCTTTCCAAAATACACGAAGATAAACCTTAATTCAAGTAACCTAGGGATGTGTTTTAATAGGGAAAATGGAGGGCTACAAAGATGATTCAAGGGTTGGAGCACCTCTGCTATGAGGATAAACTGAGGGAGCTGGGGTTGTTCAGCCTGGAGAAGAGAAGGCTCCAAGGGGGCCTTCCAATACCTGAAGGGGTCCTACAGGAAGGCTGCAGAGGGACTTTTCATCAGGGTGTCTAGAGACAGGACAAGGGGGAATGGTTTGAAGCTGAGGGAGAGCAGGGTTAGACTGGATCTTAGGAAGAAGTTCTTCAGTACAAGAGTGGTGAGACTCTGGAACAGGTTGCCCAGGGAGGCTGTGAATGCATCCTCCCTGGAGGTGTTCAAGGCCAGGTGGGATGAGGCCCTGAGCAGCTGAGTCTATTTGAGAGGTGTCCCTGCCCATGGCAGGGAGGTTGGAGTAAAGGATCTCTGAGGCCCCCTCCAGCTGGAGCCATTCTGTGATTTTATGAGAAATCTACTCATAGTAAAGATATAAGAGAACTAACAAAAGCTGAGAGACCTGCTGCAGAACACTTCCACAATAGCACTGACAGAAATTGGTAGTTGGGGCCAGAATATATTTAGCATTTCTCTTTGGTTTGGTGTTTTTTTTCCCCCCTTCTTGTTTTAACATCATCATCCACATGATCACTCACCCAGTCTGGTAGGACCTTGTTCCCTTTGTTGGATGGAGTGCAGCATCTCTACCAGCCTTACAGGCTCTTGAGGCACGTTCCATGAAATTTCTAGATTGTTTTCCCTGGCATACTGGAGAACTGCCACATGAATTGAAGTATTGCCTGAAGCAGAGAGCAGAAAATAAACATTTTAAGCAGTGCATACAAATGTCTTTAGGGGAAAAAAAAATCTAAAGGATACATTGGGTTTGTGTTTTGCATTAAAGCACAACTAGACAGTGATTTACATCAGAGTGTGAAAGCTGCATTTTCAGTCACAAGATCTAAACTAAATCATGCACGTGAAAAGAAACAAAACAAAACATAACAAAACCAAAAACATGTAAGAAACAGCTGCTTTTCTGTCAGGAATCAACATGCAGCATTTTGCCTCACATTAACCTGACTCTGATTGCAGAAATTCACTTTAGTCATCTCCAATTATTCTTTTTCCGTATTAAAACTGTCTAAATGTCACTTTTGTTTTAGATTTTTAGAATCATTGAATCATAGAATCAGCCAGGTTGGAAGAGACCTCCAACATCATCTAGTCCAACACATCACCCAGCCCTATCCAATCAACTAGACCATGGCACCAAGTTCCTCATCCAGTCTTTTCTTGAACATCTCCAGGGATGGTGACTCCACCACCTCCCTGGGCATCCCTGGAGATATTCAAGGTGAAGTTCAACAGGGCTCTGGGCAACCTGATCTAGTTGAGGATGTCCCTGCTGGCTGCAGGGGGGTTGGACAAAATGACCTTTGGAGGTCCCTTCTGGCCTGGACCATTCTATGATCCTATGATTTCATGCTGATTTCCTTCTGCCACAGATCATAGTGTGACAGGCATCAGGCTACGGCATGGGATATAAGTTCAACCAGGGAGCATGACCTGCAAAGAAGAATGGAGATGAATTCCAAGTTCTGCTGTTCTCTGACCCTGGTTCTGCTTATACATTATGCAAGATAAATTAAATTATTAACAGAGGGTTGCTAGAGATAGCAAACAGATATCAGACTTGCAGAACTGAACTTGGCAATATATAAATATGTCTCAGGAGGATGGAGCCAGGCACTTCTCAGTGATGTCCAACAACAGGACAAGGGGCAACAGGTGCAAGCTGGAGCAGAGGAGGTTCTATGTGAACATAAGGATGAACCAACAGCAACAGTGCTTGCTGCAAGGAAAGGGTTTGATGCCGAATTGAAAAAGTCCAAATTTGAACCATGAAAATTCCAGCTTTGTTAAACCAAATTCTACTGCCATGTGGACAGATGTGGTACAATGGCATGTGATGTCCTAACTTCAATTTCTTTGATCCTGTGTTTAGATTAGACATCAGGAAGGAGTTCTTCACCATAAGGGTGGTGAGACACTGGAACAGGTTGCCCAAAGAGATGGTGGAAGCCCCATCCATGGAAGTTTTTAAGGCCAGGCTGGATGGGGCTCTGGGCAACCATATCTAGTGGAAAGGGTCCCTGCCCACGGCAGGGGGGTTGGAACTGGATGATCTTCATGGTTTAGTAGTCATGAGGTCTTGGGTGACAGGTTGGACTTTGATGATCCTTGATGTCTTTTCCAACCTTATTGATTCTGTGATTCCGTAATCTTTGAGGTCCCTTCCAACCCTGACAGTTCTGTGATTCTGTGAACTATGTGTTGCATGGTTCCTTAATGTATGTGCAGGATACAAAGCATTTTGCCCAGGTGTCTACCTGTGCTAAATGACCTAAGACAAGGTGCATCTCATCAGTACATCCTCTGCAAGTTTAGTGTCCCAAAAAGTGTCTGTCCTCCAACATGCATCCCAGGTTAGCCAAAAAGGGCTGGCTAGAACCAGAAATATCTGTTCCAAAGCCCAAAACCTTGCAGTGGGACCAGACCTAACTCAAACCCCTCTGAATTATACAACATCCTTTCAAGCAGAACTGAACTGGAACTATTATTTTCAAGTCTATTGAACCTAATCCAGAAGTGAACCCAAAGCAAACTGGTTTTGCTTTTCTGACATAGACTAAGAGCTAAACCTCCATTCTCTTTGCCTGCTTGGCACACAAATTTCTTATACCTATCAGAGCATAAAGGGAAGCACTCATCAGACATGCTGTCCAAGGTATTCCTCACCAGGTGATTCCCTAGACTGGATTCACCTAAACCGTAGACTACCTTAGTTTGGGACTAAAATGAACTGCATCTGAATCCAAAGCTTTACTAGCCTGAGTTCCCCAAGATAAACTTCTCTTTTCTTCTTCTGTCAGGGACTGCAATGAGTCATTTAAAGATAAAAAAGAAAAAAAATGAAAAACCTATATTGAGATGCTGTTTTGTCCTGTATAAGCAGAAAAAAATAACCCCAAAATGTCTTGGTGTGTTTAAAGCCAAATACATACTGATCTCAACGCTTTCAATAAATGCCCGGACAAAGTTCTTCATTTCCTCAAATTCAGATGCTCCAATGTTAGAACTTCCATCCAGAAGAAACATGACATCCATTGGTTTGTTACACAACTCTGAGGAAGGAAAAAAAAAAAACTTAATTAATAAATAAAGGTTATTTAAACATAATAAACCAGTAGGAGCATCTGCAAACCTTGTGGCAGGAGAAGAAAGGGCAGAGGGATCTGTGTTCTGGGAAAATGAGAGAGGGGATTCTGCCACTTTGCTCTGCTCTGGTAAGACCTGGAGTAGTGCATCCAGGTCTGGAGCCCTCAACATAGGAAGGACATGGACCTGATGGAGTGGCTCTGGAAGACGGCCATGAAAATGATCAGGGGGATGGAGCAGCTTTACTGTGAGGACAGGCTGAGGGAGATGGGGTTATTCAGCCTGGAGAAGAGAAAGCTCCAGGAAGACCTAAGAGCAGCTTTCCAGTAGCTGAAGGGGTCTCCAAGAAGGCTGGAGAGGGACTGTTTGCAAAGGCCTGCAGTGATAGGATGAGGAGCAATGGTTTGAAATGAGGGAAGAGCAGATTTAGATTGAATGTGAGGAACAAGTTCTTTAGCAAGAGGGTGGTGGAACACTGCAGCAGGTTGCCCAGAGAGGTAGTTGAGGCCCCATGCCTGGAGATATTCAAGGTGAGGCTTGACAAGGCTTTGAGCAGCCCGTTCTAGTGGACAATGTCCCTGCTGTCTGCAGGGGGTTTGGACTGGATGACTTTTGGAGGTCCCTTCCAATCCAAACTATTCTATGATTCAATGATACTGACCAGTAGAAACAATAATTGAAACCCCTTTAACGAAAACCTTGAGAATTCTATTCAGTGAAATAAGCAGGTTTCAATTTCTGCTTTTCCCCTAATGTGGATAGTGAGAGTTTTCGTGACCCAGGTGCAGGACCTTGTGTTTGGGCAGCAAGACACCAAATGAGCTATCAGAACCCTTCAGATTTCAGTAATGTGAGGGGGAAATGGATGAGACAGCACAGAGGAATGAGGACATGACACAGAAATGATGTCCAACTTTACCTGGAATTCCTGTCCAGGCTTTACGGGAGCAGCACGACTGCAGCACTAATTCAGGGGCTTCTTTAAGAAGTGCACTATAACTATGCAAAATAATTGGGTCATTAGGCTGACTGATCTGCCTGAGCTCTTGGATGTTTACACTGGGAGTTATGCCTATGGGAATAACATTTATGGTGCTTGGAGGTCGTGTGATAACATCAGTGGAAGGACTGGATGACACCATGTAGACTAAATGAGGGACGTCCTGCCTGCCCCCGTTCACTGCTGTAAAAGTGTGCTTGGAAATATAATCAAGAGCATTCCCAGTGTTGGTAGCCTTCCCTCCTTGGTAGGGGATGCTCCTCACCTTCTCAATAATACTTTCCTTTGACTGTGTTTCCCTAAAGGAATACTCCAGAGTGACAGCCTCTGAATACTGCATGACTGTGACATGAACATCCTCCTGCCCCACATCCATCCCCGTGATCACCCTCTCAAGGAACGTCTTGACAATGCTGAAGTTTTCCTGCCCTACATGGTCAGATCCTTCCACAATGAAAGCAATGTCCAGCTTTTTGGCAGGGGACTTTTTGGAAAGGGGGGGTGGTGCTGTGAGTCCCCAGGAGGGAAATAAGACGCTGGATAACGTTGGGGCGGACGTCGATTGCAACAGAGAACTTTCTTCAGGCCCAAGGTCACAGAGGTGATCGATGAGGAGATCCCTGCTCTCCATCAGCTCTGCCACGTTGTTCACCAGGAAGGCTTTGTTATCCTGGGACTGCTCTTCGATGAACCTGATCTGCCCCAGGCTGACGTGGGGGCCGATGCCCACAGGCAGCACTGCGATCTTTTTGTTCTTCAGAACGGTGACGATGTTGCGGAGCTTCCCCGGAGACTTGCTGGCGATAAAGAGCACGGCGATCCTGGCGGCGTTGCTCCGCTCTGCCTTCTCAAACACGTGAAACACGGTGTATTTCAGGACTTCAGGGGCAGATGCTACTTCATCCCCCGTGTACTTTATGCCCTGGACAATTTTTCTCATCTGGGATTGTTTTTTGACGTCCTTAAGGCCGAGATAGATGGTGGGGCCTGCCCTATAGACGAGAATGGACACTCGGATTTTCTTTTGGGAGATGTGGAGTTTCCTCATCATGCCAATTATGAAAGTCTTCAGCTGTTCAAAGTCTTCCTCTGACAGTTTATTGGAGCCATCCATGAGGAAGGCCAAGTCCATCATCTTGCTGCAGGAGTATTCGCTGGGGGGTAGTTCAATGTCCTCCTCTGGAATAGGTGTTGTCAGCATCAGGGTGTCTTCCACTGGTTCACAGGCTACACAGGTTAAGTTCTTTCCTTCACACAGACTGCAAAAGAAAGAGCAGATTTAACTATTAAAAATAAAAATCAACACTTATACTACCACATCACTCACATAATAATAAAAAAGGGGGAATGGAGAAAAAATAGAGGTGGGTAGATTCAGATTGGATGTTAGGAAGGAATTCTTCCCCATGCGGGTGGTGAGACACTGGAACAGGTTGCCCAAGGAGGTGATGGAAGCCTCATCCCTGGAGGTTTTTAAGGCCAAGCTGGATGTGGCTCTGAGCAACCTGACGTAGAGTGAGGTGCCCCTGCCCGTGGCAGGGAGGTTGGAGCTGGATGATCCTTGAGGTCCCTTCCAACCCTAACAGTTCTATGATTCTATGACAGTTGTTTCATAACAGTGAAAACATGATGGTCCTCAGCCCTGTTTTCCATACAGAAACAGTTAAATATCTCAAAAGAAACCCCAAAAATCCTTCTGTGTTCATGCATGTTTGTTGAGAATTTATGGTAAACTATGATGTGTTTGTCAGTGGAAGAACAGACTTTGACATAAACCATAAAATCTATGCCTGGAAGCTGTCTGCAAATCAAATGAGTTTCAGCCATACAGCTGCCTACAAGCCACTGCTGGACTGACCTGGCAGACCTGGTTTGCTTCACAATGAGGCAAACTGCAGGCAGCTAACAGAGTAAAATCCTAGAGCAGGAAAGGTGCTTTCATAGAATCATAGAATGGTCTGGGTTGGAAAGGACCTTCAAAGGTCATCTAGTCCAACCCCCTAGTCAGCAGGGGCATCCTCAACTAGATCAGGTTGCCCAAGAGCCATGTTGAGCATAACTTTGAATATCTCCAGGGGTGGGGCCACTTAGCAGACTCCAAGATGAAGCTAGATTTACCTAGACTTTAACCTTTACTCTACATCCAAAATGGACTAAGTTCCTTTGTCTTTTTCCTGACTTCATTTTGGCTTGAATACAACTTTGGCACCTGTTGATCCTCTGGGTTATTTGTCTCTCTTGCTTGTTTATTTTCCAGGTTCTTTTTCAGTTGATTCTCTCATATTAAATTATGTATGTCAACCCTAGTTATCTCTTTTCAGTCCTCTGTCTTCCCTCACCATTTCTACTCCCCTCCATTAGCACATTTTTCTCTTCCCTTTTCCATCTCAGCTCCCATTTTTCTTATTCTCTCAACTCTGCCTTTTCCACTATTCATCCTCCTGTACCACCATGAGATTTTTCACCTGTGTCACCCTCAGCCTTTTAGGAACTTGTTTATAAATCATGTCTTTTGCCCTTCTAACTTCTAGATGCATGATTCTTTTTACTTCACTTATCATTTTGCCCTTCTGATTCCTAGCTACATGATTCCTTTTACTTCACTTAATCATTTTGTTCTTCTAGTTCCAAGCTGCATGATTCTTTTTACTTATCAGAGCAAAGAACCTGACTATACTCATGCACAGGTCACAGAATCACAGAATTGTCAGGGTTGAAAAGGACCTCAAGGATCATCTAGTTCCAACCCCCCTGCCATGGGCAGGGACACTTTCCACTAGATCAGGTTGCCCAGAGCCACATCCAGCCTGGCCTTAAAGACTTCCAGGGATGAGGCTTCCACCACCTCCCTGGGCAACCTGTTTCAGTGTCTCACCACCCTTATGGTGAAGAACTTCTTCTTAATGTCTAATCTAAATCTCCCCTCCTCTAGCTTGGATCCATTCCCCCTAGTCCTATCCTACCTGACACCCTAAAAAGTCCCTCACCAGCTTTCTTGTAGTCCCCCTTCAGATATTGGAAGTTCAATGTGTTATCCTTGAGTTACTGGACAAGAGATAGAACAGGAAAAGTTTGTGAACAAGCAAAGCCCTAGAAAAAATGCTTGATTTGACTGCCAGAGCAAACCAAGGATGTACAAACTGGAAGAAGTCAATACTGGAAGAAGGTGCCACTCTCCAGGAAAAGATCTGACTTCACACGGGGCACCTTAGTTGAAGTTCTCCCAGTTTCAGCCCTATCTTTTTTTTTCCAGCTGCCTTTGTCTCTTCCTAATTGAAGAATGCACAGCTACTTTTGGCATTCATGCACAGCAACAGAAGATTTATTGTTTTAATCCTAATATGAACAAGCCTCTTCTAGTTTCCAATTTCCTTTGGATATTTGCTCTAAAATTCATTTTGTGTGTGTGTGTGTGTGTGTGTGCAATATTTTCTATTGTTTGTACAGATGGTGTAGGCATCTAAATTAGGTGACAGCTATGCAAAAGGATGTTTCCCTAGTGAGGTAAGTTTTCCTAGTGCTCTGAAATCTTTTGTGAGCAGCAGCCAGTGAATCAACATTTAAGATAGATTATTATTAAGGATTACAAAAATTAGGGAACAGAGACTCATTTATGAAGAGTCTTTTTTTTTTTTTAACCTTTTGATGGAATTCTAGGCTCTTAGGGCATACTGTTGAAAAATACAATTCATTTAACTGATTAGCCTAACAGTCTCATGCCCTGGGTTTATAGCACAGATGTATGCTAGCCCTGGAAAGAGGCCAGGAATTCAGTCTTCATACCTACTCAGAGCTTCTGTGAGGTTCAGAGCATTTAGAACTAAGGTGTAAGTCTGGGCTAATAGCTGCTCCAGAAGCAGCAGAACTCAAGTTCTGTTAGATATGGCCAAATTACATGATGGAAAGCTCTCTTGTATTCACAGCATTAGAAGTGACTGGGGAAAGCATCCACACCAAGGGTCTGGATCACAGGATCAGAGGATGTTAGGGGTTGGAAGGGACCTCAGGAGATCGAGTCCAAACCCCCTGCCAGAGCAGGACCATAGAATCTAGCACAGGTCACACAGGAACACATCCAGATGGGTCTGGAAAGTCTCCAGAGAAGAAGACTCCATAACCTCTCTGGGGAGCCTGTTCCAGTGCTCTGTCACCCTCACAGTGAAGAAGTTCCTCCTCATGCTGAGGCAGAACCTCCTGTGCTGTAGTTTATATCCATTGCCCCTTGTCCTATCACAGGGTGCAACTGAGCAGAGCCTGTCCCCTCCCTCTTGACCCCCAGCCCTCAGAAATTTATAGACATTTATCAGATCCCCTCTCAGTCTTCTCCTCTCCAGACTAAACAGCCCCAGGGCTCTCAACCTCTCCTCATAAGGCAGTGCTCCAGTACCTTTATCATCCTTGTAGCCCTCCTTTGGACTCTGTCTTGTAGATCCCTGTTCTTCTTGAACTGGGGAGCCCAGAACTGGACACAATATTCCAGGTGAGGCCTCACATCTAGGGAATGTCAGCTTTTAGATGCTACATGGTGCAATATGCCACTGGGCAGTACATCTGAGAGAGTGGTGAGGGGATGGAACAGGCTGCCCAGGGAGGTTGTGGAGTCTTCTCTGGAGACATTCAAAACCCACCTGGATGTGTTCCTGTGTGATCTGCTCTAGGTGACCCTGCTCTGGCAGGGGGGATGGACTGCATGATCTTTTGAGGTCCCTTCCACCCCATAACATTCTGTGATTCTGTGAAAATCATTGTCTGCTGCATTTCATGGTGCACAGCATTTTGCACCCAGGCATGGTTTAGGTTGGATGGTACCATAAAGATCACCCAGTTCCAACCCACCTGCCATGGGCAGGGACACCTCCCACCAGCCCAGGTTGCTCAAGGTCTCATCCAACCTGGTCAATCAGGGAGGAGCATCCACAACCTCCCCAAGCAACCTATTCCAGGGTCTCACCACCCTCACTGTAAAGAATTTCTTCTTAATCTCCCATCTTAACCTGCCCTCCTCAAGATTCAATCCATTTCCTCTCATCTTGTCACTACAGGCCCTTGTAAAAAGTCCCTTCTTTGCTTTCTTCTACGCCCCCTTCAGAACGTGGATGTGCTTCATCTCTCTCCCTTCATCCTACTCAACAGGATACTGGACTGCATAAAGCCATCATACCAAGACTGACAGTGCTGTGGGTCATCTCTGTTCAAAACTATTCTCTTTCCATGTGGGATCTTGGTATCTTCAACTTCACAGATTGGACATTCTTCAGGACTGACACAATCCAGGGACAGCTCATCAAGTATTTTCCCTGTTTCAAAAGAGCACAGTAATACAAAGATGCCAGTTTTCATCAGCTGCAAAGCTAATCACTGCATTTACAAAAGGAAAAATGAAACAACACAACAGCAAAAAACCAACACAAACCCAAACACACCCCAAAACAACATGACAAAGCTTCTGAGTTGGGCTCAAATGTTCTGAATGCTGTGCTTGTGTTATGGCCACTGCCAGCTTGACACAGAGAAGCATTTCCTTCCTTCACAGAATCATAGACTTGTTAGGGTTGGAAGGGACCTCAAGGATCATCTAGTTGCATGGGCAGGGACACCTCACATTAGATCAGGTTGCTCAGAGCCACCAGCCTAGCCTTAAAAACCTCCAGGGATGGGGATTCCACCACCTCCCCGGGCAACCTGTTTCAGTTTCTCACCACCCTCAGGGTGAAGAATTTCTTCCTAACATCCAATCTGAATCTACCCATTTCTAGTTTTATTCCATTCTCCCTAGTCCTGTCATTACCTGACATCCCAAAAAGATTTAGATATGGGAAGTACTTAACCTAGCACTGAAGATGACAGGAGAAAATGGCATTTTCCTTTTCCATTTATTTCTCCCCCAACCCTCACATATCACAGGTACCAGGGCACAGCACACCAGTCTGCCTTTGGAAGCTATTTATTCATGAGAGCTTTCACTCCCCTCTTGAACTTTGCTCCTAGCTTCCTTTCTTATCACCCCATTCCCATCCTCTGTCATTCTTGCCAGCAGTGTTTCATTCTCTTCTAGACACCACTTCATGCCCTTCACACTCTGTGATCTTTTGACAAACTCAAAGCTTCCTCCTTATGCAGTAAGAAAGAGGTGAGAGCTTGTTAAGCAAATAACTGCTACTTCTGTCTTTTGCAACACCCAGCCTTATCAATCTGCAAGAACAATGCAGTAAGAAAGAGGTGAAAGCTCAGAGTCCTTCAGTATAAGGGTGGTAAGATTCTGGAACAGGTTGCACAGGAATCCTGTGGATTTCCTGGATTCCTCCTCCCTGGGGCTGTTCAAGGCCAGGTTGGATGTGGCCTGGAGCTGCTGAGCCTAGTTGAGAGGCATCTGTGCCCATGTGGGGGAGGTTGGAGTATATCTTTAAGGTCCCTTCCAGCCTATCCAACCTAAGCCATTCTAGGATTCTGTGATTTCTGGAGTATAAGACCTCTTTTCATGCAATAGAATCATAGAATGGTTTGGGTTAGAAGGGACCTCCAAAGCTCAGCTAGTCCAACCCCTCTGCAGACAGCAGGGACATTCTCCACTAGAGCAAGTTGCTCACAGCCTTGTCCAGCCTCACCTTGAAGATCTCCAGACATGGAGCCTCAACTACCTCCCTGAGCAACCTGTTGCAGTGTTCCACCACCCTCATGCTAAAGAACTTGTTTCTAACATCCAATCTAAATCTGCTCTTCTCTCATTTCAAACCATTGCTCCTCATCCTGTCACTGCAGGCTTTTGCAAACAGTTCCTCTGCAGCCTTCTTGGAGCCCCCTTCAGCTACTGGAAGGATACTCTTAGATCTCCCTGAAACCTTTTCTTCTCCAGGCTGAACACCCCCAGCTCCCTCAGCCTGTCCTCACAGCAGAGCTGCTCCAACCCCCTGATCATTTTCATGGCCTCCTCTGCATCTGCTCTATCAGGTCCATGTCCTTCCTGTGTTGAGCTGGAAGAGCACTGCAGGTGAGGTCTCACCACAGCAAAGTGGCAGAATCCCCTCTCTCAACCTGCTGACCGCTCTGCTTTTGATGAAGCCTAGGATGCAATTGCATCAAAAGCAGCAAGGCCAGAAGATGGAGAGAGGTAATTCTGCCACTTTGCTCTGGTGAGACCTCACCTGGAGCACTGCATGCAGCAGTACATGTAGGGGAGGAAAAAAATACTTTACAGCAAAACATACAAGTACCAGGGGGATAGCAAAATCATCATCATTAAAAAAAAAAAAAAACAACCAAACACAAAAAAACCCACAAAAAACACCCAGAAAAACCCCAAAAGCACCTGCTTAGAGCAAAAGATGGCCTTACCTGCAGGACAGTGTACATGGCATCCTTCCACACACCGCAGAGGGCACTCCAAAGGCTGTGGGTGTTGGCATGTTGTAGGACAAGCAGGCCCACAGCTGTTATACCTCCATTCACACTGATAATCTAACTCCTGTTTATTCAGCTCCTGACAGCTTTGTGCTATACAGTGAAGAAAATCAGAGGTGAAAACCAACATTTAAGCAGAGTGTGTGCCTCTCAGAGCTATGACACTGAACTTGTTATAAAGTGGAGCACATATGCACAGATAAAGGAAAGGATCCATTTTTAAATAGAAATAGAATTTTTTTTTTTGCTGGCTTTGGTTTGGGGTTTGGTTTGGTTTGGTTTTTTTTAATGCATCCAGCCTAGGCCACTTCTTGACTTTTACATTTTTCACATAATGAAAGACTTGCCTTGCTGGAGAAGAGCTGAATGAGAGCAGTCTGAGCCACCAGATTACAAAGCTTAAGCCTTTTCACTCAACTCTTCCTCCTCCCTCCCCTACTTACGGCACAGGGCTGGTGACCTCCAGTGGACAGCAACCCCTTTCTGTGCACACACGTGTGCATAGGCTGCTATGGCATCACAGAAGCAAGCACAGTCCCCAATAGATTCACAAGCACAGGTGTCATACATGCAAATATCTATGTAGGGCTCAGGATTTACCTACAAAAGAGAAATATGGGGAACAGGGCACTCAATCATGGAATCACAGCATTGTGATCTTTAAGGTCAAGACCAATTGTTGTCTAGCTCTCCAAAGTCTGGTGCTCAACCATGTCCCTCACAATCACATCTCTGCATCTTTTAAAGCCCTCCAGGAGTGGGGATTCAATCAGTGATTCCCTTCATCTTCTTGCAGACATTTAATCTTCAGATGATTTGACTCTTCCATTTGCCAAGACTTGAGGTGTCACATAAATCAGTGCAGATCTTTTTGCTGATGGCAGCAAGGAATCCATTCTCAATGCTGCTATAGACACTGAAGTTTATTGTCCCTTAATATTCCCCATATGGAATAGGATTATATTTTCCAGGGCTCTGTCCTCATACCTTCTTGTGCAGTAGCTTGGGTGGAACACACTCTGAATGCATTACCTTAAGCTCAGGTCCTCTCCTCATGAAGTTCTTGACTCCATGAGTCCGTCTCTAGAGTTCAGAGTAAAACTTCCTTCACACAAAAGCCATTCTATAACTTACTACCCCACAAAAGTTATTCTATAAGTTACTGCCAGGTGCTATCCTGCACTGTCCCATGAAGCACCAGCTACAGGAAAAGGTGAGAGATGAAAATGAGCAATTGCTCAGCCTCCTCCAAGCCCTGTGTGCTATCAGCACAACTGTGCTTTTCCCCTCAGCTGTCATCAGTGGCACCAGAGATGAGGCAGAATTGAAGAATGGGAAGCACAAGACAATACTCACAAGTTTATTGCATTCTTCAAAGAGCTCCCCAGCCAAAATGCTGCACGATGTTTCTACCATCACCTGCTTCACTGCGTTCCCATCACACAGTGGAGACATTGAGGTCTGTTGCTGGTTGGGCTTAACATTTCAAGGGACAAGCAGACAACACATTAGCCTTGCATTCAGGACCTGAGGACTCTTCAAACCAAAGCAAGAGACTCACTAGCCTTAGACATTTTTCATTACAAAGGAAACTGTTTCTCTGAGTGGAGTTTCAGCCCACTACATGCCAGGCACAGATCCTGCCATGGCAGACAGAAGAGGGCAGGTCACCTCCTACATTTTCTCCAGCTCTTACTTGTAGGTAGACACTTTGATGTCAGCAGGTCCCACTGTACCAAATCTCCATGCTAAAAAATGATGATTCAGAGCTCTGCAGGAGGCCTGTAAGACTCACAAAATATTATCCCAACTTCAGCAGACAATACCCAAGGCCAGTGATGAGTGAGAGCAGCCAGGAAGTCTCCCTCTGTCCCATTTATTTAAGATCAAGAAGCAGTGGTACTGATGCAGCATTTGTCGTGGAGACAGACTGCAGGTTCTGCCCTGTGCCTATTACACTGGCATAAGAGGCTGTTCCTTTCTCAGTCTTACCTTGATGCCTCATAGAATCATAGAATGGTCTGGGTTGGAAGGGACCTCCAAAGGCCATCCAGTCCAACCCCCTCTGCAGTCAGCAGGGACATCCTCAACTAGATCAGTTTGCTCAGAGCCCTGTTGAGCCTCACCTTGAATATCTCCAGAGATAAGGCCTCAACTACTTCCTTGGGCAACCTATTCCAGTGTTCCACCACCCTCATGGTGCAGAACTTGTTTCTAACATCTCACTCTTCATTAGTGCAACTTCTTCTGTGCTCCAATCATGTCGTATGAAAAATGTGACATTCAGCAAGATAATACAATTTCTGTTTCAACACTTGCACATAACTAGCAAACTAAACCAAAAGTTTTCATGTAATAAAAAAAAAATTCCTGTTCTTGTTATTTTTATCTTTAAAAATGCCCTTTAATTCCTCCCTTCTCTCTCTCCAAAAACTGTGAGAAATTTTCTAGGGAAAGTGTTCAACCTTAAGAGCAATCAAACATTTGACAAACATCATAACAAGTTTGGCTTCAAGATGTTTCCTCAAAGAAATACTTTTGGCCATAGATATTTTCCAGCTCAAGACACATATATTGCTTCATTTCAGCCTTTTCATACTCTGTACTTGGAATAAATTTAAAAAAAAAAGAAGATAAAGTCTCGTGTAGTAGAGCTGGTACCCTGTGAAACCACCAAATCTCAGGCACCAGGAAAAAAACAACTAAACAAAAAAACCCCAAACACTTTATGATGGTAAACTCTTCACAATTCAAAAGCAGTTGATAGTTGCCAATGAAGTCTTACATCCCCTCCAGCATCTTTATTTTTTCCTGTTCAGACCTCTCCAAGCTGAAAATAACACCTGAATGTTCTTTAAAAACAAGATCAAGAGGCATGTAGAAAGAAACCACTCTGCACAATCAGTTGCTCATAAACAGTCTACACAGACTAAGATTTGAAGTACAAAAATCTGGATAGGAAAATACGAAATTTTTAACTGAACTCCCCCTGTCTGGAAATTACAGCTTTGGTGTTTGTTTTTGAATTTGGGTTTGTTTGGGGTTTTTTTGTTTAGTTAAGCTCTAAAATGATATTTCCAGTCAGACCTGGATTTCAAGCATCTGGGCTGGCAAAGCTCTATGAACAGCCTCTCCAGTACAGATTGGCTGTTTTAAAATTCATCCAAAGCCAGGCAGTTCAGAGGCTTTCAATAAGTTAATTGATCTTGTATCAGATTTTTAAGAATTAATATTAATTAGTAAAAACATGGGGGGAAGGATTTTATTTCTGTTTGATTTTTATCCTTTCAAATCTCTCTGCCTGTTCTTGAGTGATGCTGTAAAGTCCCCCCATTAATTAGTTTTCACAGTTCATTCACAATCACCTTTTCAACATCAGCACAGTATGGATTCACTTTCCAAGAATTCCCAAAGTCAGCTGGATCTACTTCAAGGTGTTCATTGCTGCTGGTCAAATCATTGTTTTGGATTCCATCAAAATTTCCACACAGACCACACACCTGATCCTTGCAGGGAAAGAAACACAAAATACATAACTCTTACATCTGTGGACTGGCTTAGGGCTTTGTTGAGAAGTCTTTTTAGCCTGATGCTTTAGTGGCATGGAGTTTAAAACCTGAATTATCTCTGGCCTTGCCAAATTCACTGAAATAAACAGTCTGCCATAGAGAAAGTTAAGCTCCTGTTCCAAATCTCCTTAGCTGAAAGTAGGACCATACCTGTCTCACAGAATCGTCAGGGGTGGAAGGGGCCTCAAGGACCCCTCCAACCCCTCTGCCATGGGCAGGGACACCTCACACTAGGATCAGGTTGTCCAAAGCCACATCCAGTCTGGCCTTAAAAACTTCCAGGGATGAGGCTTCCACCACCTCCCTGGGCAACCTGTTCCAGTTCCCCTCATGGGGAAGAACTCGTTCGTAACATCTAATCTAAATCTCCCCTCCCCTAGCTAGGATCCATTCCCCCCTCGTCCTATCACTACCCAATACCCTAAAAAGTCCCTCCCCAGCTTTCCTGTAGGCCCCCTTCAGATACTGGAAAGCCATAATAAGGTCACTTCAGAGCCTTCTCTTCTCCAAACTGAACAACCCCAACTCCCTCAGCCTGTCCTCACAGGAGAGGAGCTCCAGCCCTCTGATCATCCTCATGGCCCTTCTCTGGACACAGACTAGGAAGTAAGACAACAACTCTGATCAATGGTGCCTGTTGGTTCTGTTTGGAGTCTGTCCCTACAATCCCATCACTACAAAACCTGGCTCCTTATACTGCTCTTACTGAATGCAGAAGGAATCACTCAGGGCTTAGTTATTCTGAGGCACCACAGCAATCATCCTTTCAGCCATAGCTCATCTCCAATGTCCCAGAATTTACCCCTTGCAGCTGAACTACCAGGAAAGGAAGCAGCCCTTTAGGTATTACCAAAAAATCCCTTTATTTTCAAGCAAGCATCTAATGCTCCATGGAGATCGATCAGCATGTCCTCATTAAAAAAAATCCTCAGAGAAAGGCTAAGTGCATTCTTTAGGGACAATAAAAAGTAAAGCAAAAGAGAAAAAAAAAAAACACCTACTTTGAAATTGCCTTTTAAGATAACTGAGACTCCCATGGCCAGGTCCCAGGTCACACTGATGCTTTTGCCCAGTAAAATGATGTAGTAACGGCCAGATCTCATCACTTCTATATCATTGTCAGCATTAGGAGGTACTCTGATGTTCACCTGGACAAAAAAACAGCATATGGTGCAATTGAGTGTCTCTCTAAGTACAACTTCACACAGGTCACTTTCCCAGTAGGACACAAAATGGGCTGGTGAGGGCTGATAAAGAGCAGAGGGTGTAGCAAATTAACTATGGGTTTAATGTTTGGTCAGTGGTTTATTGTGTAATTATGGTTTGTTTTGCACACAGAATGTTAAGGGTTGGAAAGGACCTCTAAAGATCATCTAGTCCAAGCCTCTGCCAGAGCAGGATCACCTAGAGCAGATCACACAGGAACACATCCAGGCAGGTTTGGAATATCTCCAAAGAGGGAGACTCCACAACCTCCCTGGGCAGACTGCTCCAGTGTTCTGTCACTCTCACAGGGAAAAAAAATCTTTCCTCATGTTCACATGGAACTTGCTATGCCTCAGCTTCCACCCATTGCCCCTTGTCCTGTCATTGGGCATCACTGAGCAGAGCCTGACTCCATCCTCTTGGCACTCACCCTTTACATCTTTATAAACATGAATGAGGTCACCCCTTGGTCTCCTCTTCTCCAAGCTAAAGAGCCCTCAGCTCCCTCAGTCTCTCCTCATAAGGAAGATCTTCCCCTCCCTTCATCACCTTTGTGGCTCTATGCTGGACTATCACAAGCAGTTCCCTGAGGTCCTTCTGGAACTGAGGGGCCCAGAACTGGACATAATACTCCAGATGTATCTTCAGCAGGGCAGAGAAGAGTGGGAGGAGAACCTCTCTCAACCTATTAACCACAGCCCTTCTAATCCACCCCAGAATGGCATTGGCCTTCTTGGCCACAAGAGCACATTGCTGGCTCGTGGTCAACCTTCCATCCACCAGGACCCCCAGGCCCTTTTCCCCTTCACTGCTCTCCAACAGCTCAGTCCCGAACCTATACTGATCCATGGGGTTGCTCTTTCCCAGGTGCAAGACTCTACCCTTGTCCTTGTTGAATTTCACTCAATTCCTCCCTGCCCAACTCCCCAGCCTGTCTAAGTCTCCCTGAATGGCAGCACAACCCTCCAAGCACAACTCGTTAGGAAACCAACAGTGCTCTGTTCTTGAGGCAGGCAGCAACAAAAAGGGTTAGCTAGGTTTCAGTATGATGTGAACTGGGAGAACCTCATGCATCAGTGGCTGCTGAGGGACCACAGCCTGATACTGAAGTCAGGAAGGACCAATGGGAAAAATTCTGAGACGTTCCTTTTGGTGTCGCTTCCTTTTTCCATCACTTTCACTTCTCCTGTGTGCCTCTTTCCATCTGGCTGCAAATTCACTGCCTGCAGCTACTAAAAAACTTAAAGAGATTAATTTAAAATGCTTTTCTTCACACCCTAATCTCCTTTCAACGATAACTCCAACAGGATTATTAGCTACATTTGGAGAGAAAAATCTGTTCTGGATGTTGATTCAAGCACCATTAATACATTAACTAAAAGCTGCTTAACTGTGGAAGAGGCAGATGAAAGCTTTCAATCAGTGCAAATCAGTGAAGGGAAAAAGAGGAGGCCATAAACCATTCACTCACTCCTTAGTTTGAGGGCAAAAATATTTCTTTATCCCTCTTATTCAGTTAAAGCTTAGCACCATAGTTCAATTCTCTTCATCTCTGGGTCATTATTAGAAACTTCTATCCCCAGACAAAACATCTCACATCCTCTAAGGATCTCCTAAAGATGGCCTTCAAAGTCTTTAGGTAAGAATGTCAAGATCTAGGTCCCTTCCAACCCCTATCATCCTTTGATCCTTACACTTGATCTTGCTTAAAATTGACTCAGATCTCCCAAGTGTAGAAACACAGAATGGTCTGGGTTGGAAGGGATCTCCAAAGGTCAACTAGTCCAACCCCTCAGCAGTCAGCAGGGGCATCCTCCACTAGAGCAGGTTGCTCACTCTTGTCCAGCCTGACCTTGAATATCTCCAGGGATAGGGCCTCAATTGCCTCCCTGGGCAACCTGTTCTAGTGTTCCACCACCCTCATGCTAAAGAACTCATTCCTAATATCCAATCTAAATCTCTTCTTCTCTAGTTTGAAGCCATTGCCCTTGTCCTATCCCTGCAGGCCTCTGCAAACAGCTCCTCTGCAGCCTTCTTGCAGCCCCCTTCAGGTACTGGCAGGCTGCTCTTAGGTCTCCCTGGAGTCTCCCCTTCTCCAGGCTGAACACCCCCAGCTCCCTCAGCCTGTCCTCACAGCAGAGCTGCTCCAGCCCCCTGATCCTTTCCATGGCCCTCCTCTGGACCTGCTCCATCAGGTCCATGTCCCTCCTGTCTTGAGGGCTTCAGAGCTGGATGCAACACTGCAGGTGAGGTCTCAGCAGAGCAGAGTAAAGTGGCAGAATCTCCTCTCTCCATCTGCTGTTTAGAAAGGGAGCTGGAATTGAACAGCATTCTTAACAGAGATACAATTGGTGGCATCAAGCAGAAATACCAAAAGGACATTATACCCCTGGGAGAAAAACGGGCAGTCATAATCCTGCTAAACTCTTCATTTTATCCTCTAATTGTCAGGATCCATGGAGCGTGAGGTCATTCCTGCCTCATCCTATGAAACAACTGGAAATTCTTTTCACCAAAGAAAGGAAAGCAAGAGAGCAGAAGCATACTTACATTTCCATTGAACAACTCTGTTTCCCCACCTCCATACAGAATGAGAACCCTTTTGGTGCACTTCTCTCCGGAGAAGCCACAGCCTTCATTTGAGATCAGTATCCGGAATGTTCCAGAGTTATCCTTGCAGAAATCCTATCAGATGGAAATGAATTCAGAGCTCGTTAATGTGGAACATTTGAAAAAAACACACACAGAGCAGTGGAGAAAAAAGAAGCCTCAAAGAGTAGCCCTGTGTAATCTCTGGCCAGCAGGACATGTCTTTCATTAGATTCATACATTGGTTTGGATTGGAAGGGACCTTAAAGGTCACCTAGCTTCAATCCCCCCATGATGGGCAGGGACACCTTCCACTACCCAAGTTGCTCAAGGCCTCATCCAGCCTGGCCTTGAGTACCTCCAGGGAGGAGGAATCGATTCATGACCTCCCTGGGCAACCCGTTCCAGTGTCTCACCACTCTGCACTCACCTCACTGCAAAGAATTTCTTCCTAATCCCCAGTCTCAATCTGCCCTCCTCAAGCTTCAGTCCATTCCCTCTCATCCTATCACTCCAAGCCCTGGTAAGTTCCTTCCTGGCTACCTTGTAGGCTCCCTTTAGGTACTGGAAGGCTGCTCTAAGCTTTCCCTGGAGCCTTCTCTTCTCCAAATTGAACAACCCCATCTCTCTCAGCCTGTCCTCATAGAAGAGGTGCTCCAGCCCTGTCCTCTAGCATCCTTCTTGCTGTAGTAATGAAGAATACTTTTTCCCAATGCTGGGCTTCTTTCCGGGCATAAAACACCTTTGTTTATGTCAGACAGCTTGGTCACTTGATGTGTTCTTACCTGAACTAAGACATATTGACAGTTCCCTGGAAACTTGTATTTCAGCCCATCAAAGGTCACATAGTGAGCAGTGCCAATCACAGTACAGGTGCCATCACATTCGTTCTGGGTGCATTCCCACTTTCGACCCTGACACACGCTGCAACAGAGAACATGAGTCAGTGACAGTTATCATTTTTTCAGGACAATGCAAGGTGCTCTAGACAAAGCATTTTTGTTCAAAGAATGACATTCGAGGAACATGAACCCTGCTGCACCCTCTTGCTATTAAATCTCTGAATCACAGAATCAGCCGAGTTGGAAGAGATCTTCGAGACCATCCAGTCCAACCTATCACCCAACACAGAATCACAGAATCAATAAGGTTGGAAAAGACCTCAAGGATCATCAAGTCCAACCTGTCACCCAAGACCTCAGGACTACTAAACCTGTCACCAAGTGCCATGTCCAATGCCCTCTTGAACACTTCCAGGGATGGTGACTCCACCACCTCCCTGGGCAGCACATTCCAATGTCTAACAACTCTCTCTGTGAAGAACTTTCTCCTCACCTCCAGCCTAAACCTCCCCTGGCGCAGCTTGAGACTGTGTCCTCTTGTTCTGGTGCTGGTTGCCTGGGAGAAGAGATCAACCCCCTCCTGGCTACAACCTCCCTTCTGGTAGTTGTAGGCAGCAATGAGGTCACCCCTGAGCCTCCTCTTCTCCAGGCTAAACAATCCCAGCTCCTTCAGGCTCTCCTCGTAGGGCTTGTGTTCGAGGCCTCTCACCAGCCTTGTTGCTCATCTAATCATCTAGACCATGGCACTAAGTGCCTCAGCCAGGCTTTTCTTAGACATCTCCAGGGACATTGACCCCACCACCTCCCTGGGCAGCACATTCCAATGGCCAATCTCTCTTTCTGTGAAGAATTTCTTCCTAACATCCAGCCTAAACCTCCCCTGGCGCAGCTTGAGACTGTGTCCTCTTGTTCTGGTGTTGGTTGCCTGGGAGAAGAGACCAGCCCCCACCTGGCTACAACCTCCCTTCAGGTAGTTGTAGAGGGCTCTGCTACCAGGCAGAGCAAGACTAAGATTTTCTCTCAATGTGCATGGACAGAGTATGAAGTCCATCGTGCAACAGAATTCATATTAGCAAATTTCTGCCTTGAACTGCTCCGTAAATGTTATTGCAAAATTTTCACTGAGCTCTACAATGAACTCCCAACAGGGAGCAGAACAAAAGCTTTGCCACTGGCTTCGACTTGGAGACATTCCGTTGTTCCTGAATTAGAGCCTCCCACATGTTAAGTTGCATGCAAATGCCAAATCTGACACCTCTGGCTCATATATTGAGTTTGCAGGTGTTCACATCTGGCTAAGAACAAGTGAGAATGAGAACTCCTGCAACAGCAGTACGAAATGCTGAAAGAAACCACAAAAGACAGGGCAGATCTGAGCCCCCAAAAATGCAGGCTTTCAATTCTTATTCTCAAAGCAAGAGTAATTTCCAACATCGCTTTCTAAGTGGCATTAGACTTGACTTTTGTTGGGAACTGTCATAAAACTTTTCAATCTGATATTCAAAAAAAACCCCCAAAACTAGAGACATGTTTTGAAGGGATCTGATTTCTAATTTTATTATCACATTGAAGAAAAATACCTAAAATGAAGAAAGAAAGAAAAAAAAAGTAAAACAGCTTATCAATGAGAAGACAAAAAGCTATGATTTCTAACATTTTGGGGTTGGACTAGATGACCTTTGGAGGTCCCTTCCAACCCACACCATTCTATGATTTGCTTGATTGTAATATTGAAGAAAATGTTATATGTTAGAGAACATCTCACTCACAGTGGCATTGCCAGAACAAAAGGATGGTGCCAAGAATGAAGCAATGTGGTTATGACTGGTAAGACATCTCAGAGTGCTGCACCCAGCTCTGGAGGTCACAACACAGGAAGGACATGAAACTGATGGAGCAGATCCAGAGAAGGGCCACAAAAATGATCAGGGGGCTGGAGCAGCTCTGCTATGAGGACAGGCTGAGGGAGCTGGGGGTGTTCAGCCTGGAGAAGAGAAGGCTCCAGGCAGTCCTAACAGCAGCCTTCCAGTAGCTGAAGGGGACTCCAAGAAGGCTGCAGAGGGACTGTTTGCAAAGGCCTGCAGTGACAGGACAAGGGACAATGGTTTGAAATGAGAGAAGAGCAGATTTAGATTGGATGTGAGGACCAAGTTCTTTAGCATGAGGGTGGTGGAACACTGGAACAGGTTGCCCAGGGAGGTAGTTGAGTCCCTATATTCAAGGTGAGGCTAGACAAGGCTGTGAGCAACCTGCTCTAGTGGAGGATGTCCCTGCTGACTGCAGGGGGGGGGGGGTCTGTTGGTCTAGATCACAGCTGGAGATCCCTTCCAACCCAGACCATTCTGTGATTCTATAATTCTACGTTTCTGGAAGTGCCACAGAGCTGGGCAGGGACATTTCAGAACAAGAGATACTGAAGTCCAGCTCCAAAGTGAACGTAGTTTCCATACTACCAGTGGCTGGATGTGCTACACCTTGCACTCTTGGATCCCTGCAGGAAAGGATCACCATTCCCTCCATGAGCACACAGGGAAAGCAGAACACCTCCAGGGCAGCAAGTGCCCTAATATGCCATGATTCTACGATTCCTGTGTGACCTGCTCTAGGTGATGCTGCTCTGGCAGGGGGGTTGGACTAGCTGATCTTTTGAGGTCCCTTTCAACCCCTAACATTCTGTGATTCTGTGATATCTTACTCAAGGCTATACTGAGGGCTTACACCAATGTAAATCTCACATCCCAGCACTTCCTCTTGAACCCACAAGTTTGTTTTTAAGAATCAAATGTGCATGAAAGACACAGAGCACTTCTTTCTTTTAAGAATTCATCATCAACTCCTCCTTTTTTTTTTCTTTTTGTTTTTAAATTAAAGACATCAATGGCATGAGCACTCATTTAAGATATAAGAGGTCAACTCCATTTCTGACTGACCCTTTAAGAGTCTCCTGAATAGCTCCCATCATTGTAGCTGGCATATCACAGACCTTCTGCTGATGCGAGCTTCTGGCTAAAAAAGATTGATTTTAAGGGAGGAAAAAAAAGGAAGCATGGCAGCAAAGCTTATCTACAGAGTGCAGGCTCCAGTCCTCTCATCCTAGAGGAGCTCCTGTAATGTGTGTTGCAAGATCAAGGAACAAATCCACTACACAGTGGCAAGGACACGGAGCTGTTGGATGGAGTCCAGTGGAGGTCCACAAAGATGATCCAAGGGTTGGAGCACTTCTGCTCTGAGGGTAGGCTGAGGGAGCTGGGGTGGTTCAGCCTGGAGAAGACTCCAGGGGACCTTAGAGCTGCCTTCCAATGCTTGAAGCAATCCTACAGGAAGGCTGCAGAGGGACTTTTCATCAGGGTGTCTAGAGACAGGGCAAGGGGGAATGGTTTGAAGCTGAGGGAGAGCAGGGTTAGAGTGGAGCTTAGGAAGAAACTATAGCAGTAGATTCAGACTGGACATGAGGAAGAAGTTCTTCCCCATGAGAGTGGTGAGAGCCTGGAATGGGTTGCCCAGGGAGGTGGTTGAGGTCCCATCCCTGGAGGTGTTTAAGGCCAGGCTGGATGAGGCTCCGGCCAGCCTGATGTAGTGTGAGGTGTCCCTGCCTGTGGCAGGGGGGTTGGAACTAAATGATCCCTGTGGTCCCTTCCAACCATGACTGATCCTATGATTCTAAGTTCTTCAGTACGAGGGTGGTGATGAGACTGCAATAGGCTTCCCAGGGAGGTTGTGTATGCCTCTTCCCTGGTGATATTGAAGGCCAGGCTGGATGAGACCTTGAGCAGCCAAGCCTACTTGAGAATTGTCCCTGCCCATGGCAGGGAGGTTGGAGTAGATGATCTATGAGATCCCTTCCAACCTGAGCCATTCTGTGCTAAACTATTTGTAAGGCATAGCTTGCAACACACTGCACTTTATGCAGCATGCAAAGGGAATAGACTGCTTAACTTCCTATACAAAAACTTACCTTCACATAGAATAGATCTGGTTAAGCAAAGAATATTTGGCTTTATTCAAAACATGTTAGGTGCCCTGGAGGGGAAGGGGGATGAGGGGGGGGGGGGAGAACAAACAACCAAACAAAAAACAAACAACAGGGAAAGTTCCATTGGCTCACCAGGTGTTGCAGTCATTAGTCACTGTTTCTCCCTTGGCATATTCTCTCCCATTGTGAAAGCACGGGCACCTCTCGGGGGCAACACACTTGTTTTCATGTCGTACCTAAGCAAAACACAGCTTGTCAGCATGCAGGGCTGGGTGTGCCTGTGCTAGCACACAGGGGAGTAAGCATCAGAAGGTGGGGAGAAAGAATAAAGGAAATGTGTGGCAGTTTTAGGCTGTGCCTAAAAAAATTTCCACAGATCTGGAAGAGAAAGTGGTAGAATGGGAAGAAATTACCATTGGGTGTAGAAGGGAAAATATTGATAAATCTAAATAACCCCAGTGGTCTGATATCTAATATAAAGTTAGTTTGGCAAACTAATTTTCTCTCTTTTAGCTTCCTTTTGCTCTGACAGATACCAGCTGTTGCTCCTGCTGGCTTGCTGACCTTGGCTGCACCTCTTTGTTGTGGCTAAGTACTAAAAAAACCAGTCTCTGCTCTTTTCTCTTTTAAATTGTACAGGGGGGGAAGGGAGCAGGGAGGGGGAAGCTGCTGATAACCCCTTGGTTTTGCCCAGGGGGTTCTTGTGCTGTTTATAAATTGTAAATACATGTAAATGTTGTATGTTTTGTCCATATTCATTGCATTTCATTTTTCTAGGTTGTAGTTTTGCTGGCAAATATAGCTCAGTTTGTTTTCAGTTGAGCTGGTCTGGCAACTTTATGCTGGGGGTGAATTTCAACCCACCACAAAATGACAGAGGGAATGGTTCAAGACTGCCTAAAGCAAAGAAAGGCACAGACAGCATTGCTAATGTTGTGACGGGTACATAAATCACAGTCTTGCTTCAGGGGCTGAACACCAGCTTGAACTGCTGGGAGAATAGAATCAAAGACTCACAGAATGGTTTGGGTGGGAAGGGAATCTCCAAAGGTCATCTAGTCCAACACCCTGCATCCAGCAGGGACATTCTCCACTAGAGCAGGATGCTCAGAGCCTTCTCTATCCTGACCTTGGATACCTCCAGGGATGGGGCCTCAACTACCTCACTGAGCAACCTGTTCCACTGTTCTACCACCCTCATGCTAAAGAACTTGTTCCTCACATCCAATATAAATCTGCTCTATTCTAATTTAATTAGATTGTAAAAGAATGTCACAATGAGAGAGGACAATTGGACAGAAATCAGAGATGCAGGGAAGATAAAATAGAGCAACCTAGATATGGAGAGCTTCTCACAGCCAACCTGAAACCACAAATCCAGCCAGATGCAGGGCTAAAAACTGAATTAAACACTGAGGAAAAGATGAGGAGCCACACAGTTAGAAGAACCCAAGTGCAAATGGAGATTCTCTAGTCACAGACAACAGCTTCCCAGGATCCTTCATCCTGTAAGCTTGCCCCTTAAAAGTGCAGTGGTCACTTGTTTTCTTTCAAATCCCTGTTTATTTATCTCCCCTAGTTAAACAGAAGGTAAGATAAATATCAATCCACTCGAGACATTATTCCACTCTCACAGGCTCTATTGCTTGGAAATAGATCATTATGATTCATCTAATTTTTTTTTTACCAGTTTTCCCTACTGATCATAGACTCTTAGAATGGCTTAGGTTGGAAGGGTCGTCAGAGATCATCCACTACAACCTCCCTGCCATGGACAGGGATTTCTCTCAACTAGACTCAGCTGCTCAAAGGCTCACCCAGCCTGGCCTTCAACACCCTCAGGGAGGAGGGAGCCACAAACTCCCTGGGCAGTGTATCCCAGAGTCTCACCACCCTGCTACTGAACAACTTTTTCCTAAGATCCAATCTGACCCTGCTCTCCCTCAGCTTCAAACCATTCCCCCTTGTCCTGTCTCTAGACACCTTAGTCCCTCAGCAGCCTTCCTGGAAGGTCCCTTCAGGGATTGGCAGGCAGCTCTAAGGTCCCCCCCTCCCCAGAGCCTTCTCTTCTCCAGGCTGAACAACCCCAGCTGTCTCAATCTGTCCTCACAGCAGAGGTGTTCCAGCCCTTGGATCATCTTTGTGGCCCTCCTCTGGACTCACTCCAGCAGCTCTGTGTCCTTATGCTGGGGACACCAGAACTGGAGGCAGTTTTCTAGCCGGGGTCTCCGCAGTCAAGGGGCAGAATCCCCTCTCTTGCCCTGCTGGCCACACTCCTCTGGCTGCAGCCCAGGATACAATAAACCATTTGCACCACTTACAAAGAAACAATCAACCAAACAAATTCCAAAGAAACAAAAAACCCACATCCAAATAATGCCTTCAGATTGTTTCATTTTACATTTCCCCTTCCTTTTCTATTTGTTTACTTGGTTTTAGAGGGTTTTTTGTTTGTCTGGGGGGTTTTGTGGTGTGTTTTGTTTTTTTTCTCTGATTCTATGTCTTCCATCCTTTCACTTGCTGATGGTTCTGCAAAGCCAGGGGTGGGTTTGGCTCTGTGCTTCATGGAATACCAAACTGAAGAGCACTTCCCTTCCCTCTCACTCAAAAGTCACAGAATATCACCTTCCTGCTTTAAACTTTCTGTAAAATCATTAAAATAGTTTCTTTTTTTTTTTCCTTTTTCTTTTCTTTTTGCCATTAAACGTGGGCGAATGAGATGATTCTAGTCTGAAGGCCAGGTTAATAAAGAAGAACAGCTCTGCTTTTTCCTATGGGGACCTAGAACTGCCACAGGGAACTGCTAGTAAAAAAAAAAAAAAGAAGAAAAAGAAAAGGATTTCACAGCCCAGAGACCCTTCAATTCACACACAGCTCCACAGGCTCTGTGGCTTATGGACAGCTACATTATGCCAAATAAGCTCACACTGATAGAAGTGAGATGGGAACAAAAGAAATGCTTTTCTAGATGATAGAGCTGGGGCTCTGCCTCTGACTTAATCTCCTAAAAGGATGGGGAGAAAACAGGTCAGAGAGCACCATATGTTTCCAGGAATGTTTAATTCCTTCCTTCCTGGTGACATCCAGCAGAAAAAAAAAAAAAAAGAGAGAGAGAGAGAAAAGCAGCAGGACTTTCACACTCATGGCTGCATTTCTGAGTTTTCCAGTGTTCAACAAAGAGTTCATAACAGACTTGAGGGCTAGCCTCTGGATATAAAATTTGGGATTAGTGAAAGGAGGATCTAGACCTCTCTGCTTTCTACCTGCCATGTAGATGGATGTGATGGAGCAGGTCCAGAGGAGTGTCATGAAGATGATCAGAGGGTTGGAATACTTCTGCTACAAGGACAGGCTGATGGAGCTGGGGTTGTTCAGCCTGGGGAAGAGAAGGCTCCAGGAAGACCTAAGAGCAACCTTCCAGTACCTGAGGGGGCTCCAAGAAGGCTGCAGAGGGACTATTTGTAAAGGCCTGCAGTGACAGGATGAGAGGCAATGGTTTGAAATGAGAGAAGAGCAGATTTAGACTGGATGTTAGGAACGAGTTCTTTAGCATGAGAGTGGCAGAACACTTGAACAGGTTTCCCAGGGAGGTAGTTGAGGCCCCACTCCTGGAGATCTTCAAGGTCAGGCTGGATGAGGCTGTGAGCAAGCTGCTCTAGTGGAAGATGTCCCTGCTGACTGCAGGGCAGTTGGACTAGATGAGCTTTGGTGGTCCTTTCCAACTGAAACCATTCTATGATTCTATGAAACAAGTGAGATTGGAACCCAACAGTTGACACATTTTTAATTCAAACCAGCTGTCACCATTTCTGTGCAAAAACAACCCAAAACCAGGACAGAGCACTCAACATTTGCTGGTTTACCATTGGCTTTTCTTTCTTATGTTACCTGTATGCTTCTTACATTTGTTTTATGAAGCATTATCCTTGGGCAGATGCACAAGGTGGCCCTCATGGTCAGGAAGGCCAAAGGCATCCTGGGGTGTATTAGAAGGGCTGTGGTTAGTAGGTTGAGAGAAGTTCTCCTCCCCCTCTACTCTGCTCTGCTGAGGCCTCATCTGGAATATTGTGTCCAGTTTTGGGCCCCTCAGTTCAAGAAGGGAACTGCTTGAGTGAGTCCAGTACAGAGCCACAAAAATGGTGAAGGGAGTGGAAGATCTTCCTTATGAGGAGAGACTGAGGGAGCTGAGGGCTCTTTAGCTTGGAGAGGAGGAGCCTGAGGGGTGACCTCATTGCTGTTGATAAAGATGTGCAGGGCAGTGTTGGGAGGAGCAAGCCAGGCTCTGCTCAGGGATGCCCAATGACAGGATAAGGGGCAGTGGGGGCAAGCTGGAGCAGAGGAGGTGCCGTGGGAACAGAAGAGAAAACTTTTTCCATTTGAGGGTGCCACAGCCCTTTAGCAGGCTGCCCCAGAGAGTTTGTGGAGTCTCCTTCTCTGGAGACATTACAAACCAACCTGGATGTGTGTTTCCAAGTGACCTGCCCTAGGTGCTCCAGCTCTGGCAGGAGGGTTGGACTGGATGATCTTTCAAGGTCCCTTCCAATGCCCTAACATTCTGTGACTGCTCTGTTGGATAGAGCAGACAGCTGGCACCCATCTTCTCAGGAAGACTGCAATGTGTGAACATTATACCACAAAGCTAGCAGGCAAACCAAAATGGCACTTGATTAAGTTCCTACTGAAAACAGGATGGAAAAAAAAAAAAAAACCTCTCAAACCTTTCTGCTTAAAATGCTTAAGATGTGGAGATTTTTCCTTTTCCTATTCTCATAGCACAGTTTGAGAAGTAGTTTTATTTTACCATCCACCTTCCAATGTTTCATTTCCATTTCAAACCTTAATTTTGCTTCAGTTGTTGGTAATTGAAACTGATTCTTCTAGTTCTGAAGTGCCTCTATTTTGTGCTCTTTGATTTCCCTGCTCCTCTTTTTCCCCAGAAAGGAGGTTTTCACTCCCAGTTGTATGCTTATTAATATTTTCCAATGGGAAAATCTTGCAGTGGAGTAAACTAACCTGAGAAAATATATTTTTCCTCACACTTCTGCACATATGTTATGATTTATCTTTTCTCCTCTGAAGAAAACCAAACCAAACCAAACCAAAAAAAATGATGAAAAATATGGAGAATTTCCCACCCTACAGAGGATCAAAGACAGGAAAAGAGGAATTACTTTGCATGGCATATTTGCAAGAAAGCAAGACCATGTAAAACATTAACTCAGAATGAACTAGGAAATTAGGTTTTCAGTTGAAAAATAAAATAAATGAGTTTTCATCTGCATTTTCTGACTGGGGAATTAGTGAACTGATTGGCAATTTCTCACCCCAGCAGGTTTTCCACTTCAACTCCAGGCAACAGCAGCAGCATGTTCATGGAGAACTTTGATTATTGTTTTCATTTCTTTCATGTCTTTGATTCAAAACTGGCAGGCAATTTGTGCACGCAGATATTAAGACTATGAATTTGTCTAAGCCTGATAAGTCAGCTAACTGTAAACATCCTTTTATCTGCTTGAGAGAGTCCAGAGCAGAGCCACAAAGCTGCTGAAGGCAGTGGAACATCTCCCTGGGAGGACAGGCTGAGGGAGCTGGGGCTCTTTAGCTTGGAGCAGAGGAGCCTGAGGGGTGACCTCATTCCTGGTGATAAAGATGTGCAGGGCAGTGTTGGGAGGATGGAGCCAGGCTCTGCTCAGGGATGTCCAACGATAGAACAAGGGGCAATGGGGGCAAGCTGGAGCAGAGGAGGTGCCATGGGAACAGAAAGGAAAACTTATTTCCTGTGATGGTGCCAGAAACCTGGAGCAGGCTGCCCAGAGAGTTTGTGGAGTCTCCTTCTCTGGAAACATTCCAAACCCACCTGGATGTGTTCCTGCGTGACCTGCTGTAGGTGATCCTGCTCTGGCAGGGGAGTTGGACTGGATGATCTTTTGATGTCCCTTCAAACCCCTAACATTCTGTGATTCTTTCTCTACACAGGGATAAAATTGCACCTAATTACACATTAACTGATACATATACTTGCAAATTGTATTGGAGAGTTGTTTTTGTAAACTATCAATATTTGACTGCATTTCCTGATGGTATGAACCACCTCTGGGCAACCTGGTCTAATTGAGGATGCCCCTGATTACTGCAGAAGAGGTTGGACTAGAGGACCTTTGGAGGTCTCTTCCAGCCCAAACCATTCTATGATTTCAAAGGAACAAGAAATAATTTTTTTATGGTTAATAAGTTATCCATGACAAATTCATAATTTTGTATATGCTACTGTAACACCAAAACAAAACAAATCAGAAAAATGTCAGGGTATCTTCCAGAGTGATGATCTGTGCAGATATTTGTTCCTATTAATATTCAGTCATCTCTTACTTCCCACAGACATTCCTACAAACAGCAGCTGACCTCCATGGCTGCTTAAATTAAGCACAACTACAAAAGGCCAACAAGGTCTAAAAGAAATGAGAGAATGGTTTGGGTTGGAA
The DNA here is from genome assembly GCF_027791375.1 of Indicator indicator. NCBI lineage: Eukaryota > Metazoa > Chordata > Aves > Piciformes > Indicatoridae > Indicator > Indicator indicator. Next base: position 44,957,987 of record NC_072012.1, on the reverse strand, counting down.
GGGACCTCCAAAGCTCATCCAGTCCAACTCCCCCTGCAGTCAGCAGGGACATCCTCCACTAGAGCAGGTTGCTCAGAGCCTTGTCCAGCCTGACCTTGAATATCTCCAGGGATGAGGTCTCAGCTAGCTCCTTCAGCAACCTGTTGCAGTGTTCCATCACCCTCACGATGAAGAACTTGTTCCTAACATCCTATCCAATAATACTCTTTTTTCATCACTTTATTGCTCAGCTTTGTTGGTACTAGCCTGGAAAGAATACACAGTAACTGACTTTACAGCACTTTCCCTCAGTGTTCTCAAAGTCTTCAAGGTAGAGAAGCAGGATGGATAGGAGAACCTTAGTCACCAAGGCAGTCTTTGGCAGCTGATACTGAAAGTACATAGAAAAATGCAGGAATAAGGGAAAAGCCTTCCCCAAATGATCCTACCTAGGTACCTGTTGGTGACAAGGAGGAAACTGCTCTTTGCTAGCAAGCTGGTGGGTCCCCTGGAGTCTATCACAGAGAAAAGATCACCCACATCATGAAAGCACTGAGCCTTCCTCTGCCTTTTTGCTCAGCTGTATGCTGGCTTCTCCCATCATGGAGGGATGATCAGAGGGCTGGAGCACCTCTCCTATGAGGAGAGACTGAGAGAGTTGGGGCTGTTCAGTCTGGAGAAGAGAAGGCTCCGAGGTGACCTTATTGTGGCTTTTCAGTATCTGAAGGGAGCTACAAGAAAGCTGGGGAGGGACTTTTTAGGGTGTCAGGTAGTGATAGGACTAAGGGGAATGGAATAAAGCTGGAAGTGGGGAGATTCAGACTGGATGTGAGGAAGAAGTTCTTCCCCATGAGAGTGGTGAGAGCCTGGAATGGGTTGTCCAGGGAGGTGGTTGGGGCCCCATCCCTGGAGGTGTTTAAGGCCAGGCTGGATGAGGCTCTGGCCAGCCTGATGTAGTGTGAGGTGTCCCTGCCCATGGCAGGGGGGTTGGAACTGGATGATCCCTGTGGTCCCTTCCAACCCTGACTGATTCTATGATTCTATGATCATGACTTGGTGAAATGCAGCTCTTGTCACTTTTAATCCCTGCCAGAAAGGAAGCCAGCTGAAATGAGCAGTTACAGTGGGACTCTGTAGAAGACTGGACCAGACTGTCATCTAGTGGACAAAACTTGTTTTACTAGGTTTTTAAAAAGACTGCATTCCAACCAACACCTGACCAACCACCTTAGGGGATTCAGAGGGAGATTTCACATCACTGCAGAGGGAGTTGGAGTTTCCAGTTCCAAAAAGCCAAAGACTGCTGCTCCTGGCAGGAACTGTATGAAGCAATTGTTTGAATAATACTTTCAACTTAATGGAAAAGCTTTAGAAATTCTGCACTAAATTTGAAGTCTAATGACCAGGAAGTTGATTTTGGGGAGAGTGGGGAGACTGTCCCCATCTTTTTTTGTTGTTGTTTCCTGTTGAGTAGCTATCAAAATTTGCTTTCCATTACTATCTTTAGAGTGTCAAATCATAGAATGGTTTGAGTTGGAAGGGACCTCCAAAGATCATCCAGTCCAACCCTCCTGCAGTCATCAGGGACATCCTCCACTAGAGCAGCTTGCTCACAGCCTTGTCTAGCCTCACCTTGAAGATCTCCAGGGATGGAGCCTCAACTACCTCCCTAGGCAACCTGTTGCAGTGTTCCACTACCTTATGCTAAAGAACTGGTTCCTAACATCCAATCTAAATCTGCTCTTCTCTCATTTCAAACCATTTCCTGTAGACCCCTTTCAGGTACTGGAAGGATGCTGTGAGGTCTTCCCAGAGACCTAATAGTTTCTTGTCCCACATTCCCTCTCATGGGGAACTGTTCTGTACAACACACAGGGTGGCAGCAGCATAGATGGAGACTTGGCAAGGAGGCAACAAGTATCAGCAGGAAGGTTTGGCTGGATGTGAGGTGGGTACTTGGGGTGTGGGTGCCTATGTACTTCTGTCTCTCTTTCTAGTGAAGTTCAGCAAGGCTGAGGAGGAGTTTGGGAGGACAGTTGAAGGAAGATATAAATAGGTCTTAAAAAAAAAGAAGTGGATTTTGGCTTTTTGATTATCAATTATTAGTACAAGTTACACTTCAGCATCTATACAGATATATTAATACATATTTTAAACCAAGCACAATTTGGCAGAGTCTGTGCTTCACAATCAAGGTACAAGACTACTGATAGAAAGACACACAGAAGGAAAGAAGGAACGAAAGAAAAAATGAAAGAAGGAAAGAAGGAAGGAAAGAAGGAAAGAAGGAAGGAAAGAAGGAAAGAAGGAAGGAAAGAAAGAAGGAAAGAAGGAAAGAAGGAAAGAAGGAAAGAAGAAAAGAAGAAAAGAAGGAAAGAAGGAAAGAAGGAAAGAAGGAAAGAAGGAAAGAAGGAAAGAAGGAAAGAAGGAAAGAAGGAAAGAAGGAAAGAAGGAAAGAAGGAAAGAAGGAAAGAAGGAAAGAAGGAAAGAAGGAAAGAAGGAAAGAAGGAAAGAAGGAAAGAAGGAGGCTTTCACAGAGGGGAAGGAAAGAAAGAAGGAAGGAAAGAAGAAAAGAAGGAAAGGAAAGAAGGAAAGGAAAGAGAAGGTGGCAAGAAAATGAAGAGGAGCCTTCTTACCATCCCTTTTGGACAGAGGCATCCAGATATGCAGCCATGGCTGATGCACTCCAAGTCATAATTCTGGCAAGTTTTGGCACACTCTAACCCTTCAGCTCTTGGGTTGTTTGCAGGACAGACAAATCTTTCCATGGGGTATCTGCACGTCAAGCTCCTTTTGACTTTAAAAGATAAATATAACAAAATTGCAATTAGAACTCTAGCATTGCTAGCACAGTGCTCTGCTAAGGGATGGATCAGCTCTTATTAGAAATTTAGGATGTAAAATGGAGCAATACCAGTAGTGTGACAACACAAAAGTAACAGTCCCCACTTGCCATGAGGTGACCTCTGTTATGCTATCACAAAACCACAAAATCACAGAACGCCAGGTTGGAAGGGACCCCAAGGATCATCTGGTCCAAGCTTTCTAGGTGATAGTGTGGTTGAAATGAGAGAGCCAAGACTCTAAGCTGAGTCTTAGAACTGATCAGTGAGGGGAATCCACTACTTCTCTTGGCAGAGGATTCCAATGTCCCCCTGCTCTATCTATGAAAAATTTTCTTCCGGAGTCAATCAGAATCACCCCATGAGTAACTTGTACCCATCACCCCTTGCCTTTGCCATGCTGACTCTTCACAAAAGGTGAATCCCCATCCTCCAGGCATCCACCTCTTATCTACTGGTATGTGGTAATAAGGTTTCCCCTAAGCCTTCCCTTCTCAGGCAGGGACACCTCTCAACCAGACTTGGCTGCTCAAAGCCTCATCCAACCTGGCCTTCAACAACCCCAGGGAGGAGGCAGCCACAACCTCCCTGGACAGCCTGTTCCAGAGTCTCACTAGCCTCATACTGAAGAAGTTCTTCCTAAGCTCCAGTCTAACTCTACTCTCCCTCAGCTTCAAACCATTCCCCTTTGTTGCTAGACACCCTGATGAAAAGTCCTTCTGAAGCCTTCCTGTAGGATCCCTTCAGGTATTGGAAGGCAGCATTAAGGTCCCCCCAGAGACTTCTCTTCTCCAGACTGAACAACCCCAGCTCCCTCAGCCTGTCCTCACAGCAGAGGTGTCATGCAAACATTTCTGTCCTATAACAAAAAAACCCCAATCAAACAAAAATGTTAGAAAGCCTGATAACATCCTCAGCTGCTGCAACCTCTGGTACCTCTTCCCTATTATAGATTAGCAAGAGAATGAAGAAGGAGAACAAAAAAAAAACCAAAAGTAATCAGAAAGTTGTTTGGGTTTTGTGGTTCTGTTTGGTTTTTTTTAAAGCATACTAACTTCTGGCAGATGGCCTGTCATCAACAAAAGCATCTGGCAGGAAGGCACCAGGAACTCTGCTGGTCGTGCAGTGCATGAAGCCATTTTCACAATAGCTAAAGAAAAAAACAAAGCAAGATGATATTAAACCAAGTAGCATTCAGCTTTCAGTCATGCTGTTGTTTTCAGTTGGGGTACCAAAACTAACACTCTGATTGGGGATGATCTGTTGCTCTCCATCCACTCTGCTTAGCAACCTTAAAGTTAAACCTTCCTTGATAAAGCTGCAGTGATATTCTAGCATGGGAACTCATTTGTATGTAACCTTGTCCTGCTGAATCCAAAACACCTTGCACAGCCACAACAGTGGGCAAGATAATAGGTCAGGATCTGCTGTGCAGAGGGGTAAGGGACCATTTGGTGTCTGCATCTTATGACTTCTGTGGCAGAGGACAAAAGGAGAAGACACTGTTCTCAAAACTGGGCTTCCCAGGAGCCACACAGCAATTTCATTCCTGCTCTGTGTCCCACTCCTCAGTTCAACAATTAGAAAGGCCTTCTAATATTTGTGTCTTTGAGAGGGCTAATTAGGTTTTATCATTTAAGGAATGTATCTGGTTACATTTTAAAAGCTCACTGAACCACTGAAACATTCAGGTTGGAAAAGCCCCTCAGGATCACCAAGTCCAACCCACAACCCTACTCTACAAGGGTCACCCCTAAACCAGAGCCCCAAGCACCACATCCAAACCATCTTTAAACACATCCAGGCTTGGGGACTCAACCACCTCCCTGGGCAGCACATTCCAATGCCTGACCATTCTTTCTGTGAAAAATTTTCCCATGTCTGGTCTAAATCTACCCAACCACAACTTGAGGCCTTTTCCTCTTGTTCTATCACTAATTACCTGTGAGAAGAGACCAGAACCAACCTCTCCACAACATCCTTTCAGGTAGCTGTAGAGAGCTACAAAGCAGGGTTTTGTCAGTAATTAAATTCTGTTTCAAACTGGCACACAACAGGGCTTAGTCCTGTTTGCTAAACTGCCATTTGAAATTATTATCTAGAGCTGCAACAGCAACTCTCACCCCTTGGCTTGTGGGAAGTGGAGTCTTGTCCTCTTTTAAGCTAGTTTCAGTGGAGGTAAAGGAACTTAACCAGTTAACCTCTCAGGCTCTCCAAAAATGTGAGTCACAGTATGTAAGGAAGAGTTATGAACGTTGCACTTACCACATGGTGTAATGATCTGAAAAGATGTCCTCTGGCTGGAAGATCTCCCCATCATAATAGCAGGAGCACTGAGACCTGGGCACGCACTGCTCGTGCTCATCCAGGTAGTGCCCAGGGGGACAGTAGCATCCTTCCATGCAGAGGTCATCACAGGCTTCATCCGGGTAGGACAGAGATCTGCAGGTCTGGTTGCATGGTGTCCCACACTGTTGGTACACTTGGCCTTCAGGACAGGTCATTGCTGTTGGAGGATGAGCACATCACAGAGATACACGGGAGAATGGCATTTGCTCCAAAGCTAGCTAAAAGGACAGCTGCCTACAGCAAGCTGGAGATTAAAATGTATTTACTCAATTTCCTTATCTCTGCAGGCCTGCCTGTTCTTATCTCTGCAGCATCAGTGAAGCCAGGGCACTGGCCACATATCAACAATCAAAACCTTACCACCTGAAGTTCCCAGTAAGTGTCAGGATTGGATTACAGCCTTGCAACCCCTACAAGGGAAATCCATCCACAAAATTTCACAGTATCAAGGTACTTTAGAGGTTGGAAGGGACCTCAAAAGATCATCAGGTCCAACCCCTCTGCCAGAGCAGGATCACTTAGTGTTGTCTGCACAGGAATGCATCCAGGTGGGTTTGGAAAGTCTCCAGAGAAGGAGACTCCACAACCCCCTGGGCAGCCTGTTCCAGTGCTCTGTCACCCTCACTGGAAAGTTCCTCCTCATGTTGAGGTGACATCTTCTATGTTCAAGCTTGAAGCTGTTCTTCTTTGTCTTATTACTGTATATCACCACAAAAAAAGAGCCTGGCCCCCTCCACTTGACACCGACCCCTCAGATATTGATAGACATTGATCAGATTCCCTCTCAGTCTTCTCTTCTCCACACTAAACAGCCCCAGGGCTCTCAGTCTCTCTTCACAGGGGAGATGCTCAAGTCCCCTAATCATCCTCATGGCTCTCTGTTCATCCAGATTGTAAAACACTGGCTTTGGCCAATCCCTGTTATCACTTGCATCTACAAGTGTCACGCACACACTCGTGTTTCTCTTCCTCTGCAACGTGACTAGGGACAATTAGGTCATGATAAGAACTGTGGATATCTGTCTTGATGCAATGATGTAAAGCCCCCTATTCCAGAAGCTCTCAGTGATTTCTGTGGAAACAGGTGTAAATAATCATAGAATTGTAGAATGAGTTGGGTTGGAAGAGAACTTAGAGATCATCTCCCACAACCCCCCTGCCATGGGCAGGGACACCTCTCGACTAGACTTGGTTGCTCAAGGCCTCATCCGACCTGGCTTTGAACACCCTCAGGGAAGAGGCAGCCACAACCTCCCTGGGCAACCTGTTCCAGAGTCTCACCACCCTCATACTAAAGAACTTCCTAAGCTTCAGTCTAACCCTGCTCTCCCTCAGCTTCAAACCATTCCCCCTTGTCCTGTTGCTAGACACCCTGATGAAAAGTCCCTCTGGAGCCAAACCTTGGTTGTTAATGATTTTTGATGATGAATTTACTTCTATGGAGATCTGATTATGGCCTACGGAGCCATTTTTGTCTTCTTTGTTTATAAAGCTTCCACTTAGCTCTACCACACTGCTTTTGAGGCCATCTCCTCCAGAGAAGTTTAACGAAGATGGTGAAGGGCCTGGGAACAAGTGTTACGAGAAGCAGCTGAGGGAACTGAGTTGGTTTAGTCTGGAGGAATGGAGGCTGAGATGAGACCCCTCTCTCTACAGCTCCCTGAAAGCAGGCTGTGTGAGGTGGGGGTTGGTCTCTTCTCACATGTAACAAGTGACAGAACAAGAGGAAATGGCCTCAAGTTGTTCAAGGGAAGGCTTATATTGGATATTAGGAAACATTTCTGCATTGCCAGAGTGGTCAGGCATTGGAATAGGCTGCCCAGGGAGGTGGTGGAGTCACTATTCTTGGAGGTGTTCAAGAAAGGTGTGAACACAGCCCTTCAGGACATGGCTTGATGGCCACGGTGGTGTTAGGTGGACAGTTGGACTTGATGACCTTAGAGGTCTTTCCCAACCAAAACGATTCTGATGTTAGGATTCCTCTGCACACATCAGCATCGGCACTAGGTGGCAGCTATGACAACACCTTTCAGAGGACAAGGCAATAACGTCCCTACTAGCAAGGGCTTCCAACAGTCCTCCTGTGGGTTTAGCAACCTCCAAAGCAAACAGCTGGAGTTCATAGAATCATAGAATCAAGAAGGTTGGCAGAGTTGTCAGCTAATGAAGGAGGATGTTCAGTGGAGTTAGGCAAGCAGCTGCAAATGAAATCTGCTACATTTATGCAGTGCTGAAACCAAGATCAAGAGGTTACACAGGAAGCTCTTCCTCTGATAGAATCACCCAGGTTGGAAAGGACCTCCAAAGGTCATCTAGTCCAAGGGACATTCTCCACTAGATCAGGTAACCCAGAGCCCTGTCAAGCCTCACCTTGAACATCTCTCTGGATAACCTGTTCCAGTGCTCAACCACCTGCATTGCGAAGAACTTGTTCCTAGCATCCAATCTCATCTCTCATTTCAAACCACTGGCCCTTGTCCTGTCACTGCAGGCCTTTGCAAACAGTCTCTCTTCATCCTTCTTGGAACCCCTTGCAGGTACTCTAAGGCTGCTCTTAGGTCTCCCCAGTGTCTCCTCTTCTCCAGGCTGAATAACCTCAGCTCCCTCAGTCTGCCCTCACAGCAGAGGTGATCCAGCCCCCTGATTATTTTCATTATCATTTTCTAGACCTGCTCCATCAGGTCTATGTCCTTCCTCTGTTGAGGGCTCCAGAGCTGGACTCCACTCCAGGTGAGGTCTCACTAGAGCAGAGTAGAGTGGCAGAATCCCCTGCAGAATGATCTGATAATCCTTATCCTCTCCTTTCAGCACATGACCCTGGGAAATGTAGCAGCAACGGCAGAAAAAGTATAGAAGGGATACAGCCCTGCAGCCTCACTCAGCAGGGTGAGCTGACACTGAGGCTACCAAAGCAAGGCCTCCATACTAACCCATATTTAAGGGTCACCTCCACAAAAACCTGCTGAAATGAAGAACTTCTACTCACTGAAGCAGCATGGTTGCACCAACATCTCCCCAGCCTCTGCTGGGGAATTTGAAGCCCTGAACATGGGAGCATAACCCCCTAACTTGAGGATCCAGCCCAGAAACATCTAAGGTGACTGGAAGCCTTCTTCAGAGCAAAGATCTCCCAAGCTTGAGAGTTTTGCTCAAAATACTTAACACAGTTTTCACAAGATAACAGCAACATGTCCTTCTGGTCAAGAAGGCAAAAGGTATCCTGGAGTGCATTAAGAAGAGTGTGTCAAGGAGATCAAGAGAGGTGGCTCTCTGTCACCCTTCTACTCTGCCCTAGTGAGGCTACGCCTGGAACATTGCGTCCAGTTCTGGGCTCCCCAGTTCCAGAGGGACAGGGATCTACTTGAGAGAGTCCATCAGAGGGCTACAAGGATGATGAAGGGACTGCAGCACTGCCTGATGAGGAGAGGCTAAGAGCCCTGGGGTTGCTTAGTCTGGAGAGGGGAAGACTTAGAGAGGATCTAATCAACATCTATCAGTATCTGAGGACTGGGGGTGAGGAAGGAAGGGACAGCCTCTGCTCAGTTGCACCCTGTGATAGGACAAGGGGCAATGGATGCAAACTACGGCACAGGAGGTTCCACCTCAACATGAGGAGGAACTTCTTCACTGTGACAGACATGGAGCACTGGAACAGGCTGCCCAGACAGGTTGTGGAGTCTCCTTCTCTGAAGACTTTCAAGCCCTGTCTGGATGTGTTCCTGTGTGACCTGTGCTAGATTCTATGGTCCTGCTCTGGCAGAGGGGCTTGGACTCAAAGTTCTCCAGGGGTCTCTTGCAACCTTTAGCATCCTGTGACCCTGTGAAGAAATTTAACGTGTGCTCATCAACACAGCAGGCAGAGTAAAAGCCTCCTAACTCAGAAATAAATCCATGAGAGATTCATTCCCAGTTGTAAGAGTCTTGGGCAACTATTCACAGGAGAGTGCTTCTCATTTACATAACCACCCTCTTTCCAGTAAACCAAACGGTGAACAGGCATAGCCCAGGGCTGAGGACAAGTAACTTTCATCACTAAAGGCATGTGCAAGCAGGGCAACCATGAAACCTCAGCCAAAACTATGATTTGCCAGACAGGAACACCTGGAAAGAAGGAACTGGTCTGGCAGATTTCAGGTGGCTACACTAGTTTGTTAGTGGTTCAAGAAGACTTTGAGAACCATCAAATCCAACTGTTAAACTAACACCACCGAGTCCTACACTTAAGTTGTGTCCCAAAGTGCCACATCTGCACCACTTTTAAATACTTCCAGGGAGGATGATTCAGCTACTTTCCTTGGCAGCCAGTTCCAGTGCTTGACAATCCTTTTAGTGAAGAATTTTTTCTCAATCCCCAGCTGAAAGCTACTCTGGCAAAATCTGAGGCCATTTCCTCTTGCTTGTTACCTGGGAGAACAGACCAACACCCACCTTGTTCCAGCCTTCTTTCAGGTAGTTGCAGAGAGCAGCAAGGTGTCTCCTCAGGTTCCTTTTCTGAAGGCTAAACCACCTCAGTGCCCTCAACAGCTCCTCATAAGTCTCGTGCTCTAGACCCATCAACATCTTTGTTGCTCTTCTTTAGACGTGCTCCAGCACCTCAGTGTCTTTCTTGTGGCCCAAAACTGAATGCAGGATTTTAGGTGCAGCCTCACCCATGCCGAGCACAGGGGCACAATCATGTGCCCAGTCCTGCTGGCCATGGCATTTCTGATATAAGCCAGGATGCTGTTGGCCTTCTTAGCCACCTGAGCACACTGCTGGCTCATGTTCAGCCAGCTGTCCACCAACACCCCCAGATCCTTTTCCCTCAGGCTGCTTTCCAGCCACTCTTCCCCAAGCCTGTAGTGTTGCATAGGGTTCTTGTGATCCAAGTGTGGGACTTGCCACTTGTCCTTGTTGAACCTCATACAACTAGCCACAGTGCATGAGCCAGCTTGTCTAGATCCCTCTGTAGACTCTTCTGTGCTCAAACAGATCAACACTCCTGCCCAAGTGGAGAAGAGAAGGCTCTGAAGAGACCTAATAGTGGCCTTCCAGTATCTGAAGGGGGCTACAAGAAAGCTGGGGAGGGACTTTTTAGGGGATGAGGTAGTGATAGGACTAGAGGGAATGGAACAAAAATAGAAATGGGTAGATTCAGATTGGATGTTAGGAAGAAATTATGCACCATGAGGGTGGTGAGACACCGGAACAGGTTGCCCAGGGAGGTGGTGGAAGCCTCATCCCTGGAGGTTTTTAAGGCCAGGCTGGATGTGGCTCTGGCAACCTGATCTAGTGTGAGGTGTCCCTGCCCATGGCAGGCGGGGTTGGAACTGGGTGATCCTTCAGGTCCCTTCCAACCCTAACAAGTCTATAATTCTATCTTGGTGGTGTCTGCAAACTTTCAGAGGATGTACTCAATCCTTCCATCCAGATACTAAAAAGAATACTGAACCCTGGGGAAAGTGACTTGTGACCAGCCACCAAGTGGCTTTGACTGCATTTACCACAACAATTTGGGGCTGACTGCCCAGGCAGATTTCCACCTGCATGTGCATGAGAGAGAGCCTTTCACAGTGTGGCCTGTCTGCTCCTTTTAGGCAGCATGAAGGGATTGACTCTGTTGCTTATTCATGGAGATGAGTCAGCTCTTAAACAATTAAACTGCAACTAAAATAACATTAAGACAGGGGAGATGAATGCTCCTGTTAGCTTGACATGCAGCAGAAATGCTGTGCTACACTTGCCCACTTCAAATCAAGCAAACTGCTTCTGTCAAGTCCCAAGAAACTGAATCTCTGTTGACCAAGGCAGCAGAGAAACGCAGGGGCTGTCAGCACAAATTATGCAACCTGCACACTCACATCTCAAGCCTATTAAAAGAGGCCTTGTTCACAGGGTCACAGGATGTTAGGGGTTGGAAGGGACCTCTCGAGAACTTTGAGTCCAACCTTTCTGCCAGAGCAGGACCATAGAATCTAGCACAGGTCACGCAGGAATGCATCCAGACAGGGATTGAAAATCTCCAGAGAAAGAGACTCCACAAACTCTCTGGGGAGCCTGTTCCAGAGCTCTGTGACTCATACAATAAAGAAGTTCTTCCTCATCTTAAGGTGGAACTTCCTGTGTTGTAGTTTGCATCCATTGCCCCTTGTCCTACCCCAGGGCACAAGTACACAGAGCCTGTCCCTTCCTTCCTGACCCCCAGCTCTCAGACATTTATAGACACTGATTAGATCCCCTCTCAGTCTCCTCCTCTCCAGATTAAGCAGCCCCAGGACTCTCAGCCTCTCCTCATCAGGCAGTGCTCCAGTCCCTTCATCATCCTTGTAGCCCTCTGTTGGACTTTCTCAAGTAGATCCCTGTCCCTTGAGCTGGGGAGCCCAGAACTGGATGCAATATTCCAGGTGGAGTCTCACTAGGGCAGAGTAGAAGAGTGAAGCACCTCCCTCGATCTCCTGGCCACCCTTTATGTGGCAGGGTGATGTTTAGGGCATCAGGATTACTTAAATAGGGGCTGATGGATCTTCAGTCAGGGAAATCAGCAGTTTATGAGAACATAAAGCATTCTGTAATGCAGAGAAAGAAGGAAGCAGCTCCATGCTATTAAAGATTAATTGTGGAAATTGACTTGCCCAATTACAGAAAGAATGATGCTGGGTTATTGCTGCTCTTTCAGCCTCCAGACCTGTACATTTTTTAAAAGGGCTTTTATTACATTACTGTTCCTCTCTCTGAACACTTACATAAATCAGGAAAAATATTATGGAACCATGCAGCAGTTTCACACAAACTGAGTTTGTTCTCATTAGCAGCAAACACTCTCTGCTCCAGCCCACAGGAGCTGACCTCACAGGTACAGACCCTACTAGGTGGGAGCCCAGTGACCTCTCTACCTCTTTCACTTTCTACATACTCAGTTTAGAAATGTTGGGGTTTTATTCCCACCTCCTGTTTGGGAAGAAGCAGCAGAACAAATCTGGAGGGCTGCCAAGCATGTAATGCTTTCCCCCAGAATTTTCAATTGTCCTTTTTCCTTAAGGGCAAAGTCACTCAGGAAAATGGGAATGCATCCATTCCACAATTATTTCTCAGGAAAAGCCTGTCAATGTTTCATGAAAATCCCATTGCAAAGGGGTTGGTTTCTTTTTTTTTTTTTCCTAGCACTTTGACCTAACATAGAAAAGAAGAAATAAAAGATGTTGGCTTCTGCTTCAGCTTCTTATCAGTTTCTTATCAGTCTTGCACTGGACTGATCTAGGCAAACACATCCCATTCTTTCTGTTACCTCACCTCTGTAACCCAAACCTGCAGCCTGAATTTTCATTCCATTCTCCTGCAACATCTCAGCTTTCTGACTGCAAGCTTTTGAACCAGGATTGCCATTTTTAGCAAACCAATCATCAGAGGAATTCATACTCAGATCTTGCTTGCTCCCATAAGAGAATCTACACAAAATGCCACAGACAAGGCTTGCTTGCTCAGTTCAACCACCCTCTGTAAAGAACTTTTTCTTGACACTCAATCTCCTCATAGTTCAGGCATCTCATCTTGAACCAGCTACCACATCATACCAGAATTTACAAGAAGAATGGAAGGAGCTCATACGTGGTTAGTAAAATGATGTGCACCCACTAGCAGAATGGTGTACATAAAAATGAGATCTGACATAGATCTCAGACCTCTGTGCTGACAGGGTGATAATCAAACTGCAAAGAGAGATAGATGTCAGAGTGGTTGTGAGATTTTTATCCTTGGAGATGTTCAAAACTTGCTCAGATAAGACCCCAGGCAATGTGCTGTATGTCAGCTCTACCAGAGGTCCAGTCTGAATAGAAGAATTGAGCAACCTGGTCTAGTGGAAGGTGTCCCTGTCCATGGCAGAGGGTGGGAACTAGATGATCTTTAAGGTCCCTTCCAACCCAAACCATTCCATGAATCTAAGTCATACTTGTATGACTCTGCTCTGTGATACCACTTGTGCCTCCTCCACCTGCTCAGCTACAGCTACAGTCAGGAGTCACTGATGAGGCCAGGAGCTGGGAAGCTTGGGTCTCAGAAGAGAGGGAGTTGCAAAAAATCAATTCATACCTTACTAAAATCACTTGGAAGTTCCTACCCTGGGACTCTACCTGAAAGTTTTCAGGAGAGTAGCTGAAACTTAAATACAGCTGAAAATGGAAATCCAGGCAAAAACTCTGCTAAGGTGTTTGACTGCTTCTCTCCCCCTGTGCTGAGCAGTCTCTATGAACAGTTTTTACATTCTTGCTGGAGGGGAAGATAGAAACTTTAATTATTTGAAAGGTGACAAACATTTTTTTTTTTGTTTTATGTCAGATATCATCCCAAGATTTCTCATCTGCAACACTGGAAGAGGTTGCTCAGGGAGGAAGTTCACAGTATCACAGTATATCACAGGCTGGAAGGGACCTCAAGAGATCATCAAGTCCAACCCTCTGCCAAAGCAGGATCACCCAGGGTAGTCTGCACAGGAATGCATCCAGGTGGGTTTGGAAAGTCTCCAGAGAAGGAGACTCCACAACCCCCCTGGGCAGCCTGTTCCAGTGCTCTCTCACCCTCACTGTAACGAAGTTTCTCCTCATGGTGAGGTGAAATCTTCTATGTTCAAGCTTGAACCTGTTGTTTCTTATCTTATTACTGCACACCACCCAAAAGAGCCTGGCCCACTCCACTTGACACCCACCCCTCAGATATTGATAGACATTGATCAGATCCCCTCTCAGTCTTCTCAAGAGAAGAGTTGAGGCCCCATGTCTGGAGATATTCAAGGTGAGGCTCAACAGGCCTCTGGGTAACCTGATGTAGTTGAGGATGCCCCTGGATGACCTTCAGAGATCCCTTCCAACCCAAACCATTCTATGATTCTATGAATGGCAAAGCAATCCCTTTGAGGCAAAGAAAGTAAGCAAGGTTTAGGAACACTTCACTTACGACAGAAGTCAGGTGCTCTCCACTGGACCTGGACACCCTTCCTAGCACAGGCTGCTGCATAATGAGCAATGGCAGAGCACAAGCAATCCTGGCCATTGGAGCAGGAGCAAACATCAAACTGGCAGTTCTTCACGTAGGGAGTGGGGCTGACTTCATGATGGCAGGATTCAAAGGCAGAGGACATCAGGACTGAGCAGGAGTCCTCAGCATATTTGGCTAAAAGAGAGAGAAATGACATGTTTGCACTCAGTTAAGCAGTGCCTTTCAAGGAAAGCTAAAAAGAGCCACAGGAAGTGTTTTCTGACAACAAAACAAAAATAGCAAAACAAAGCACAACACCACCACCACCAACATCACACAAAGGAATAAAATGGGATTGAGAAAGCATAGATAGCATCATAGAGAAAGCATAGATAGCTCATGACCTATGAGCTAAGGGAATAATGTTTCACTAATAAAAACAGATCAAGGAAAAGTAATGGGGTTATATTTCCCTGTTGAGGACAGGCTGAGGGAGCTGGGGCTCTTCAGCTTGGAGCAGAGGAGCCTGAGGGGTGTCCTCATTCCTGTTGATAAAGATGTGCAGGGCAGTGTCAGGAGGAGAGAGCCAGGCTCTGCTCAGGGATGCCCAATGATAGGACAAGGGGCAATGGGGGCAAGCTGGAGTGGAGGAGGTTCCACAGGAACAGAAGGAAAAAATTTTTCTCTCTGAGGATGCCAGAACCCTGGAGCAGGCTGCCCAGAGAAGCTCTGGAGTCTACTTCTGTGCCTGGACACATTCCTGTGTGACCTACTCTAGGTGCTCCTGCTCTGACAGGGGGGTTGGACTGGATGATCTTTCGAGGTCCCTTCCAACCACCAACATTCTGTGATTCTCTTACCACTATTTCTAGTGCTGTGTTTCCTTTACAGTGTCTCTGCTCCCCACTGCTAGGCTACCCTACAGAAATGAAGGATCAGTGCCTGCTCTGATCTACAGCCACAACATTTTCTGTGTGCTTGCTCTACACAAGAAATCAGAGGCTGCTGTAACACTCAGGAAAGAAAATTGCTCTGAGAATTTCTCCCCATGTCCAAGCAGGACAGCTAAGCAGCAAAGTGAGGAAGAGGAAGACTGCAGTAAAAGGAGGAAAACAAGGGATCAGTAAAGAGAGATGTGGAGGTGATGGAGTCAGTGCGGAGTAGGGCAACGAAGCCGGGGAAGGGCCTGGAAAATAAATCTGATGAAGAGCAACTGAAGGAGCTGGGGATGGTGAGTTTGGAAAAGAGGAAGGTGAGGGGAGACCTCATGGCTCTCTACAACTAACTGAAAGGACATTGTGGAGAGGTTGGTGCTGGTCTCTTCTCCCAGGTAATTAGTGATAGAACAAGAGGGAACAGCCTCAAGCTATGACTGGGTAGGTTTAGACTGGACATTAAGAAACATTTTTTCAGGGTAAGAGTGGTCAGGGATTGGAATGTGCTGCCCAGGGAGGTGGCTGTGTCCCCAAGCCTGGATGTGTTTCAAGGTGGTTTGGATGTGGTGCTTGGGGATCTGTTTTAGGGGTGACCCTTGTAGAGTAGGGTTCTGGGTTAGACTTGGTGATCCTGAGGGTCTTTTCCAACCTGAATGTTTCTGTGAACACTGTATAAGGTGTAAGGATAGGGAAGGGGGGAAAAACAGAGGTGTTTCATCCACCCAGAGGATAAGTACAGCATTGCTATCACTTGTAAGAGTAGTTTCAGTGGGACAAGTTTGTGCTGTGGCTGTGATGGTTTAACCTCAATTGTGGTCCAAACTGAAGAGCAGCATGACCCCACACTACTGACTTTTGGTTTCAATTTTCACTAAGCATGACACTTGCCTTCTGAAGCCTGCACCAGTGAGTGCCTCTGTTTCTTTAAAGGCTTTGTTTGGGTTTGTTTTTTTTTTTTTTCCAAACAGAGATTACAACCACCCCATGGGTCATGTAAGCAACACTGCCTTCCCTTTTTCTTCCTTTTTTCCCCTTCTCTTTATTTTTAATTTTTGCTGGGTAAAATGGAAGATCACATATTAGTTTCAGGTGGGGGTTCAGTACCTAAACGAGGGTTGAGATTGCAGGGATCACTGTCTTGTTTCAACAAGTTTTGGCAGTCTGCATTGAGCTTCCAGGAGTTGCCAAAATCTTCCAGAAGTGCTTCCACCATGCCAGAAGGTGTGAGGAAATCATCCCCTTGGTTCCCATTGTAATTTCCACACAGCCCACACATCCTTTCAGAATAGACTGCAGAGAGCTGAAGGAACACAACATCAGCTTGGTCATCCTCCAGAGGAGGTCATCACCAAGAACAATTTAACAATTAACAAATATTGAACAATTTAACAACCAAGGAAATTCTCCAATCCACATTCAAATAATATAGACACAATCTTAATCCATTTTATCATTTCTAACACCCCCCGCCCAAAATAGCAGCAGTAGGAGGACAATTTTTTGCACAGTACAGTGATAATTTCAGATGGCAACTGAAGGTGGCTAGGGGAAGAATGGTTTCCTTTTTGTGCCTTGATCACCACTCAGCTTAGTCTTTCCCTGTTTTTCCCCTTCCTTCATACAAATGATCAGGGCAACAGTGGGGGTAGGCATTTTTTTTTTTTTTAATAGCATGAGATGATTGCATTTCACATTTTGAAAGGAGATTGGAAGATGAAGAAAATTTTAGCATTGTTAGCAACAAAACAAATGTTGGAGGAGTTTGCTTCCTTCAACATAAAGCATGATTAAATAAAATATAGAAGAGACTACTGCTTCTAAAGCTGCCTCACATCACAGCTTTATCCTGCCTTGAGAAACTTATGATGCACTTAGGAGTGGCAATCCAGTCCACAGATCTACTTTTTACTCTGCCTTATGCCTGCTGAAATTCAAGGGACAGCTGAAAGGAGACCCTAAACTTAGAGATAAACAGAAGGAAATCTCCTATGCAACATCTGCAGCACAACAATGTCAATATCTTTTATTCTGGAAGGAACTGTCAGTTTCTATTAGAAGTAAGGATCTGGTGCATCACAAATACTACCAACTGCCCACGGGAGATGACTCTGTTTTAATCATAGAATGGTTTGAGTTGGAAGGGATCACCAAAAGTCATCCAGTCCAACCCCCTGCATTAAAACAGGGACATCCTCCACTAGAGCAGGTTGCCCAGAGCCCTGTCAAGCCTGACCTTGAAGATCTCCAGGGAAGGGGCCTCAATTACCTCCCTGGGAAACCTCTTTCAGGGTTCCACCAATCTCATGCTAAAGAATTTGTTCCTAACATCCAATCTAAATCTGCTCTTCTCTCATTTCAAACCATTGCACTTCATCCTGTCACTGCAGGCCTTTGTAAACAGTTCCTCTGCAGCCTTCTTGGAGCCCTCTTCAGGTACTGAAAGGCTGCTCTAAGGTCTCCCCAGAGCCTTCTTTTCCCCAGGCTGAACACCCCCAGCTCCCTCAGCCTGTCCTCATAGGAGAGCTGCTCCAGCTCCCTGATCATTTTCATGGTCTTTCTCTGGAACCTGCTCTGTCAGGTCCATGTCCTTCCTGTGTTGAGGGCTCCAGAGCTGGAGCACTCCAGGTGAGGTCTCACCAGAGCAGAGTAATGCTACAATCACTCTCTGTATTCATTTAGTAGGTTGTTAGTTCAGTATGATTGTTCAGGAGTAACCAGTGAAACAAAACCAAAGCAAGCTAGAAAAAAAAAAACAAACACATTTTTGAAGAAATTTGGGGTTCTGTATAATTTAAAATAAATAAACAAATACATACATAAAAATTCCTCCAGAATATAAGCTAAGACCCTCCCTTCAGAGTGGTCAGAGAGTAAATAGGGAGCATCAAAAGGAACAACCAAGAATTATTAGAGGATACATATCCCTGTTACTCCAATGGCCAAGGAAGCCACTTTTCCTGTATTCTGCAGACAGGCAATGACTCAAAAATATGTTAGCATTTGGATTTGTGTGAGTGGAAGCACGACTCACAACTAGTGGTCACAGAAAGGTCTTCTTGAGGGACAGAGAAGGAATTTTTTACCAGAAGTCTGGCCAAGCTAATGGAAATGTATCACTTCCCCCAATTGTCAGCAATCCTTGGCAACAAGGCAGCCTACAAATCCAGCAGAAATTAATTTTCTAAAAGCAATTAAAAAGATGCTTCAGATACTAAGTGAGGGAAGGAGATCAGAGCAGAAGTGAATAAATGCAGACGACTGGAGAAACTTCCACTGATTTTTATGGGCAGAGGATCTGGAGCAGAAAATTAGATCTGTTTGAACTGCATGAAAGAATTTTGCCAAGCTATCTGGGTCTCTGACCAGGCAGAAAAAAAAAATACTTGGAATACTGAGGAAAGCCAAAACTTCTGAGAGGTGCCAAGGTACCAAATTGAATTATTCTTAGCCCAAAATACAACTTCTAGGATCTTTGGAGCATAGAGATACAAATTAGAACAAAACAACAACAAAACCACAGATGCTTTCTGAAGGTATTTTCAGTCTTTCTTGTCTGTTGTCTTTTCAGCTCTTGCACACACTTCTGAACTAGCTCTCATGAGCCTGCTAGATGTGACATTGGAGCCAGGTTTTGGGGCAGAGGAGGAGAGTGCCAAAGCAATGCTGTGGTTCACAGAGGGCAGCACTCTCTGCTCTGCAGAAAATTGGCTTTCTCGGCAAAACTTGGTGAGCAAAACCATCTCACTTGGGGCCTGTTTGCAGCTCCTCTATTACAAATGGGTCCCCAAGGCACCAGGGCTGAGGTGGAGAAGCTGACAGGAGGAGCACACAAGGCCACAACGGCCAAGAACCACACAGCAGCACATCAACCTGACTTAGCACCTATAGCCCACAGGTCATCGCACCAGGAGGCAACACTGCAGGAGGGCTCATGCTCCTGAGGGGGCAAATACACCCTCAGGGACAACATCCACGGTCCCTGAGACCTACCAGTCAAAAGAAAAGAGCAACTTATATGAGCAAAGAGGATGATAGATGGCTTAGTTGGAGCTGTGACAGTTTATCAGCTACCAAGAGGCTACAGCACACACTCAAACACCTCTACAGTGTTGAGAACTAGACTGAAGATTTCATTGTTTCCTACAAACTTCACATTTCACTGGAGCCAGGAGACTGTCCAGCCACTTTCCCTTACTTCTTTTTGACCTAAGCGTCTGCAGCTTTGACTGAATTCAAACCCAGATAATTACTAACTCATCCATTTAATTTTCCTTTTCTGCTGCACCACATAGTAACTACTTAATCTGAAAGCCTAGCAGAAAGCCTTGTAGCTACAGACTAGCACACCAAATCACTTCACTCCTTAAACCACTTGTGGACATTCACTCCACTGCTGTTTGTCCCTGAACTTCAGAAATCACAAGTTGGCTTCCTCTTGACCCTGATTTTGTGCCTTCCTTAGTAATGCCTCAAGTGCAGAAGACAACGTGGGAAAGCTTCTTTCAAAAACACAGCAAAGCCTGTGAGGACTAGGGGGAATGGAAAAACTAGAAGTGAGTAGATTCAGATTGGATGTTAGGAAGAAGTTTTACACCATGAGGGTGGTGAGACACTGGAACAAGTTGACCAGGGAGGTGGTAGAAGCCTCATCCCTGGAGGATTCTAAGGCCAGGCTGGATGTGGCTCTGAGCAACCTGATGTAGTGGAGAGTGTCCTTCCCCATGGCAGGGGGGTTGGAACTAGATGATCCTTCAGGTCCCTTCCAACCCTAACGATTCTATGATTCTGTGATTCTACATTAAATGATCTTCCCCCCACCCCAATTTCCTCACAGGCTTTGCTGCCCTGCAAAACATTCTGCACCTTACAACATGCAGACACACACACACATACACATGCATGCAAGAAGTGGTTTAGGTAAAGCATTCTGCTGCTGCAGATATGCTGCTTTCTTTGCAGTTCAACTCTTTTAAACCTGGTTTTGGTATTTCTGTGTTCTGCTGCAATCTGCAGCACAGCCAAAGCCTAATTCTTAATCAAGGATGACTTTAAACATTCCTTACAGCAGAAGGAGCGTGCAACATTATCTTCTATGAGTTAATTGATTTTTCCTGGAAATTATGAGTAACTGTGTCCCTGGAGCCTCTCTCTTCCCTTATTTTAAGTCACAGAAATCCACTCCTTTAAGGGAGACCAGTCAAAGCAAATGAAACAAAAACCCAGTCTGGAGGGACAAAACACAAACCCATTCATGGCTAATAATGGTAGTCATTGCACAAAAAAAGAGAAGGGGGGGGTGTGGGGGTGTGGGGTGTGAAAGAAAAAGCCACAACTACCAAGCTTCTGTAGGATGAAAATGTTTGTTCCTGGAATACAAGGAGACCTGTATATAGTTCTGGGGGTAGCAAAGGAGAATGGAATCTCCAACACAAAGCAATTTCTCACTTCAGACAAGAAAATCTTTGTGCACATGTTTGGGTGGGGGGCGAAAAAAAAGAAAGAGGCAAGAAAAAGTAGAAATTCCACCAGGCAGAATGAAAGAGTACCTTCAGCAGGAGTTCCCCGTGGCCATCCCAGTCGATCTGCAGGTCCTCCCCGTAGGTAAGGCGAACTGAAGTCCTCACTGTGCGCTGGACACGGAGCGCACCTTAAAGGCAACCGCAAAGCGTCAGGCAGTCAAGCCAGGAACACAGAAATCACAGCATGGCTTAGGTTGGGAGGGACCTGACAGATCATCTACTCCAACATCCCCACCGTGGGCAGGGACACCCCTAAACTAGACTCAGCTGCTCAAAGCCTCATCCAACCTGGACTTGAACACCCCCAGGGAGGAGGCATCCACTGCCTCCCTGGGCAGCCTGTTCCAGAGTCTCACCAGACTTGCATTGAAGAACTTCTTCCTAAGCTCCAGTCTAACCCTGCTCTCCCTCAGCTTTAAACCATTCCCCCTTGTCCTATTGCTAGACACCCTGATGAAAAGTCCCTCTGCAGCTTTCCTGTAGGATCCCTTCATGGTTTGGAAGGCAGCTCTAAGGTTCCCCCAGAGTCTCCTCTTCTCCAGGCTGAACAACCCCAGCTCCCTCAGCCTGTCCTCACAGCAGAGGATGTGGTGCTTCATCGCCTGCTGTGTCACCCCGAGCAGGCCAACAGAGTGGCTGCCACATGGCAGGGGATATTCAGATCTGCCAAATCAAGGGGTGGCAGCAGTGTCCCCTTCAGATTTCCTAAGCCTTGTGCCTGCTCAGCAGTTCACATCTGCATGAACTTGTCCATCAAGTCTGCTTTAAAGCACTCAGGAGCCATGGAATAAAATGTATGGGAATCCAGCAAAAGTTCAGGTGACATTTTTCAAGGTAAGTGGAGGGATTTCCAGCTTCTGCATAAATTATTATCATTATTTTCAAAAGCATAGTGCTTTTCGAGAACCCATCTCACAAATCCACACCTGTTTAATTCTGGTGATAGTAGAGGAGCTGAAGCAAGATGCATTGGTTGCATGGAGTGAAGCTGAAGGGACAGAGCTTGTAGAAAAAGATCATAGAATCATAAAATGGTCTGGGTTGGGAGGGACATCTAAAGGTCATCGAGTCAACCCCCTGATGCAAGATGTGAATTTGGTATTGAGAACACTTTTTGATTGATTCCTTCAATGGCTGGCCAGAGTTAGCCCTTGCAAAACACACCTTGCAGTAAAGGGATCTGTATGTCTTGTCCATTCAGGGAAACTCCTCCTCCATGTTTCATTTTAATGAGGCTGTTGTCCATATCCCGGATTCGGACAGAGGCTGAGCGAGTGCACACAGCATCAGGATCATCTGCACACTACAGAGAAGGGAAAACTTTGCCTTAGAACCTCAAGCTTTCACTTTGCTACTTAGCTCCAGGTCCCCAGAAGGCATTTCAGCAGCTAATTCGGGAGGTGTTAAGTGTCTGCATGGGTGTAGTTTCTGCATCCCACAAACACCAGCCTGGCAGTCTCTCTTCCATTATCCTGCTAATTATGCACCAGGGAGAAATCCACAGCTTCTTGCCTTAGAGCCTGGAAAGCAATCCATGGACATTACACTTGACCCCCAGGAGCAGCCCATGGTGGTGACAGACCTCCAACCCCCACCTCCCAGGGCTGCAGCAGGGGCAGGAAGGATCTGCTGCCCCACACAGCCCAACAGTCTGGGAAGCAGTCGAGTGGTTTGCCCTCCTCCAGACTATTGTGCTATTTATCTTTCCAGCTGTGGGGTTAGGCAGATGAAGAACAGAGACTGGAGGCCCCTGGGTCTCCTCCCTGGTTTCGAAAGGGAAGTTTCAGTGGAAACTTGTTCTGCAGGTTCCCAAGCCTGGGTGACCTCAGAGCTGCATTATCATAGCTTTCGAAGGTAGGATGCAGACGTCAGTGGTGTGCACCGTCACACCCTGGTTCTCCAGAAAGCCTCTCTGTTGCTGATGGCCCTGAAGGCAGCCCAAAGCTCCTCTTCACTCTCATCAGCCTCCTGACTCTCTCACACCTCTCTCTGCCTTCAGTTTCTCTGTCCCTGTCACCTTTCTTCTCATCTGCTTGATTCAGTGTCCTTTTCGTTCCCCAGCTTAGCTCACCTATTGCCTGGTCGATTAATTTCATGACTGGGTTAACTTCTCTGTCATAACCCCTCCAGGGTCTCCTTCATTCCCCTTGCTGGCCTGGTTCCCCTTCCTGCCCCTCTCCAGCTGTCACCATTCAGTGACCTTCAGCTGCCTCTCTCAACCATCAAGAGAGACAGCAAAGAAGGATCAGGAGCTGCTGACTGGCTAGTTAGTTAAAAAAAAAATAAAAATCAGGAGCAAATGTGACTTCATGGAAAGCAACCCAAAGCACTACTCTGCCAGTGTGCCCTTTACTGTATCTGAGCAAATATCTTTTCCCCAGGCAGTAGGGAGGCACCAGCCTTCAGGGTGTTTTGCAAGGGGCTCAACCCTTGGCTTTATTTGTTTGTTTCATCTGGCAAAGAGGCAGTGAGGGCTTGTTCCACAGACCTCCAGACAGATCTCCATCTCCAGGTAGGCTCCTGGCAATGGCAGTGAGGAGAAGCAAAACACTTAATGAAGGAGAAAGGCTGCATCTGTTATTTAAACTAATTATCTCCATAGGAAAATTACTTTTGTTGGGCTGTGCATCTGCAGTTCAGATCAAACTCCCACAGCCCTTCCCACCCTCTCCAGAGCATGCTCAGAGGCACCAGGCAAGGCTGCTGTTACCTGCACGGTCTCGATGATCACAGAGAAGGAATTGTCCACACAGTCCTTGGCAAATAGGTACTGACAAACGCCACTGAAGGTGAAATACTTGTTGTCAAAGCTTTTGAAATGGGACTGGCCAGTGACAGAGCACTCTCCTGGAAAATGCAGAAAGCCATTATTCACCCTGGTGCCAGCTGCAAGCAAAATCCTGCCCATCCCCCCTCTCCCAAGCCACCGAGGGGGAAGAGCAAGCCAGTGGAGCAGGTTGCACAAGGACAAAGTTCCATGGAGATCAGAAGGAACAGTGAGATGCTTATCTCACTGTTGATTCCTGTAAGTCATTACCAATAGTAACAGAGGCACAGACCCAAGCTGATGAATCTCTTATAAATTATGCTCAGGAACTGGAATTGATGCCTACAGAAAAAGTGTTTCAAAGGCAGGGTGATGAACATCACCAGACAGCTCAGCTCCTTGCACTGAAGTGGATTGGATTCTTCTGTAGTATATATCTCAGTAGTCCCTGAAATTCAGCACAGTCACAGTACCACAGAGTGTTAAGGATTGGAAGGGACCTAGAAAGATCATCCAGTTCAACCCCTTGCCAGAGCAGGATCACCTAGAGCAGATCACACAGGAACATATCCAGGCAGGTTTGGAATGTTTCCAGAGAAGACTCTGCCACCTCCCTGGGCAGCCTGTTTCAACCCCTCACCGCTCTCTCAGGAAAGAATTTTTTCCTAATGTCCAACCTAAACCTCCCCTAGCACAACTCAAACCCATTTCCTCTCATCCTGTCGCTGGTTACTTGCCAGAAGAGACCAACACCAGCCTCACTCCAACCTCCTTTCAGGTAGCTGTAGAGAGTAACAAATAAGATCTTTCCTCAGATCTCTCCTCAGCCTTCTTTTCTCCAGACTGGACAACCCCAGCTCTCTCAGCCACTCCCCATACGACTCTCTCCAAACCCCTCCCCAGCCTCATTGCTCTTCTTTGGACACCCTCCAGCCCCTCAATGTCTTTCCTATCCTGTGGTACCCAGAACTGAACCCAGTACTCAAGCTGTGGCCTCACCAGGGCCCAGTACAGAGGTACCATCACTGCCTTACTCCTGCTGGACACCCTGGGTTTGGTACATGCCAGGATGCTGTTGGCCTTCTTGGCCAATTGGGCACTCTGCTGGCTCATGTTCAGCCATCCACCAGCCCCCCCAGATCCTTAACCACCAGGCTTCCTTCCAGCCACTCTGCCTCAAACCTGTAGCATTGCTTGGAGTTTTGTGACCAAAGTGCAGGCTCAATTTAGTGTCATCTGCAAACTTGCTGATGATGCCCTCAATCCCCACACCCAAAGAAGAGTATCACATGCAGAGAGAGTCCAACGGCAAGCAAGGTGGGCAGAGACCTCCCTGTCCAGAACAAAATTCAGGTACTAATCCTGGCAATCCACTGACAAAGGACAGAGAAAGGTTAAGTGTTTCAAGCTGGCAGGTGAGCCCTGGGAGTTCTCTCTATACTGCCTTTGTGTAAGAAGTAAGATCTAATGAACACCAAGTGGAAGTCTCCCTCTTCAACATATTATTCATCATTAACTCTCTTAAACCAGCCTTTGCTAAGCACAACTTTAGAGATTCTGAGGATTCTCCGCCTTGCACAGCACTGATTTGCCTAAGAAAATTCCAGCACCTGCTGGATCTCTCTCTTCCCTACTCTCTAGGGTAAGGTGGGTTGGTATTTACTACCTCACCTTGGAAAAATCTACTTTCTGTTCAATGAAACTTGGGCAAGGCTTAAACAAGGATTATTCTATTCAACTTCAGAGTCAGTTAACTGGCTGTCAAATGGTGAAGAAGAGATGTAAAGAAAGTTTGATTTTCAGAGCATTCTCTGCACCTAGGAACCAAGAAGATAGGATGGCAGCATGCAGAGCTAGGCATTGTTATCCAAGACAAGTCCCAGCCCTTTGGCATTCCTCCTGGAAGGAAAATTTCTTTCCTGTGGCAAAGTCTCTTCTTATGGGTCCCTCTGTCCATTCCATTTGATATAATTCATCCCATGAGACTTCCTGAAACCTCCTTCCTTCATAATTAATATAATTATGGTATCAGCTTGAGAGCTTCTTGCTAGCCCTAGCCAGCTATTGCTCCTTGGCTGCCACAGCACTGCCTCCTAAAGCTGGACACCCAACCCAGCTTTGTCAAACTCACAGCTAGGCAAACTGTTCCTGCAAAACAGCACTTCAAATTATCCCATGAACAAAGGCCTGCTGGTTCAGGCAACCAAACAGGGAAGAGTACCTGGTGAAAGAAACCCAGGAGTGCTCATCTTCCTGAAAGCCAGTCCTCTCAACACACAGACCTTCATATCCTAGTAAACTAAGTGATCAAAAGAGGAATCATTCTTCTCACCAAACCTAAACCATATAGTATAATGCCTGTCTTGTCTCACAACAAGAATGCCATCTGGATTACAGAATCATAGAATGGTCTGGGTTGGAAAGGACCTCCAAAGCCCATCCAGTCCAATCTCCTCTGCAGTCAGCAGGGACATCCTCCACTAGAGCAGGTTGCCCAGACCCATGTAATGCCTCACCTTGAATATCTCCAGGGATGGAGCCACAACCACCTCCCTGGGCAACCTGTTCCAGTGTTCCACTACCCTCATGCTAAAGAACCTGTTCCTAACATCCAACCTAAATCTGCTGTAGTTTGAAGCCATTGCCCCTTGTCCTATCAGTGCAGAGCTTTGTGAAGAGTCTCTCTCCATCCTCCTTGTGGGATTGCACTGGAGCAAGCAAGAACAAAGACAGACTCACTTTTTGTGTGGAAAAGAAATACAAGCAGGATGTGAGTAGGAGGAATGAAGGTAAGACTGACTTGTCAAAACCTGAAAAGAATAGAGCCAACATACCTGGGCATTCCCCATTGCTACAGATCCAGGTGCCACGTCTACAGATGCTGGGAAACAAAGCATGACAAGTTAGGTAAGAGGGCAAGAGTTCAAATCTTCTGGTGAAACTTTTGTCCTAAATGATTGAAACACAGGCTACTGTTTCAGGGAAATTAAACCAATCCCCAACACCCTTTTCATCTCCTTGTTTCTTAAGTTATCCATCCCTTATTAACATAATTCAACAGCAACAGCTGCTAATATGAGCTGGAATGATTGCAAAACCCAAGAGCTTCTCTTTTCCCCATAAAAGAGTTTAACCATTGCTGTGGAACAAATTAATTTCAATGCAGTTCTCAAAGTATATCTATTAATACAATATTTTCATAGGAAAACAAAGTTTCAATCATCAAAGGACCATAGAATCATTTCAGCTGGCAAGGATCTTTTAGACCCATGAGTCCAACCACCAAATGTTTGAAGGGATCATCACACAATCACAGAATTGTCAGGGTTGGAAGGGATCTCAAGGATCATCCAGTTCCAACCCCCCTGCCATGGGCAGGGACACCTCACTCTAGATCAGGTTGCCCAGAGCCACATCCAGCCTAGACTTGAAAACCTCCAGGGATGAGGCTTCCACCACCTCCCTGGGCAACCTGTTCCAGTGTCTCACCACCCTCATGGGGAAGAACTTCCTAACATCTAATCTAAGTCTACCCTCCTCTTGCTTGGAGGATATATTTCAACACCCAGCTCAAAGAGGGGAACTTCTAAGCTAGATCAGTTGACTGAGGACATTGTCCATTTGAGTTTAGAAATCTCCAGGTTGAGGTCCCACAGCCTCTCTGAGCAATTCTCAGTGCTGCACAGTCTCAAGGGAAGAATTTTTTCTTGTGTCTAGACAGGATTTCCCCTGCTGCCACTTGTGTTTGTTGCTTCATGCTCTTTCACTGTTTGTATCTGAGAAGAGTTTTGCCTTCTATTTTTCATAACCCCCTTCAGGCAGTGGAAGTTCCTCCATCAGGCTTGCATCACAAACTCCCCTGATGTGATCATCTCCAGCGTCCTCCACAAGTCTCTCTCCAGTCTTTCAACTTCTCTACAGTGGGAGCCCAGCACTGGCCACACTACTCCAAGTCACAGCCTCAAGTTCAACACAGAAGAGTATTCCTTTAATTACCCCAGCCCTTGAAAATCCTTTGTGAGGGCTCAGTTTATTGAGAACGGTAAATGAAGAGCTCATGGAATGACGTTCTCCATGGCAGTATCAAATCTGATTAACAGGAAGCATTTTCTAACAATAGAGTCTTATCAGGCAGCCCTGATTTCCCAGGAGCACTAAGGTTGAACAGTGTGGTCAAGCTCAAAGCTACAAGACAGCTTCCACAGGAAAAAACCAAGACGCTAATGTCAAAGTTATGGTTCTTATTCCATAACACATGGTGCAGATCACGAAAAACTCCTCATTAAGAGTGATGATGCATGGACCTTCCTTCTGCGTGTGGTGGTCTGCACTAAGACCTTCTTCTATACTCTAATTGGAAATATCTGAGCATTTACACAAAAATCAGAGAGTCTGTGGTCCTGCTCTGGCAGGGGAGTTAGACTCGAAGATCTCCAGAGGTTCCTTCCAACCCCTAACATTCTGTGATCCTGAGATGCCCCTTCCTTTACTCAGGCAGCTAGCACTTGTGTCACAACAACCCCAAGCAATGCTACAGGCCTGAGGAAGTGTGGCTGGAAAGCTGTCTGGTAGAAAGGGACCTGGGGGTTCTAATGGACAAGCAGCTGAAGAGGAGTCAGCAGTGTGCCCAGGTGGCCAAGAAAGCCAAAGGCATCCTGGCTGGGATGAGAAATGCTGTGTCCAGCAGGAGCAGGGAGGGGATTGTCCCCTGGGGCTCAGCTCTGTTGAGGCCACACCTCAAGTATTGTGTCCAGTTTTGGGCACCTCAATACAAGAGATATGTGGAGGTGCTGGAGCCAGTGCAGAGGAGGGCAAGGAAGCTGGGGAAGGGTCTGGAGAATAAATCTGATGAAGAGATACTGAAGGAGCTGGGGATGGTGAGTTTGGAAAAGAGTAGGCTGAGGGGAGACGTTGTTGCTACCTGAAAGAATATTGTGGAGAGGCTGCTGCTGGTCTCTTCTCACAGGTAATTAGTGATAGAACGAGAGGGAATGGCCTCAAGCTGCCACTGGGTAGGTTTAGACTGGACATTAGGAAGAAGTTTTTCCACAGCAAGAGCGTTCAGGCGTTGGAATGTGCTGCCCAGGGAGGGGGTTGAGTCCCCAGTCCTGGATGTGTTTCAAAGTGGTTTGGATGTGGTGCTTGGGGATCTGGTTTAGGGGTAACCCTTGTAGAGTGGGCTTAGTGGTTGGACTTGGTGATCCTGAGGGGCTTTTCCAACCTGAATGTTTCTGTGATTCTCTGATTCCCCTTCAGGCTGGCACTCATGAGTGAAAGAAAAATCCTGAGCCATGCATCTGAGAAGCCTCATTAGCTTTGCATGAGGTTCCAAGCTAACTCCTCTTGGAAAGAAACAGGGTGTAGAGGTTAAATAAACGTAGGAAATCAAAACAAGGACACCACTGCTGACACTAACCAGACATGGGAACCTGCTGGTCAGTCTTATCCACAGGAAACAGGTAGCTCCGCACTGTTTGAAGGAGTATGACCCTCACATTGTTCTAGCAAATATCCCTTTAAAAGCAGAACTGATTTTGTCTGTGAGCAGCTCACTTCTCGGAAGGGAATGTAATTTCCAATAAGAGAGCAGCTCCTTTGCCAATGAAAGACATTTTAAAAGTAGAGGGAGGTTTCTAGAAAGAAAAAAGTCATCTAAACCAAGTGGAAAGACATTTTAAAAGTAGAGGGAGGTTTCTAGAAAGAAAAAAGTCATCTAAACCAAGTGGAAAGACATTTTAAAAGTAGAGGGAGGTTTCTAGAAAGAAAAAAGTCATCTAAACCAAGTGGAAAGACATTTTAAAAGTAGAGGGAGGTTTCTAGAAAGAAAAAAGTCATCTAAACCAAGTGGAAAGACATTTTAAAAGTAGAGGGAGGTTTCTAGAAAGAAAAAAGTCATCTAAACCAAGTGGACAGTATTTAGCTAGAGCAACATAACCACATCAGAGCTACACAGAGTTTACCATGAGTTGCAGTCCTGGGAGATGGTGAAGCCAGGAGGATAATGTTTTCCAGAGTGGATGCAGGAGCAGTCAGAGCTTTCAGTGCAGTGTTCACCATCAAGAAGCTTCCCCTCTGGATAAATCAGGCAGCAGCAGATCCAGATGTCACACACACACACACAGAGGGACACAAGCATAAAGACAGTAAGATTTGCTAGCTCTTCAGATACTTTGGCAAGACTTCACATGTGTTATTATCCACAGTTAGACAGCAGTGAAAAAGGATGAGGCTGGCCAAAAAGCCTCATGGGGGCTGGTGTCTACTTTCCTTCCAGTGCTACCTCTCCCTCAGATGTACTGAACAGAGCACTGCTGGTGCTATTTGCTTAGCAAGTGCCCCAGTCCAAAACACACATATTGGAGCATACAAGTCAGTCAAGGTTGATTAGAGTTGGTCTAGAAAGCTGACTGTTGGACAAATACAAGCAGCTCAATGACTGCAGTCAAGGATGCCCAGACAGGTTTTGTAGTTGTTGTAAGAGGACAGGAGACAAAGTAGGGTATGAAAAAAAATATATATATATAGTTGCATAAAAGTCTAGCAGACAGGGTCTGAAAGAAATGTTATCATATGGAGCTGTGGCTTTTCTCAGCTTCTGCAGGAGCAAAAAAGGAGGAAAGGACAACTCCCCAGCTTGGATCTGGCTACTGAGGTTTGCATATTACACAGATACAGCTACCTATTCTATATGTAACTACTCTCAGAATGATAAATGGAGGTACAGAAGATTTGCAAGACTCAATGGAGATTGCACTACAGGCTAGCAATAGGAGAAAGAACAAGTTCCTTTCTCTGAGATCCCCATGGTGAGAGGTAGTAGGTATTCCTCTGTTTTTAAAAGAACTGCTGTGGCAAACATTTTGTTTGCTGAAAATCCCTTTCCCTCCTCTTTGAGGGACTCCTTCCAGTTGCCTGCAGAGATTGTGGCCCTTCATCCTGGCAGCAGCAGTCACCAGTGACAAGGTAAGGCCTCTTTCTCCCATTCTTCCCACAGAGCTGCCTGGAAAGATCTTTGCTAAGAAAAAAATCCTTTCAGTGAGAGCTACTCAAAACAAGATCTGAGAATTTAAGAGTGGTGTAATCTCTCCAGGGAGCAAAAGACCACAGAATGTCCACTTTTCCCTGGCAGTTGAAACTACACTTACAGCAATTAAAGTAACTGTGGTGCTGCATTTAAGGAAAAACATCTGAGACATTTACTGAACAGATCCTTTCACTCTTGGAGCACTGGAGGGAACCAAAACGAAGGTCTAACCCTCTTCCTAACCCCCAAATCCCTCTGTCAGATCCTCCTGGTTCTCCATGAAACTCAAAGCAGAGTTCTTCCTTGTTGACTGTGCACCAAATAACTGCAAAAGTTTTGAACTGCTGATCATTATTTCTTTTCACATGCAGTCCCTTCTACCAATCATAGAATCACAGAATTGTTAGGGTTGGAAGGGACCTCAAGGATCATCCAGTTCCAACCCCCCTGCCCTGGGGAAGGACACTCTCCACTAGATCAGGCTGATCAGAGCCACATCCAACCTGGACTTAAAAACCTCCAGGGATGAGGCTTCCACCACCTCCCTGGGCAACCTGTTCCAGCCTCTCACCACCCTCATGGGGAAGAACTTCTTCCTAACATCCAATCTGAATCTACCCACTTCTATTTTTGTTCCATTCCCCCTAGTCCTATCACTACCTGACACCCTAAAAAATCTTTCACCACCTTTCTTGTAGCCCCCTTCAGATACTGGAAGGCCACAATAAGGTCTCCTCAGAGCCTTCTCTTCTCCAGACTGAATAGCCCCAACTCTCTCAATCTGTCTCCATAGGAGAGGTGCTCCAGGCCTCTGATCATCTTCATGGCCCTTCTTC
Organism: Indicator indicator; assembly: GCF_027791375.1. Taxonomy (NCBI): domain Eukaryota; kingdom Metazoa; phylum Chordata; class Aves; order Piciformes; family Indicatoridae; genus Indicator; species Indicator indicator. Next base: position 44,926,786 of record NC_072012.1, on the reverse strand, counting down.
TTGTTCCTCATGCAGTACCCTTTCTGTTGAGTTTTTATTTCTCTGATTATCTGTTCCTGTCCCCTTAGACCTTTCCTGTACTGAACTGGACCAGTGCAGCTACCAATGGAAGACTATAGCAAGAGTCCCTACTCAGCCAGTGGCTTCATCTCCTTCAGCTTTTCCCAACACTCCCAGGACCTCTCAAATATAATAGCTAGATCCTTCACAACAAAACAAGCTCCTGTGTCTCGATATATCACCTGTGATGCTCCATGAGCATCCTTCCAGGTCCTGCCACAGAGCGACAGCTTTGAACTTCCAGTAAGAGGCTGGCAGCTCTGAAGCTAAGCTCTGAATGCAACAATAACTCCTCAAGGTTGATGTTGTCACCACTGCCTTGTTTGGGAAATCAGATTGTGGTCTCAGTGAGCTTCCATTACACTTATCTAGTACAAGGGGAGAGTAAAGACCTCTGTGCATTTGCACATAGTCCAGATTGGAAGGGTGAAATGCAGATAATCCTATTAAAACAAATAAAAAAACTACCAACCCCACACCAAACCCCCCATTTCAACCCACAACAAAAACACCAAACCATCTCCACTCCAAAACCCCAAACCAAGCCCACACCAAAACCCCCAAACCAACACCACACCAAAACCCCCAAACCAACCAACAAACAAAAACACCAAACTAACCCTACACCAAAACCCCCAAACCAACCCCACATCAAAACCCCCAAACCAACCCACAAACAAAAAGCACACACATCCTCCCCTCAGGAAGAAAGAAAGAAAGAAACAAAAAAAAAACCCCAACCAGTTAGAAGTTGGTGCCTAAGGAGCTTTGCAAGCAGGAATAAAAACTCTCTTCCTGCAGTTATCTCAAACACAACAGACAGAGAAGGAAGACTGTGGTGATTGGACTTCCCCCCCTTTGAAGCTAATCAAATCTCCTGTACAAACAATTCAGTAAGTGAAATCCTTCATCTAAATCATGAGGATCTTTGGAATTACAGTGTGAGCTCTACACATACTGGTTCTCTGCAAGAAACCCCTTCAGTGTATGCTCTGTTCTTTATTTCTCTAACTTCTAACCAAAAGCAATTCAGCAGGCATCTAAATGTGTCAGTGGTGAGCAGCTCCTCACCCAGAATGGCAACCCTGGAGTATTAGATGGTGCTGATTTTCACAGTAACATTTACTTTTTTTTTTTTTAGTTGGCTCTGAAAAATGGCCCTTTGATGAAGTGAGCATCCAGGCATTATAGAAGCTGGTTTATTTTAGGGCATGCTCCTAGAAAAGAGTATCTGACTTCAGGACAGTTTAAGGCAAGACACAGCTTTCCTTCTTCTAGTAAAATAGGTAGCAGCACTGCCAAATGTTTCTCTGTAAATAACCCAATAAATAAATTACCAGGGCAGCTGCAGCCATCAACACATTGTCCATGACACACTTCATTGATATTCAGGCTCTGGCAGGTTCTGGCACAAGGGGATACACATTCCTTATATTCCATGCCAACTGGACAACTTGGACCTGAAACAATTAAAAGAAATTAGAGATGTAAAATCCTTAATAATGCTTCAATAAATCCCTTAATTATCAAAGGCTGAACCATGGAGACAACAACAAAAAAAAAAAAAGTCACATCCCCTTTCAACCAATGACTTCTTTCTCAGAAGCAGAACATTTACCAAACACTTGATTTGCAGTTTGCTGCAGTGTCATCTGTCAGGTTGCACAGTAACTACTTAGAGATTTCTTTGCTAGTAAACTGAGTCACAGAATCACAGAAACATTCAGGTTGGAAGAGACCCTCAGGATCACCAAGGCCAACCCATAAGCCTGCTCTACAAGGTGCACCCCTAAACCATATCCCCAAGCACCACATCCAAAGGTCTTATTACTGAGGCCAGGCACATCAAGAATAAGCAAACCCCGGGAGTATTTTTGCACTCATATCAAAGTAGTTTGCACAGACAAGCATCTTCTGTACAGCTAAACTACACAGCTACCCCAACCATTTGTGAAATTACACTGGTTTGTGTCTCCAGAGGCAACTGGGAGACAGTTAAAACTCTGAAATCCCATTTTTCTTCCAGAAAAGTGCTAGCACAGGAAAACATCCATCCTGTGGGATCTTCACCACTGTCATTACCTAAGCCAGGCCATTATGCAAGCACACATTTACAGCCCTTCCTCCATTCTCGTGCATGGACATACCCCACAAGCCTGTGTGGGCATGGAGTGGGAAGGAAAGATTAGAGCCTGCTCTTTCCTAGAAAATCCTCCACTGAAGGAGGTGGGAGGATAACAGAGGAGCAGTTTTGTTCTCTGTGACTGCAGAGCCTGAGGACTAGCTCGCTCTAGTACAGTGTGCCCAGCACTAGGAGCCATCCAATGCAGCAGAGCATTTCATGCTTCTCATGCAGCTATCATTATCTCCTGAGGAAAGCATCATAAACAAGATGAATCAGAGAATCATAGAATGGTTTGGGTTGGAAGGAACCTCCAAAGCTCATCTAGTCCAACCCCCCTGCAGTCAGCAGGGACATCCTCCAGTAGAGCAGGTGGCTCAGAACCTCAGCTTGAATACGTCCAGGGATGGGGCCTCAACTCCCTCTCTGGGCAACCTGTTGCAGTGTTCCACCAACCTCATGCTCAAGAACTTGTTCCTAACACCCAGCCTAAATCTGCTCATCTCTCATTTCAAACCTTTGCCCCTTGTCCTATCACTGCAGGCCTTGGCAAGCAGTTCCTCTGCAGCCTTCTTGGAGCCCTCTTCAGGTACTGAAAAGCTGCTCTTAGGACAGCCTGGAGCTTTCTCTTCTCCAGGCTGAACAACCTCAACTCCCTCAGCCTGTCCTCATAGCAAGGCTGCTCCAGCCCCCTGATCATCTCTGTGGCCCTCCTCTGGACCTGCTCCATCAGGTCCATGTCCTTCCTATGCTGAGGGCCCCAGAGCTGGAGCTCCTGATGTCATAGCAAGCCACTTCTCTTTTCCCTGACTCAGAAAAAACTTGTGAAGTTTAGCGTCAGAAATGAGCCCTGAAACTCTCAGGAACTGTTCATCTCATTCATGGTTTTAGTCAGACTTACAGACAGACCTAAAAAAAATAGGTTCCCTAGCTTGCACCCTGAGCAATCAGGCAAGTTTTCATCAGATTTCTTTTTCGAAGTCCCAGGCTGAGAGAGTTGGGGTTGTTCAGCTTTGAGAAAAGAAGGGTCCAGGAAGACCTTAGAGCAGCCTTCCAGTACCTGAAGGGAGCCACAAGAAAGCCAAAAATCTTTACAAGGGCTTGTAGTGATAGGATGGGTGGGAATGGATTGAAGCTTGAGGAGGGCAGATTTAGACTGGAGATTAGGAAGAAATTCTTTGCAGTGAGGGTGGTGAGACACTGGAACAGGTTGCCCAGGAAGGTCATGGGTGCCCCCTCCCTGCAGGTGTTCAAGGCCAGGTTGGATGAGACCCGAGCTAGTGGGAGGTGTCCCTGCCCAGGGCAGGGTGGTTAGAACTAGATGATATTTAAGGTCCCTTCCAACCTAAACCATTCTATGAATCCATGAATCCCTTGAACAAGTGCTTGGCAGTATCTTCCTGCTCTAACCATAACCTGCAGGCATGGTTTTCTTCAGTGAGGGCCAAAAGTAGCATCTTTTTCACCAGAGAAAAATGTTGTCAGTACCAATCACCCAGTTATCCCATGAAGTCAATTTACATGGACATCCTGAGAAAATGATCCTTCCTGTGCAATGTGAACACAGGAGAAAAATCATTGAGATAATGATATTAGGTGATTGACTTACTAATTTCTGTGGTTGTGTGTTTCACTGGGCTTCCGCAGTGGAGCTAGATGTGCACAGCAATGCTGGCTGCAAACATGACCTTTCCTCTACAAACACAACCCATGTGAGTCTAGCTACGCACTTCCTTGTTACAAAACCTCAGCAGAGATGCAATCAGGACCTCTGACCTCAGCAAACCTGCGCTAATAAAGGCAGCGTTCCGAGATGCAATCGGGATCTCTAGCCTACACAACATCAGGCTTAAGAAAATCAACAGGGGTTCTTATTCATAGAATGGTTTAGGTTAGAAGGGACCTTCAAGAGCATCCAGTTCCAACCCCCCCTGCCATGGGCAGGGACACCTCTCACTGGCCCAGGCAGCTCAAGGCTTCATCCAACCTGGCTTTGAACACCTCCAGGGACAGGGCATCCATGACCTCCCTAGGCATGCAGTGTCTCCCCACCCTCACTGCAAAGAATTTCTTCCTTATCTCCAGTCTAAATCTGCCCTCCTCAAGCTTCAATCCATTCCCACCCATCCTATCACTACAATCCCTTGTCAAAAGTCCCTTCCTGCCTTTCTTGTACACCCTTCAGGTACTGGAAGGCTGCTCTAAGGTCTCCCCAGAGCCTTCCTTTCTCCAGGCTGAAAGACTCAAATCTCAGCCTGTCTCCGCAGAAGAGGTTCTCCAGCCCTCTGATCATCTCTGTGGCCTCCTCTGCACCCTCTCCAGCATCAAAATGTCCCTCTTATGCTGGGGATGCTGGAATTGGAAGCAGTGCTGCAGGTGGGGTCTCAGCACAGCAGAATCCCCTCCCTGTCCTGCTGCTCTCCCTGCTTTGGATGCAGCCCAGCACACAGCTGCCTGCTGGGCTGCCAGTGACCATTGCTGCCTCATGGGGAGTTTGTCAGCAGCTGACACCCCCAAGTCCTTCCCCTCCAGACTGCTCTGGAGCCACTCCTCACCCAGCCTGGATCTGTGTTTGGAATTGCCTGACCCAGGTGCAGGACCTTGCACTTGGCCTTGTTGAAGTTCATGATGTTGCATCTTGCAAAGAAATCAGAAATCATTTGTCTGCTGTGGGATGCAGAGAGGGCAAAGAAAATCAGACTGCTCTTGAGCATCTCAATTTCAATGTAATTGGTTCAGGTAAATAAAGATGAAGCCATTGTCTTTATGAGAAAATGTCAAGGAGAGCTTGTCATGATGATGTTGACTCAGGAGTAAAGCCTGGATAACCCAGCACATCTCAGTCATAGGTGGCATAGCTGCTGAACATCCTGTCTATTCCTTTATGTATGAATTGAGTCTTCCCTGACTTCATATATCATGATGGGAGACCTGTAACAGCTCAGGCTTTTCCTCATATATGCTTCAAACAATCCTGCCTTAGATATAACTAGGAAAAAAAGCTGGGTGATGAACAGCTGAAAGGGGGAGCAAATAAAGGCACTTCAGAAAAATCAAAATGACAGTCACTTCAGACTGTAACTTGTCATACCTGAGTCAACTGAAATCAACATCCTAAAAATGCAGTAGTTGTTTTTAGCTGTAGAACAGAGAGCTACCAGACAACTGTGATCTCGTGTGGGGTAAGGAACCTAGGAATAAAACTGTCAGCTTACTGCATGAGCTCTCTTCAGGCCACCCATCCAAAATCACTCCTTCATGAGCACAGCTCCTTGCATAGTCAAGGAACACTGAGCAATGACAGTCCACGTGCTGGCTGCAGGAACAGATGTCTCTTTCACACAGATCGATGTACGGCTCTGGATCGACTCGATGGTGGCACCGGGAGAAGGTCAAAGATGTTCTTAGCAGCTGGCAGGTTTCCATGACACCCTGCACAACAAGTGAAGAACAAAGGGAGAGAGAGAGAGAGAGAGAGAGAGAAAAGGGCACAAAATGAGTTACTATAGTCTCAGGAAGAAGGGAGAAATGCAGATTTTTTCCAAACACAGTCACCACTGCTGTTAAATAACATTGTAGTCCGGGCAACCTTATCTAGTTGAGGATGTCCCTGCTTACTGTAGAGGTGGTTGGGTTATCATAGAATCATAGAACTGTTAGGGTTGGAACCCAATTGGAATCCAGTTCCAACCCCCCTGCCATGGGCAGGGACACCTCACACTACATCAGGTTGCCCAGAGCCACATCCAGCCTGGACTTAAAAACCTCCAGGGATGAGGCTTCCACCACCTCCCTGGGCAACCTGTTCCAGTGTCTCACCACCCTCATGGTAAAGAACTTCTTCCTGACATCCACTCTGAATGTACCCATTTCTAGTTTTGTTCCATTCCCACCAGTCCTATCACTACCTGACACCTTAAAAAGTCCCTCCCCAGCTTTCTTGTAGCCCCCTTCAGATACTGGAAGGCCACAATAAGGTCTCCTCAGAGCCTTCTCTTCTCCAGACTGAACAACCCCAATTCTCTCAGCCTATCCTCGTAGGAGAGGAGCTCCAGCCCTCTGATCATCTTCATGGCCCTTCCCTGGACACATCCATTTCCTTCTCATAACAGGGGCTCCAGAACTGGACACAATACTCTGGGTGGGGTCTCACCAGACTGAAGTAGAGGGGGAAATCACCTCCCTCGACCTGTTGGCCACACTTCTCTTGATGCAGCCCAGGCTCTGGTTGGCTTTCTGGGCTGCAAGTGCTCACTGCTGGCTCATGTTGAGCTTCTCATCCACCAGCACCCCCAAGCCCTTTTCTTCAGAGCTGCTCTCAAGCCAGCCCCTGCCCAGCCTATATCAGTGCCTGGGATTACCCCAACCCAGAAGCAGGACCTTGCACTTGGTCTTGTTGAACTTCATGAGGCTGGATTGGTTAGAAGACCTTTAGAGGTCCCTTCCAACCCAAACCATTCTATGATTCTATAATTTAATACCACCATGTAGTTAAATAGAATAATAGTCAGGAGTTCGCAGTGAGCTCCATCCATTTATTCACCACACAGATATCTACACAAAGATACATCAATATGTTGGTTGTTATAAAATGGATCTTCATCCAAGGGGTGTTTCCTGCAGAAATACATCTGTTAGCCCCACCCCTGGAGATATTCAAGTTCATGCTTTACAAGGCTCTGAGCAACCTGATGTAGTGGAGGATGTCCCTGCTGACTGCAGGGGGGCTGGACTGGATGACCTTTGGAGATCCTCATCCTATCACTGCAGGCCTCCACTAAAACAGGATGCTCAAAATCTTGTCCAGCCTCACCTTGAGTATCTCCAGGGATGGGACCTGAACTACCTCCCTGGTCAACCTGCTGCACCACCCTCATGCTAAAGAACTTGTTCCTCACATCCAATCTAAATCTGCTCTCCTCTCATTTCAAACCATTGCCCCTTGTCCTGTCACTGCAGGCCTTTGCAAACAGTCCCTCTGCAGCCTTCTTGGAGCCCCCTTCAGCTACTGGAAGGCCACTATTAGGTTGTACCCTCAGGGTGGAAGTAACAACAACAGAAGCAGCCAAAAAAGCTTTTAAAGCAGCACTTCAAAGATAAAAGTGATATAATGAAAAGTGAACTCAGAGGCATACAGAGGATGAGCAGTGTAGCAACTCCTGGACCAAAGCCTTGGTGCAGATACTATCAAATGCAATAGAAGAGCAGTACATGCAATAAGCCCATTAATAACTTTTCTTAATAAGGTAATAGCCTTGTTTAAAAGGTAATAAAATTAAACTGATACATTGCAACAGAACTCAGCCTCTGTTTCTACCACTTTTAATGTTTAGTGGAACACACAATCTTTCATGACCATGTGTATATCAAAAATGTAAATGTTAGACGTGAAAGTGCCTTCCTCAATAAAGGAGATTCCACATGGGAAAAAAACCACACCACCTCCTTCCCCCTGCCTCCCCATATTGTTCATTAGTCTTGGGAATGGGTTGAGGGCGGGTCTGAAGAAAAAGACTTGGAGGTGTTGGTTGCTGAGAAGTTCTCCATGAGCCAGCAGTGCCCTCATGCAGCCTAGAAGGCAGCTGTGTGCTGGGCTGCAGCCAGAGGAGTGTGGCCAGCAGGGCAAGAGAGGGGATTCTGCCCCTTGACTCTGCTCTGCTGAGACCCCCACCTCCAATCCTGCCTCCAGTTCTGGTGTCCCCAACATAAAAAGGACACAGAGCTGTTGGAGAGAGTCTGGAGGAGGCCACAGAGATGATCCAAGGGCTGGAGCACCTCTGCTGTGAGGATAGGCAGAGGGAGCTGGGGGTGTTCAGGCTACAGAAGAGAAGACTCTGGGAGGACCTTAGAGCTGCTTTCCAGTACCTGAAGGGATCCTACAGGAAGGATGCAGAGGAACTTTTCATAAGAGTGTCTAGAGACAGGACAAGGGGGAGTGGTTTGAAGCTAAAGGACAGTAGATATAAGCTGGAGCTAAGGAAGAAGTCCTTCAGTACCAGGGTGGTGAGACTCTGGAATAGGCTGCCCAGGGAGGCTGTGGATGCCTCCTCCCTGGAGGTGTTCAAGGCCAGGCTGGATGAAGGCTTGAGCAGCTAAGTCTAGTTGAGAGGTGTCCCTGCCCATGGTGGGGAGGTTGGAGGAGATGATCTCTGAGGTGGCTTCCAACCTAAGCCATTCTATGATGATTCCATGAAACTAAAACATAACTAAGGACTGAGCTCCAGGTGATCATCAATAAACCAAGTGGTGAATATTAGAAAGCAAAAAGCAGTTCATTTTCTCTATGTAAGCATCTTTTTGCCATTCAACTTGCTCCCAGTTTTCCTGTGTCTTTGTACAGGGAACTACAGCTGAAATTTCCCCACTATTTAGACATATCTCAACGTTGTGATTAATTACTGGACACAAGGTGAAATATGGCTAAATCCAAACAGTTACCAAACACAACAAAAACTTTCACCACAAGTGTGGTCAAACACTGCAACAAGTGTCCAGAGAGGCTGTGGAGCCACCACTCTTGGAGATAATAGATAAGGACCAAAGGAACCTGAGCTAAGAGGCCTTGTTGCAAGCAGGAGGTTGGACTAGATGGCCTCCAATGCTGTCTTCCAACTTAAACCATTCTGTGAATTCTTTTTTTTTTTTCTCCTTTCTTCAAAACTCAGTGGTCAGGCTGAACTAATAGTGATCCCTGCTCTGTAGTTCAGGGGACAATGCACATACAAGGTGAGCACCAGGTATTGGCAGGCTGTACACCCACTGCTGTAACATTCCTGCTTATGGAACAACAGTCCTGGAAGCAGCTCCACACAGATACTGAAATATGACAGAATCACAGAAACATTCAGGTTGGAAAAGCCCCTCAGGATCACCAAGTCCAACCCAGAACCCTACTCTACAAGGGTCACCCCTAAACCAGATCCCCACGCACCACATCCAAACCACCTTTAAACACATCCAGGCTTGGAGACTCAACCACCTCCCTGGGCAGCACATTCCAATCCCTGACCACTCTTGCCCTGAAAAAATTATTCCTAATGTCCAGTCTAAACCTACCCAATTGCAGCTTGAGGCCACTTCCTCTTGTTCTATCAAAACCCAACAGACCAGGGAGCCAAGCCTCAAGGTGAAACAGTCCTTAGAGCACAAGTGGCTGTAAGATTAAAAGTAGCAGAACTGACTGCAGCATCCAAAACACAGGTGACAGTCTTGAAACTTCTCCCTTGACTTCTGCATGAGTTCTAAGAACCAACGTTCTTTAAATGGGTTGGCAATATCCTGGCACTGAAAACCACAAACTTGCTGACCTCCTTTCTGCCTCAGTCCTAACACAGAGCTGTAGGTGGAATTTTCTACATTCTTTCAATTTCTGTGGCATTTCTTTCTGCTCCTGCATGAACTGCATTTGTCTGTGGCTTAACATTTGCCATTAGAGAGATACAACCTAAAACCCAACAGATTCACAGTGATCCAGGCTGGGTCTCAGCACAGCAGATTCCCCTCCCTGTCCTGCTGCTCTCCCTGCTTTGGATGCAGCCCAGCACACAGCTGCCTGCTGGGCTGCCAGTGACCATTGCTGCCTCATGGGGAGTTTGTCAGCAGCTGACACCCCCAAGTCCTTCCCCTCCAGACTGCTCTGGAGCCACTCCTCACCCAGCCTGGATTTGTGCTTGGGATTGCCTGACCCAGGTGCAGGACCTTGCACTTGGCCTTGTTGAACTTCATGATGTTGCATCTTGCAAAGAAATCAGAAATTACCTGTCCAAGGATGCTAATGTGGGATGTAGAGAGGGCAAAAAAAACCACAGACCTGCCCTGAGTGGGGGGACAGCAGGGATGCACTGAAGCAAAGCTGTTGTTTTCCTCACCTAGCAGCTGACTGCCTGGCAGGGAAGGAGGCTGGGAGATGGAGGAGATTTTACATTCCTGAAGCTGAAGCAAACAAACAAAGCAGGCCATTAAGAAGCCCTACATTCTTCAGGGGGACTGGTTTGGCTGGATTTCTATTAATAGCACAGTGCTTATTCTTGCACAGTGAATAAATTAAGCCAACTTTAAATGCTGTGAGAGCATGAGCTCACAGGAGACAGAAGATAATTTCACCTAGTTTGTGAACAGAGAGCACATTTTATCCCACAAAACCCTCAATACTTAACACAGTCTGTATAAAAGACACAACTGTTGCAGCCTGCCCATCAGACAAGGCTTCACCCTGTATGCCACTCCCTGACCTCAGCTGCAGTGCTGACATTTTTTAAACATTAAGCTTGCCTGAACAAGATAAAATTCCTGCAGGCACAACCAGTGGCAACAACTTGCCTTGCTCTAGAACTGCAGCTGAGTTCAAAACACAGTCCTGTCCCTCAGAAAACATCTCAGCCAGGTTGAAACTCCTCATGCTTAGGTCACACCCTTGGCACCATGCATCACTGAGTACCGTGTCCAGTTCTGGGCTCCTCAATTTAAGGAGGACATTGAGATACTTGAATGTGTCCAGAGAAGGGCAACAAGGCTGGTGAGAGGTCTGGAGCACAAGTCTCATGAGGAGAGGCTGAGGGAGCTGGGGGTGTTTAGCCTGGAGAAGAGAAAGCTCCAGGGAGACCTAATAGCAGCCTTCCAGTAGCTGAAGGGGACTCCAAGAAGGCTGCAGAGGGACTGTTTGCAAAGGCCTGCAGTGACAGGAAAAGGGACAATGGTTTGAAATGAGAGCAGATTTAGACTGGATACTAGGGAAAAGTTCTTCAGCATGAGAGTGGAGGAACACTGGCACAGGTTGCCCAGGGAGGTGGTTGGGGCCCCACCCCTGGAGATATTCAACATCAGGCAAAACAGGGCCCTGGGCAACCTGCTCTAGTGGAGGATGTCCCTGCTGACTGCAGAAGGAGTTGGACTAGCTGACTTTTGGAGGTCCCTTCCAACACAAACCATTCTATAATTAGAATCATAGAATCACAGAATTGTCAGGGTTGGAAGGGACCTCAAGGATCATCCAGTTCCAACCCCCCTGCCAGGGGCAGGGACACCTCACACTAGATCAGGTTGCCCAGAGCCACATCCAGCCTGGCCTTAAAAACCTCCAGGGATGAGACTTCCACCACCTCCCTGGGCAACCTGTTCCAGTGTCTCAACACCTTCATGGTGGAGAATTTCTTCCTAACATCCAATCTGAATCTCCCCACTTCTAGTTTTGCTCCATTCCCCCTAGTCCTATCACTACCTGACACCTTAAAAAGTCCCTCCCCAGCTTTCTTGTAGCCCCCTTCAGATACTGGAAGGCCACAATAAGGTCTCCTCAGAGCCTTTTCTTCTCCAGACTGAACAACCCCAACTCTCTCACAGTCTGTCTTCACAGGAGAGGAGCTCCAGCCCTCTGATCATCCTCATGGCCCTTCTCTGGACATGTTCCAGCACCTCCAGATCTTTCTTGTAATAGGGGCTCCAGAACTGGACACAATACTCCAGGTGGGGTCTCACCAGAGCTGTGCAGAGGGGGAGAATCACCTCCCTTGACCTGCTGGCCACACTTCTCTTGATGCAGCCCAGGACACAGTTGGCTTTCTGGGCTGCAAGTGTTCACCACATCAGCTGCACTGGCTCAGGACAAAGCAACAAGCATCTGGCAAGGGAAGCTGTTGAAGTCACCATAAGCACTTGTGTGCTGAACATCTAATCAAACAATTGATGATGAATGGTTAATGACCAATGTCCTTACTTCTTAATTATGTTCTGCTTGCTGCAAGATAATGTCTGCAACCCTGAGAATTATTTCAATGCTCCAAAGAATGCTCCAAAGTCACCTTCTTTCTAAAATCCAAAGTCACCTTCTTTCTAAAATCCAGGCCTCTAATCATCCTCATGGCCCTTCTCTGGACATGTTCCAGCACCTCCACAACCTTCTTGTAACAGGGGCTCCAGAACTGGACACAGTACTTCATGTGGGGTCTCACCAGAGTGGAGCAGAGGGGGAGAATCACCTCCCTTGCTCTGCTGGCCACACTTCTCTTGCTGCAGCCCAGGATGTGATTTGCTTTCTGGGCTGCAAGAGCACACTGGTGGTTCATGCTGAGCTTCTCATCCACCAGCACCCCCAAGCTCTTTCCTTCAGGGTTGTTGGTTTCTTTATCTGTATTTTTTATCTGTATTTGGGTGTTGGGTTTTGGAGGGGAGAGGACAGTGGGAAGGGGATATGTGTACTACATTTTTTTAATCTGTTTAAATGTATTGGTGTTGGGTTTTGGAGGGGAGAGGACAGGGGACAGGGTATGTGTATACTACATTTTTTTAATCTGTTTAAATGTCTTGGTGTTGGGTTTTGGAGGGAAGAGGACAGGGGACAGGGTATGTGTATACTACATTTTTTTAATCTGTTTAAATGTCTTGGTGTTGGGTTTTGAAGGAGAGAGGACAGGGGATATGTATACTACATTTTTTAAATCTGTTTAAATGTATTGGTGTTGGGTTTTGGAGGGGAGAGGACAGGGGGAAGGGGATATGTGTACTACATTTTTTTAAAGAAAGGAAACAGGCAGGGTGCAGCAGGAGAAAAAAAAAATTGCTAGGGAGTAACTATTCCTTTCTTAACAGTGTGTGTAAGACAAACATCAGTCATAATAAGTGGTCTCCAAGGCTGCTTCAATACAGCACCAGGCAGCCCAGGGTAGAAATGCTCCTGCTAGCACCAGCCAGAGTGTGCAGAGAGGGCACAGTTATCAGCTCAGGAACTGCAAGCATCCATCTGTATACTGCAGCCAGCCCCACTCTGGCTCACAGAGAGGCTGGGAGTGCCCACAGACAGCTCAGTGATTCACTGTGCAAGTGTCACTTCCACCTTCTGCCTGCACCTGACCTACATACATCAGCCTCATGGTTGACTTCTGCCAGGCTGGATGAGGAGCTGCACACCTTGCTCCAGTGCAGCAGCAAGATCAGTGCCCCAGGAAGCTACCTTCAGAGCACACTGCACCTCAGAAACCCAAGATGGGTACCTCCTAGGCCTCACAGCTTAACCACTTGCTGAGGGAGGAGCACATTAGCTACAGGCATAGATTGAAGGAAGCATTTGTGTTCCTCTGCCAAAGGACAGGCAAACTGCCTTCAGGAAGTGGAGGACCAAGAGCAGAATGCTATCTTGTGGCACCAACCTTCTCTGCAATATCAGATGAGATGTTGCAAGTGTTGCTTGGAGTCTGCACTCTCTTGCACCGCTTGTTTTCACTGTGCAAAGCCCAGGAGTTTGCAAAATCATAACTGTTTGCCACAAGGGTCCCTGGGAAGGAAGAAGAGAAGCACAGAACGGGGTGGTTTAGGGGGGTGAGCAACAAGTGGGTTACACTGGCTGCTACCAGAGCCATAATCTACTGAAAGATACTTCCAAAAATGAAGCCTGTTGTATCAAATTAATTTCTATTCCAAGTAGACTCACTGCAGAAAAGGCACTTCCAAACACATCTGGACTGAGTCTTACAGAGGACCTCTCTGTGCTCAAGGACAGACTAAAGCCTGTAGAAGGCAGATCCCAGCACATTCCATGCATGCATGAACATAGTAGGAGATATTTGGTGGTCAGCTTTAATCTGCAGAAGCCTAAGCATGCCTACACATTTTCCTACTCTTTAAAAGCTGTCAATAAAACATAGAACCATAGAATGGTTTAGGCTGGAAGGAGCCTTAAAGGTCAACCAGTTCCAATCCCCATGCCATGGGCAGGGACACCTTCCACCAGACCAGGTTGCTCAAGGCTCTGTCCAGCCTGGCCTTGAACACCTCCACGGAGGGAGCATCCACAACCTCCCTAGACAACCTGTCCCAGAGTCTCACCAAGACATATTACGGAGGGAAAGAAAATTAAAACAAAACAAAACAAAACAAAACACCAAAAAACCCCACAACAACAACAAAAAAAGAGAAGCTGTTCTCCCTAAGCAAAGAAAGGATTATCATTCCTGATCCCAACCAGCCTTGATTTGTCTCTTACCTGAAACTAAATCTCATGTGCAAAGAAATTTAGATACCGTAAATGCTTGTGCCCATGATATTTTTGTGTAAGATCATAGAATGGTTTGGGTTGGAAGGGACCCCCTTGCATTGAGCACAGACATTCTCCACTAGAGCAGGTTGCCCAGAGCCTTGTCAAGCCTCACCTTGAATATCTCCAGGGATGGAGCCTCAACCACCTCCTTGGGCAACCTGTTGCAGCGTTCCATCAGCCTCATGCTAAAGAACTTGTTGCTAACATCCAGTCTAAATCTGCTCTGCTCTCATTTCAAACCATTGTCCCTCATCCTGTCACTGCAGGCCTTTGCAAACAGTCCCTCTGCAGCCTTCTAGTAGCCCCCTTCAGGTACTGGAAAGTTGCTATTAGGCCTTCCTGGAGCTTTCTCCAGGCTGAGCACTCCCAGCTCCCTCAGCCTGTCCTCACAGGGTGTCCTGAAGCATGCTCCTCTGTCCCAACACAAGCAGCTCCTGTCCCAGGCATGGGATGATTTGCACCCACTTTGCATGAGAACAAAACTGAAGGCATTGATGCATATGGCTGCCACTTGCTGGGAAGTACAAGCCAGGTCACTGCTTCTCTTGCTCCATGCTTCTGAGAAGGGGGATCCTCCCTGAAAGGGAATGTTCCCTCCTCCCTCTCTTGTCTCCCATGGCCTGGCTGATTCAAGGATTAGCTCTGCTACAAAATAATTCATTTCCTGACTCTCTCCTGTCTGCAGCTCTGCTTTTTAAAACCCTGCTGCATGTGAGAGGATCATTTCCCACTGTTAACACCTTCCCAGGACTTTATGCAGACAGAGACTGTTGAAATATAACCCTGACTGTGTCTGAAAAATAGAAACGCTTCTCAAACACATCTACATATCACAAAAATACGAAAAAAATATCATTATACATCTGTATGTATATATAATAAAATTGAATTTAGCTACCTGCTGTACATTGAGTACAAACACACAGAACATAACTGAACAGTCCTGAAATGAGTTGGGAGTCATGAAAACTACACTGAGAAGGCTAAGGTGGATGTACTGAAGCCAGTAGCTTTTTAGTAGACTGATTTTTGTAAGCCACAAATTAGGAGATTCTAAATGTAGCATTTGTTAGACCCAAAGCAGGTATCAAAAGAGGAAGACTCTGAGAAAAGGATGACATCAAAAGGTAGTAAAGGGCATGATGTTTTCACCTCTGCAGATAGAACTCAGCACAGGAAAATGAAAAAGAAAGCTACAAGAAGAATCAGAGAATGGTAGGGGCTGGGAGTGACCTCTGGAGATCATTAAGTCCAACCCTCCTGACAAAGTAGGATCGTCTAGGGCAGGTCACACAAGGATGTGTCCAGGTCAGTTTTGAAAGTCTCCAGAGAAGGAGACTCCACAACCTCTCTGGGCAGCCTGCTCCAGGGCTCTGGCACCCTCACACCAAAGAAATTTTTCCTCATATTGAGATGGATCTTCCTGTGTTCCAGTTTGTGTCCATTGCCTATCATCCTGTCACAGGACACCACTGAAAAGAGACTGACTTCATCTTCTTGACACCCACCCTTTCGAGGTGTTTGTAAACACTGCTCAGATCACCTCTCAGTCTTCTCTCTGAGCTAAAGAGCCCCAGGTGTCTCAGCTTCTCATCATAACAGATGTCCTATTCCCTTAATCATCCTCATAGCTCTCTGTTGGACTCACTCCATAGTTCCCTGGCCCTCTTGAGCTGGGGAACACAGAACTGGACACAATACTCCAGATGCAGTCTCATTAGGCAGGAGAATCTCCTTTGACCTGCTGGTCCCACTGTTAATGCACCCCAGGATCCCATTGGCCTTCTTGGCCACAAGGGCACATTGCTGTCCCATGGATAACTTGTTGTCCACCAGGACTCCAAGATCTTTCTCCCTGAAGCTGCTTTCCAGCAGGCCAACCTCTAACCCGTGGGGTGCCTGGGCTTCTTCCTCCAAGTGACCTACTTTAGGTGATCCTGCTCTGGCAGTGGGGTTGGACTGGATGATCTATCCAAGCCCCTTCCAACCCCTAGCATTCTGTGTGTGTGGTTCTGCAGGCACAAGCAATTTGCCAACAACTTGCCAGAGCAGTTCTTCCTCTCTGCAAAGTCCTGGGGGCCTTTAAGCTACTCTAGAGGCTGTTTGGAACAGGCAATACTTGACTGATTTGTGTTTGATAAATAGCTCAAGGTCTTGCCCCAGGTAACTCTCCTTAACCTGTGAAAGGAAAATATCAAGCATAATAATGAATTAAGAGATCATGCAACTGTACTCTTCCTCTCCCTTGTCCAGTGCAGCCTTAAGGGACCTAATGGCAATAGATGAAGAGCTGGAGAGGCATTTTGACTTTAAAATGAGCCAACAATGTGCACTGGTAGCCCAGAAGGCCTATCATATCCTGGGCTGCTTCAAAAGCAGGGTGGCCAGCAGGAGTGCTGCATCCAACTCTGGAGCCCTCAACACAGGAAAGACATGGACCTGATGGAGCAGGTCCAGAGAAGGGCCTTGAAAATGATCACTACCCTTTGTATGCCATCATCCAATCCATTCCTTATCCACTGCACAGTCCACCCAGCTGGAGCAGGCTTGGAACACATCAAGCTTCTACCCCAAATTAGTCATGGGTGTTGTTTTATCATTAATATCTTTGCAATTTGGAGACAGATTCCCAGAACCTGCTTTCTGCCAATGTCAAGAAAAGCAAAATGGGATGCTGGATTCATTTGGGTTGACTTCTTTTTGCACAGAGAGGGAAGCAGGGGAGGGTCTGGGTTGGAAGGGGCCTCCAAAGGTCATCTAGTCCAACCATGAGCATGTAACACACACAAAGGACAAAATGACAAATTAACATCCCTGTGTTGGACTTGAATGAGCTCTTTTGCACAAATGAACTGTACTGATGACTTAGATATCCAAGCTCCCCTACCACAGCAATTCCCCCGTGAGGACCAAGCAAAGACAGAAGCTATGGGCACACAAATAAGATCCATGAGCTTCTGCTGCTGTAGTCTCTCTGACTAGGGAGAAATTACCTCACAACTCCTGCAAGCTCAGAGCATGCCCTTTGACCATGGGCTACAGTTTTTGATAACTTGCTCATATGTGCATGCTCTGAAGAGATTTCAGGACCAAGCTGCCCCATGTCGTGTCAGATATCCTCTGCAGGGTTGTGTAAGTCATGCCTGCTGGCCTGTGCTCTGGCTCTCCAGCTGTAAAATACTCATGACACTCAAATGCCACAGGCTGAAGGCTGCCGAACAGAGCATCTAAAAAGGAGTCAGTTTCATGTTTCTGATGTGAGTATAGACTGGCAATCAGCTAGAAGTGTCTGATGATGGGAGGAAGCAAAGCCTGCTCAATTACCAAGTCTTGGAAGCATTCACAGGTTGGCTGTAAAGGATCAGAGCCTATCTGGCAAGAAGAGCAGAGGAGAAACTAACTCCTTCCTTAGGATCCAGGGGGAAACTAGACAAAACAAAACCAAAACCAAAACCCCACCAAACAACAACAAACAAAAGCCTCTGGAAAGCATCCTATACTTTTATTTTTATGTTTTAGTTATGCTTAAAGTGTGAGAACAAACTCCCCAGGGGCAGCTGGCTTGTTTTCAGTGCCCAGCCCGATGAACAAGCAGCTGTGTGCAACATAATCAATCCTGTTTATAAGTCTGGACAGGACACAAACACTTCTCTGCAGGATAAAGTAGTTTAGAAACCAACTGTGTCAATGGAAGTGACTCAGCACAACATCCTCTGTCTGAAGGTCAGGGTGTCTGCAACTTTGAAACAGGCTGGGAAGAATTAATCTGGTATGAAGTAAAAGACCCTAAAGATGCTACCTACAAAGCTGAGTCCTACCAGTGTTAATTTCCTAGAATATCTCAGCTTCAGTCACATAACTTAGACCTCCAGGACCTCAATAATTAAGCTTCAAACCACATCCAGGGTCAGTTCTGATTAATATCTTCATTAATGATTTGGGTGAGGATTCTGAAGGCACCATCAGCAAGTCTGCAGTGACACTGAACTGATAGGGATTGTTGAGCTGCTCGAGGGGAGGAAGGTGCTGCAGAGGGGTCAGGACAGATTAAATTCATGGGCTGAGGTCAACACAATGAGGCTTAACAAGACCAAGTGCTGGGTGCTGCACTTTGGTCACAACATGCCCTATAAGCATGGGGCAGAGAGGCTGGAAAGCAGCCTGGTGGAAAGGATCTGAGGGTGCTGGTGGACAGCAGAACATGAGCCAGTGGTGTGCCCAGCTGGCCAAGAAGGCCAAGGGCATTCTGGCTTGTATCAAAAGCAGTTGTTCAGCCTACAGAAGAGAAAGGTCCAGGGAGACCTAAGAGCAGCCTGCCAGTAGCTGAAGGGGTCCTCCAAGAAGGCTGCAGTGACAGGGTGAGGGGCAATGGTTTGAAATGAGAGAAGAGCAGATTTAGATTGGATGTTAGGGACAAGTTCTTTAGCATGAGGCTGGTGGAACACTGCAACAGGTTTCCCAGGAGGCCCCATCCCTGGAGATACTCAAGGTGAGGCTGGACAAGGCTGTGAGCAACCTGCTGTAGTGGAGGATGTCCCTGCTGACTGCAGGGGGGTTGGACTGGCTCACCTGAGGAGGTCCCTTCCAACCCAAACCATTCTATGATCTTACTTCCTTTGTCTCTGACTCAGATCTGCTTAGTACTCCCCAGAGGTTTCCAGATAAGAGCCTATAATCTCAGCAGCACTAGGTCATTGTCTTTTTTCCCTTGCAATCTGTCCTTCCATTCCACGCTATTCTGAAGCTCAAAGATCTGATTGTAGTGATCATCAATACAAACCCAGCCCAGAAATATAGCTAATGCATTAAAACTGAGGGGCCCAACCTGGTAAATCAAAGCATGCCCAGATGTTAACAGGAAACAATGGAGACATCAACAGGAGAGAACAGTCTGCAGCAAAATGAAGGTAACCTTTTGGTGCCCTCAGACTGCCAAGTCATTGCAGCAAGCTGACATCCTGGGTTGGGCTGACCTTTGCAAGATCTAATCAGGCTAAAATGAGAGCAAATAAACTACAGCTGAGGGAAAAAAAAAAGGTAATCTGCTTCTTCATAACCTCATGAAGTTTAATAAGGACAAGTGCAGGGTCCCACATCTGGGGAGAAATAACTGCAGGCACCAGGACAGGTTAGAGGCTGCCCTGCTGGAAAGCAGCTCCACAGGGAAAGACCTTGGAGTGCTGGTAGACAGCAAGTTCTGCATGGGACAGCAATGTGCCCTTGGGGCCAAGAGAGCCAATGGGATCCTGGGATGTATCAGGAAAAGTGTGTCCAGCAGGGCTAGGGAAGTTCTTCTGCCTCTCTAGTCTGCCCTGCTGAGACCACACCTGGAATCCTGTGTCCAGTTCTGGGCTCCCCAGTTCAAGAGAGACAGAGACCTGCTGGAGAGAATCCAACAGAGAGCCACAAGGATGATTAGGGGACTTGAGCATCTCCCCTGTGAAGAGAGACTGAGAGCCCTGGGGCTGTTTAGTCTGAAGAAGAGAAGACTGAGAGGGGATCTGATCAATGTCTATCAATAGCTGAGGGGTGGGTGTCAAGTGGAGGGGGCCAGGCTCTTTTGGGTGGTGCACAGTGATAAGACAAGGAACAATGGGTTCAAACTAGAACACAAAAGATTTCACCTCACCATGAGGAGAAACTTCTTTGCAGTGAGGGTGACAGAGCACTGGAACAGGCTGCCCAGGGAGGTTGTGGAGTCTCCTTCTCTGGAGACTTTCCAAACCCACCTGGATGCATTCCTGTGCAGACTACCCTAAGTGACCCTGCTCTGGCAGAGGGGTTGGACCTGATGATCTCTGGAGGTCCCTTCCAACCTCTGATATACTGTGATAAGCTACCTAGAACCTTCAGTTAAAGAATATTACTTCTCCCAGCTGTTTTCTATTGCTTCTCACGTGGAAGTTAGTTTCAGTAGTTTAAAAATAAATATTTTTTTTAAAGGTGTGAATTAAATCAACACCTGGTTTTATTTGGGCCAAGAAACACTCGAGTGAACCACCCGATCAGCAGAGTTTCCATGGAGACAACATTTGAGTGCTTGAGCACCTCTCCTATGAGGACAGGCTGGGAGACTTGGGATTGTTCAGTCTGGAGAAGAGAAGGCCCTGAGGAGACCTCATTGTGGCCTTTCAGTATGTGCAGGGGGCCTACAAGAAAGCTGGGGAGGGACTTCTTAGGGTGTCAGGTAGTGGTAGGACTAGAGGAAATGGATCCAAGCTTGAGGAGGGGAGATTTAGATTAGACATTAGGAAGAAGTTCTTCACTATGAGGGTGTTGAGACACTGGAACAGGTTGCCCAGGAAGATCCCTGGAAGTTTTTAAGGCCAAGCTGGATGTGGCTCTGCACAACCTGATCTAGTGTGAGATGTCCCTGTCCATGGCAGTGGGGTTGGAAGTGGATGATCCTTGAGGTCCCTTCCCACCCTAACACTTCTGTGATTCTGTATGGGTGTAGTGACATCCCTCACTGATACAGAAAAAAAAAAAAACATAATTAACTCTAAATTGGCTTAAATAAAAGGCCTGTTATATCAGAGAAAAACTGAACTTCTGAGATGTGATTCTTTTCTTTAGGCTACAACCAGTCTGTTCCTGCAGATTACAGAAGTCAGAGCCTTTCTTGTACAGTAAGGCCCACCCACATGTTCTCTGTCACCTTCTCTATTACTTTTCAGCTCTTCCAAGCAATGACCCTGTCAGGTACTGTATTACATTCAGAAATGTGTGGTTGTGAAAGCACTGGGGTTTTGAGCAGGAGGATACGGGCTCTGGCATGTTAAACATATACAGAAGGAAACACATTTTAACATGAGCAGCATCTTCTACATCAAAACAGTGCAAGGCTGTGTCAGTGTGAGCTGAAATTCCACCCACACCAACAATAACCAGGCTAGCTCAGTCTGCAAGCAAATGAGAGCTGTGTTTACAAGCAGAATGTACAGTCTATGATGAAATGCAATGAATATGTACAAATATACAAAATTCACAACATTTACATATATATATACACACAATCAACAGAAAAGCACAACCAAGCTCCCTTTGCTTCCCCCCAGAGGGGACCTTTCACAAGAGGCCTCTCTCCCAGGGGCCTCCCACCCAGACCCCCCTGGCAGAAAGCAGTTAGTTAAAACAGAAAGGCTGTTAACTTAGCTTGCCAAGGTCAGTGTGTTATCTTCAGCCAGAAGAGAAGAAGAAACAGCAGCCAGACAGCCCAGCAAGTTGCCCTGACTGTGCCTGCTTTGAGTAGTGGTTCTTAAACATTTCTATCTATCCAATGGAAGTGTTTACAACAATCATTACTTCGCTTTCTTACACCCAGTAAAGACTTATTTACACTCTTTCAGCTTTCTCTGCTTGAACTTTGCAAAGAAAAATTAAACAGTTTCAAACTATCACAGTCCACCCCTTCTAAACAATTCCATTGGCTGCTCCTACTATTCGTCTAACTTAAAATAATATCTATGACGAGTGAATAAAGATCATAGTCCATTCCAGTTATCTCAGATGTAGATGATTCAAAAGGGTTCAAATCACAGGAAAAAATAGCAGACAGCTTGTTTCCTTGCAGATGGAACAAAGAAAGGAACAGGGACTCTCAGGTGACTCAGGGCTCTCAGAGTTCATAGGGTGCGTGCACCGTAGATCTCATGGATTTTCCCCAGGGCGCTATGTCGTATCTGTACAACACTCTGAATTTAACCTCTCTCAGACAAAGTTAGATTTCTTTGTGGAATACACTGAATTTCACCATTTTCTTGCATCACCCAATAGGTGTGACCAGGACCTTCAGCAGAAACCACCCCTCGGACAGGTTTGGCCTCTCCTGAAGGAGAAAATACCCAAACAGTTTTGCTTAACAGATTCTTTTCTCTGATAACAGGAACTCTATCACCTTCCTCCTTTTGCAACAAATCTGATTGGGCAGGTCCAGCTCGATTCACTGAACCTCTACTATTCACCAACCAGGTTGCTTGTGCTAAATGTTTCTCCCAGTTTTTCAAAGATCCACCCCCCATGGCTTTGAGAGTGGTTTTCAGCAAACCGTTGTAGCGTTCGATCTTCCCTGCAGCTGGGGCATAGTAGGGAATGTGGAATATGCTCTTTGGCCCAGGTTTTTACAAGATTGTTCTTGAAATGAATTCTGCTGTCTGACTCAATTTTCTCTGGAGTTCACAGAGAGAAAGCAGTCCCCTTTGTTGCTCCTGCTCTTTATAACAGCCACTCTCCTATTTATTATTTCAATCAGATCTCAATACTCAGACATCAAGGTACCCATGGCCTGCCAAGCAATTCTGTGAGCTGAGTTTGTTCCTTACTATTTACATTACTGACGGACTGATCAGTTTCACAGAATCAACCAGGTTGGAAAAGACCTCAGAGATCAGCAAGTGCAACCTATTATGTAATCCCTAACACCTCCTGACAACTAAACCATGGCTCCAAGTGCCACATCCAAGCTTTTTTTGAACACCTCCAGAGATGGTGACTCCACCATCCCCCCAGGCAGCACATTCCAGTGCAAATTACTCTTCGTATGAAGAACTTTCTCCTCACCTCCAGCCTAAACTTCCCCTGGTGCAGCTTGAGACTGTGTCCTCTTGTTCTGGTGCTGGTTGCCTGGCAGAAGAGAACAACCCCCACCTGGCTACAACCTCCTTTCAGGTAGTTGTAGAGAGCAATAAGGTCTCCCCTGAGCCTCCTCTTCTCCAGGCTAAACAGTCCCAGCTTCTTCAACCTCTCCTCATAAGGCTGTGCTCCAGACCTCTCCCCAGCCTTGTTGCCCTTCTCTGCACATATTCAAGTACCTCAATGTCCTTCTTAAACTGCAGAGCCCAGAACTGGACACAGTACTCAAGGTGTGGTCTAACCAGTGTTGAGTATAGGGGAAGAATGACTTCCCTGCTCCTGCTGGCCACACTATTTCTGATGCACACACTACGAAATCAGGTCTTTGCTGCACATTGAAGCTACACTTATGCATCCTAAGTACCATTAAGACACCTCTGGAGCACTGCCAGGCTCTTCTGCAAGTTGCTTTGTGCCCCTTTCCATTTTCTGTATCATTTGTTTTTAATACATGGTTTACACTATCAATTTAATGTGCTCATCTGTTAACTGATTTTGCTCTAAGCCTTTCCTCTTCAGGTCAGTGCTAAGGACTAAAAGACATTCCAAAATACCACAAGTCAAGTTCAGTCCTTCAAAGTCATAGTCAGGGCTTTTCCCAAACTTTTCACCTTCACCCACACTGGCAGACTTCACACGAAGATGTAGAGAGCAGCAAAAGGACTCTTGTCTCTCCCTCTCATTAGGAACTGGTGTGGCACAAGGTGCACCTCCAATCCAGCAGCCCACATAGACAGCAAAATGGTGAAGGAGGTGGTTCTGCCCCTCTACTCTGCTCTCATGAGACCACACCTGCAAACACTGCATCCAGTTCTGGTGCCCCCAGCTGCTGGAGCGGGTCAAGAGGAGGCCATGAAGATGATCAGAGAACCACAGAACCTCCCCTCTGAGTTCAGGCTGTTAGCTTGGAGACCTTCGAGCAACTACCCTCCAGTACCTGAAAGGGGCTACAAGAAAGCCACAAAGGGACTCTTTACAAGGCCTTGTAGTGATAGGATGAGAGGGAATGGATTGGAGCTTGAGGAGGGCACATCTCGACTGGAGATTAGAAAGAAATTCTTTCCAGTGAGGGTGGTCAGACACTGGAACAGGTTGCCCAGGGAGGCTGTGGATGCCTCCTCCCTAGAGGTGTTTAAGGCCAGGTTGTATGAGGCCTTGAGCAACCTGGGCTAGTGGAAGGTGTCTCTGCCTGTGGCAGGGGGTTTGGAACTAGATGCTCTTGAAGGTCGCTTCCAACCTAAACCATTCTATGAATCAAAAAGGTAGCCAATTTATGGAAGAGCATTCCATGCCAAATCCAAGTACAAACCTGCCAGGTGAAACCCTTAAGGTTCAATATTCTGCTATTGCAGCACTATCTTACTCCCACTTCTCTAATTCATAAAAATTAGAAGCTGAATCAATGAGTTTTCCTCACGTTATTTTTGCTGGGTCTTCTCCTGGTCTGTCTCCCCACACACTGTATCATCCATTGTTTAGCCTGGAGCTTTATCTTTGTATTTCAAGGTTTCTGAAACTATTCGATTTTAGCTACTGCTCTTTGCTCAGGAATGAGATGTGACAGGAATTTCCTTTCAGGAGAAAGGAAGATGAAAGAACTTTGTCAAACAGCTTTTTTCTGTGTATCAAGAAAAGGGATCTGACAGGTTTTGTAGAAACCTTTTGCTGCAGCAGCAAAAATCTGTTGAATGACCCAGCAGGAAAAGCATGCTGAATGTACCTTAAAATCCACCCCACCAGTGAGCTGTAGCCTTACCTTCCTGAGTCCTGAAGTCATCTTCAGCAAATTGATTCCAGTTGCCACACAAGCCACAGGTCTTATTGTAGTGCTTCTCTTCAAAGAGGATCTGAATATTGCCACTGGTGTCAATCTTCACCACAAAGCCATGCTCAGTGCTGGATATTTTATAATAACCTGCTTCCTTCTCTATAAATATGCCATTGGAGGCAAAAGGTATGGAAACCCTGGGAAGAAAGGAAAAAAATAGGAATTGGCACAAAGATGCCAAAAAAAAAAATTGGTGTCCTAGTTTGAGCTTCCAAGGCAAAACTCTGCTGGGCAGAATGTATATTACCCCCAGAGGAAAAAAAAAAATAGGCAGGAGAAGGTAAAAGGAGTAAACAAAAACACTTACACAGAATTGGAAGTTAATTAAAGGAATATTACCAAAAGTAGAAGGTATTAAAGGAAAAGTAATATATATACACAGAACTGGATTTGCTAGATGGAAGTGGATTAGGTCCCCCTGCGTAGGAAGGCAGCTCCCAGCCAGCAAAAACCTCCCTGCAAGCCAGCAAAGCAAAAGCAAGAGAGAGCTCCCTAGAAGTCACAGTATCACAGAACATTAGAGGTTGGAAGGGACCTCCAGGGATCGAGTCCAACCCCCCCCCCTCCCCCCCCACAAAGCAGGACTACTTAGGGGAGTCTGCAGAGGAATGCATCCAAGGTGGGGTTGGAAAGTCTCCAGAGAAGGAGACTCCACAACCCCCCTGGGCAGCCTGTTCCAGTGCTCTGTCACCCTCACTGGAAAGAAGTTTCTCCTCATGTCAAGATGAAATCTTCTATGTTCAAGTTTGAACCTACTGGGTTTTGTCTTATTACTGAGCACCTCAGAAAAGAGCCTGCCCCCCTCCACTTGACACCCACCCCTCAGCTATTGATAGACATTGATCAGATCCCCTCTCAGCCTTCTCTTCTCCAGACTAAACAGCCCCAGGGCTCTCAGTCTCTTCACAGGGGAAGATGCTCACTTCCCCTAATCATCCTTGTGGTTCTCTGATTCTCTCCAACAGGTCTGTCTCTTTTGAACTGGGGAGCCCAAAACTGGACACAGTACTCCAGGTGTGGTCTCACCAGGGCAGAGGAGATGGGGAGAAGAACCTCCCTAGCCCTGCTGGACACTTTTCTTGCTGCACCCCAGGATCCCATTGGCTTTCTCAGCCACAAGAGCACATTGCTGTCCCATGCAGAACCTGCTGTCCACCAGGACTCCAAAGTCTTTCTCTGTGGAGCTACTTTCCAGCAGGGCAGCCCCTAACCTGTCCTACCTCTTAAATAGAAGATATGCAGGAAAGGGAAGGGAATATCATGATATATTACCCAGTGCCACCCTCTGGGGTGAATTTTCCACCCTGTGATGGGTTTGAGGCTAGGTGCCTTTAAGAACCCTGATGTTACAGACTTCCAGGAGGTCCAGAGTGTCCAGGAGGTAGACCAGGAGGTGTATTTCATTCCCACAAATCCTGCACCCCTATAAAACTGGCTGCAGAGTCAGATTGCTGCCCTTTTTCCCTCCTTCCCTCTCAAGGGAAGACACTCAAGACACTGTTTTCTCTTGTGGGGGAGGCCTGGTGCCAGCCTTGGCAATGCTGCCAATTAGGCCTGGAGCTGCCTAATTGGGACCTGGAGCTGCCAAGTCAAATTTTATCTGCATCACAATGGTTTGGTGTCACGGGCAGAGAGGGGGCCATGAAGGCCTGGGTTTGTTGGCTTGGTTTAAAGGGAAGTTTGAGTGAAGTTTGGCTTAATGTGGTTCTGTGTTAAGCCCACACTATGGCTTTGGTGTATTTTATATGCTTTGTACTGTTTCATGTAGTTCTGAATAGCATTTCCATTTAAACTTTCCAATTCCAGTCAATCCTTTGTGGGAGCATTTTTCTTTTACCCTTTTTGGAAAGGTGAAAGAGCATGTCACATTCTAAGACACACCCTAGGATCCACCAGTTAACCCTCAGCCTACAACAGTTGTGTTTTGGGGTTGGTTTTTTTTTTTTTTTTCCAGCTGGAATGCTTATTCCCACAGATACCTTTTGTCTTCCTGCATCACCTTTCCATCTAGAGAAAAGCGAAGGTTGAAATATTCTCCAAGGTACACAGAGAAACCAATTTTCTCCCCATCCTGGTAGTCACCTGAAGAGATGAGACATAAGCAAATGTTGTTATTTCTGGGACTCAGGAGGACAACTGATAAATGCACATCATCTACCATTTTCAAGAGCCTTCTGTTTCATCACATAGTTGTTTAATGTGAAAGGGATCCCAGGATGAGTGCTGCCATCAGCCGCTGGCAGGTGCATGAACTGACACTGGCTGTGGACTCGTGTTCATGTTGGAGTAGGGTTACTGGTTGGACTTGGTGATCCTGAGGGTCTTTTCCAACCTGAATGTTTCTGTGATTTTCCCCATTCCTGGATTCATGTTATCCCCATTATTGTCTCTATAGACAATTAATACACCATCTTACTAATCCCACTGGAGGAGTTTCCACAGATGTATCCAACCATTTGCCCTGCTCTTTGCCTTCCTAGTTTCGTCCCAAGAAGAACTCATAGCTCAGTAGTAAGAGGAGGGGGTTTCACACATTGAAGAGACAGAAGATCTGAGCCCAAATATCTTCAGGCTTGATAAACCCCCCAACCCTCTCAACTGGCCTTTAAGGGGTAGATGCCAATATTGGCTATTTCACAGGATCACAGGATGTTAGGGGTTGGAAGGGACCTCTGGAGATCTTCCAGTCCAACCCCCCTGCCAGAGCAGGACCAGAGAATCCAGAGCAGGTTGCACAGGAACACATCCAGACGGGGCTGGAAAGTCTCCAGAGAAGCAAGCTCCACAACTTGATTTTTTCAAAACTCACTCTGAATTGTTCAAAAAGGAGCAACACACAGAGATTGAGACAACTTAAGTTCTGAGAGAGAAGAGGGTGGAGGGTTCATAGCCCTTTCTCTGCTATTGCCTGCTGTGTAGCTTTGACTTCACCTTGGCTCCTTGCACATTGCACTGCCCATTCTGAACCCCCCTGCTCTGCCCACACCTAAAACCCTTTACTCAGCAATGCAGATCACACTTCACAGTCAGGTATCCAAAACCCAAACAAATCCACACATCAATGAAAAAATAGATTATGCCATGCCTGCCTGTGTGCCCAGTGAAAACAGCATCCACCCCTGGAGGGTTTTTCATTGGTCACATAAAATACTGCAACCAATTCAGACTTCACATAGGCTGGGGAGTTCTACAGAGACAAGTATTTGTACCAGGTTGTTCCAGCTGAAGAAGAAAATTATTTCACCTGGTCTGTGGTTCCTTTGCAGCTTGCTTCAATTTATGACTATTAGAGAGCAGTTATTATTAGTGAATCTAAGAATGCCCACCAGAAGAGTGGCATCCAGTCCATTATCTCTTGCCCATCCACAAGAATAATCACAGAATGTCAGGGGTTGGAAGGGACCTCAAAAGATCATCCAATCCAACCCTCCTGCCAGAGCAGGATCACCTAGGGCAGGTCACACAGGAACACATCCAGGTGGGCTTGGAATGTTCTCCAGAGAGGGAGACTCCACAACCTCATTGAGCAACCTGTTCCAGTGTTTTGTCACTCTCACAGTGAAAAGGTTTTTCCTCCTGTGGAGGAATTCCACACACAGAATCACACAGAATGGTTTGGGTTGAAAGGGACCTCCAGAGGTCACCTAGTCCAACCCCCTCTGCAGTCAACATCCTCAACTAGATCAGGCTGCCCAGATCCTGTTGAGCCTCACCTTGAACGTCTCCAGACATGAGACCTCAACTACCTCCCTGAGCAATCTGTTGCAGTGTTCCACTATCCTCATGGCAAAGAACTTGTTCCTAACATTTTGTCCTGCAGGATTCAAACTTGAACATAGAAGATTTCACCTCAACATGAGGAGAAGCTTCTTTACAGTGAGGGTGACAGTCTCCTTCTCTGGAGACTTTCCAAACTCACCTGGATGCATTCCCGTGCAGACTACCCTAAGTGGTCCTGCTCTGGCAGGGGGGATGGACCTGATGATCTCGAGGTCCCTTCCAATCTCTGATATACTGTGATAGGATATTTTTCTTACTGGAGGGATTTAGCATCCAGGTAAATTTGGTTCTACAGGGTTGTGCATTTCCCATTTCTGTATTCAGCTTTGACATTCCCCTAGCAAACTGAAAGTAAAAAAGGTCTCACTTTTCCCCTTCAGAGAAGTCAGTAAGGAAACCTCCATCTTTTGGTAGTTGAGTTAGGTGTGAGCTGTATCATCAAAGGATAACAGAAGCCAGAGCAACAGAATGTCCTCAGAAATAACTCCACTTCCAAATAAAAAAAAAAGATTAAAAAAGAAGAAAACCAAGACTCTCTTATGCAGAGGTCCACCCTACCTGACCAAAGGTATCTCTGTCTTTTCTTATCAGTGATGAAGCCCAACCACATCCCTACAGCACTCTGCATTTGTGTTACTTCTTGGCATCCTGATCAGACTCACCTAAGAGCGTGAAGGAGCGCTTGTGACAGTCCCCAGCAAGGAGGTAACTGCAGTCCCCAGCAAAGCTGTAGAAGGAGCCATCAAAAGTTTTGATGTGGTCAGCCCCAAAAAGGCTGCAGCGGGAAGCTGATGACTCCTGAAGCAAAGGACTCGATGATCCTGGAGAGTGAAACACAACATAACTGGCAATGTAACACAACCAGTTTGTAGTGCAGGAAATTATCTGCTGGAGAGCAGCACAGAGGAGAGGTCCTGCTGGGTAGAAGGATGACCACGAGCCAGCAATGTGCTCTTGGGGCCAAGAAGGCCAGGGGCATCCCGAGGTGTGGTTAGTAGGTGGAGAGAGGTTATCCTCCCCCCTCCACCCTGCCCTGGTGAGGCCACATCTGGAATATTGTGTCCGGTTCTGGGCCCCTCAGTTCAAGGAGAACCTCAGGGAGCTGCTTGAGAAAGCCCAGTGCAGAGCCACAGAGATGCTGAAGGCAGTGGAACATCTCCCTGCTGAGGACAGGCTGAGGGAGCTGGGGCTCTTTTAGCTTAGAGAAGAGGAGCCTGAGGGATGACCTCATTCATGTTGATAAAGATGTGAAGGGTGGAAGGGAAAAATCTCAAAAGATACAGTGAAAGTGCATTATAATGCCTAGATACCAGAAAACAACCATTCCTACCTGATATTCCTGATATCCCAGTGGCCAGCAGTAGGTTTGTTAGCAGCACCACTAAGAAGAGCATCTGTCATATATAAAAAAAAGAGAAATTAGAATAGTCTTAGTTTGGAGCATTTAGTCTGCCTCACAACAGTAAGTTTGTTAGCAGCACTACTAAGAGCATCTGTCATATATCAAAAAAGAGAGACTAGAATATTCTTAGTTTGGAGCATTTAGTCTGCTTCACAACAACTATTTTATGTTCTTTCTTTACAAAAAGTATTTTTTTAGTGTGTGTGTTTCAGCACATTTCAGAAAGCCCTAATCCATCATAGTATTTCAGTTACCAACCCAAGCTTCTTCAAATAGGTAATCTAGGAGAACGACCACTCTTCGCTCCCATTTTCACTTCCCATTGCAGGGAAACCTGGGCTACCTCTGCAGGAAATGCCACCCAGCTTGCACACATATTCCAGTTTATCCCAGTCTGTATATTGCACACACAAAGCTCTTCAAAGCACAGCACTATTTATCAGATGGCCTGACAGGAAGAAGCACACAAGGCTGGATCAGCCAACCTGGCTCCAGTAGAAGTCACCTCTGCTGCACCAGGTTTGCATCCTGCCCAAACATCCACAAAGAGGAAGAAGATGCAGGTTTTACAGCAGCCAACAGGTGTGGCTGGCAGTCCATTATAACCCCATCCTTATAAACCACTGAGTCCAGGGATGCTTGGTCCATCTCATTTAAACTATATTCCTACCCTGAAAGGTTGGACTAGATGATCCTTGAGATCCCTTCCAACCTGGTATTCTATGAATCTGTGATGACACAGTTGATAAAAGCAGCAAGAAGGATAAAAAGCAGTGCAGTTGTGAGATTTAGGGTGAAAATCTCCATTCACCAAAAATCAGTTTCCTGCTTTCTGCCACTGAAACATCAGCCTCTGTTCTCCATACATCTATAAACCACCTCCTGTACTGCCAAGCCTTGACAAATAATAATAATAATAATAAGATATGAGTGTCATGCAGATGGTGAACAGATGAGTTCTGTGGGACAATACTGCCAGTAAATGGATGAAAGCTACAGGGAGCTCCATCTAAGTGAATTAATCTCATACAGGCAACTAAAAAGGCTTAAATATACTATCCTTAAGATACCAATGCCAGGAGACCTGGCACTGTGCCTTAAAAGAAGCCACCAACTGAAGACTAGAACACATTCTGCAAAGAAATTCAGGCACACACTCCTGATTGATGACTGTTACCCTGGTCCATTTCACAGCCACATAAATAAACACTGATTTTTGCCTTGTTCACGGAAGATGCCAAGAGAAAGGCCTGCTGTAAAACTGCCTAGGCTGAAAATGTTCATTTGATACAAGGCTAAGAGGTGGTAAGGCATGGGGAGACAACTGCAAAGTAATGGTAAAGAGTAGGCATTACCCTCAGGTTACACCCTTGCTAGTGTATTTTCAATGCATGCCCTGGGGATGTGGATCAAATCAGGTCTCACATTTCTCTGTCAAGCCTTACAAAGCAGGCAAAGACAAGATATAAAACTCTTCTTTTTCAGCCCCCCCTTCCACCACCCAGCCTGTTCTAAGCTGCAGATTCGAAGTTGCCCCCCAGTTTTGACAGAGCAACAAATCAGATGACAATCACATGAGCTCTGCCAGTCTATAACCCTCTATAATTTTATCACTGGTTTAATTAGCAATGAATGTACCTTCCTCTGTGCAGGATTCCTTCTGCATATGACCAAGAAGCTCCTCTAGTTGCCACCTATAGCCTACACAAGAGCATTATCCTCGAGGTCCTTCGGAAGACAGCACTGGAATGGTTCTGGGTCTGAAATGTCTTTGTTTTTGTCCAAGCCAGGAATCTTGGTCGTTTAAAAGGGAAGAGAGAGAGCAAACGTCACATCCCTCTGAGTCTCGAGACAATAGATCAAATTGCTATCGTGGAAATCAGGGCCTTCAAATTGCCAGAAAGTTACAATGAGAGGAAATAGTTTGTAGAGAGACTGACATGACAGATAAGCCTTTGAAATGCATTCTGCATGTGTATGTGTGACAACTCTCACTGATTGAGCCAGTGGGCAGCATATTTAGTTTGAAATGCTATTGTTAAAGAGGAGTAGTAGGATGCTTCGTATCTCAAAGACCACAGACTCGTGTAGGAGCTTTTTTCCTGCAGAAGAAAGAAGATTAAAACAAAAAAAAAAAAAACCACACATATTTTTAATGGTAGTCTAGATGTGACCCAAGATAAGTGTGGGCAAGGGTGTGAAGAATGTTATTGTCCTGTTAAGGGGGTAACTGACAGTCTAGTCTCCAACTACTCTTGGGGAATCATAGAATCAGTCAGGGTTGGAAGGGACCACAAGGATCATTTGGTTCCAATCCCCCTGCCATGGGCAGGGACACCTCACACTACATCAGGCTGGCCAGAGCCTCATCCAGCCTGGCCTTAAACACCTCCAGGGATGGGGCCCCAATCACCTCCCTGGGCAACCCATTCCAGGCTCTCACGGGGAAGAACTTCTTCCTCACATCCAGTCTGAATCTCCCCACTTCCAGCTTTATTCCATTCCCCCTAGTCCTGTCACTACCTGATAGCCTAAAAAGCAACTTATAGAAAGGAGAAAGAGATGCATCCTGGGCTGCATCAAAAGCAGCGTGGCCAGAGATGGAGAGAGAGAATTCTGCTGCTTTGCTCTGCTGAGACCTCACCTGCAGTGCTGTGTCCAGCTCTGGAGCCCTCAACACAGGAAGAGCATGGACCTGATGGAGCAGGTCCAGAGGAGGGCTACAAGAATGGTCAAGGGGCTGCAACACCTTTGCTACAGGTGAGTTGGGGTTGTTCAGCCTAGAGAAGAACAGGCTCCAAGCAGACCTAAGAGCAGCCTTCCAGTACCTGAAGGGGCTCAAAGGAGGCTGCAGAGGGACTGCTTGCAAAGGCCTGCAGTGACAGGATGTGGGGCGATGGTTTGAAATGAGAGAAGAGCAGATTTAGATTGGATGTTAGGGACAAGTTCTGCACCGTGAGGATAGTGGAACACTGCAACAGGTTGCCCAGGGGCTCCATCCCTGGAGATCTTCAAGGTGAGGCTGGACAAGGCTGTGAGCAACCTGCTGTAGTGGAGGATGTCCCTGCGGACTGCAGAGGGGTTGGACTAGTTGAGCTTTGGAGTTCCCTTCCAACCCAACCTTTTCTATGCTTCCAATGACCTGGATTTTTTTCTTTGGGTACAGCTACATTTGAATTTTGTCACATTCTGTTAGATCAACACATTTGGCTCTGGAATTTACAGAGTTTTATAGAGGTCCCCCCTGGAACAACACACAGGAAATTGGCTATCGTGCACATACTTGTTCAGAGAGGTGGGCATGGGTTTTATGGGCACCTGTATAGCACTGCTGAAAAAACGCAGAGCAGAAGACACTTTCCATTTTCAACCTGCCATGCTTCTTATTTCCCAGTTGCTACTAATAACAGTAGCAACACGTTCCCCTCCTGTAAAACAGGTTTTGTCACTGGTTCCCAGAATCAGGCCCTTACTTCCAACCAAGAAAAATAATGCAAAACAGTGAGAATGTGCCCCCGAAAGGCCCCAGCAGGCATGCCTGTGTTGTGCACAAGCAATTCTGAGGATGAAATGAGCTTAATCCCTGCACACTATTTCCCTTATGATTTTTTTAGACTGGACAATAGGAAAAAAATTTCAGGGCAGGAGTGTTCAGGCATTGGAATGTGCTGCCCAGGGAGGGGGTTGAGTCACCAAGCCTGGAGGTGTTGAAAGATGGTTTGGATGTGGTGCTTGGGGCTCTGGTTTAGGGGTGAACCTTGTAGAGTAGGGTTCTAGGTTGGATTTGGTGATCCTGAGGGTGTTTTCCACCCTGAATGCTTCTATGATTCTGCAGATGACTAGGATGATACTTGCAGAATGGTGGAGCACTTCCGAGACAATTTAGGTGATGAGTCTGCTTAGGCTGAGCAGTTAAAAGTAATAAATTGTTAGCCATATTGATTTCCTTTAGTAAGAGCTAAACACACCATCTGCATGGTCAAATGCTACAGAGATGCACTACACCTGCCCCGTGAAAGAGGAAAAGAGAGAGTAGAGCAAAACAAACAAAGTGACTAAAAACAAACAGAAAGAGACTCAGACAAACGAAAAAAGAGACTAAAATTAAACAAAAAGAGACTAATAGAAATAAAAAGGGTAAAACAAAAGAGTAAAACAAAGAGAAATAAAAAGAGGGAAAGAAAAGAGCAAAAGACCAAAACCTGGAAAATAGTCAAAAAAAAAAAACCCACAGAAAAAGAAAAACAACAAACATGAAAGAAAAGGAGGGAAAGAAAAGCACCCAAGGAAAGGAAAGAAAAAGCACCTAAATTGTTTCCTTCTACATAAAAAGCCAGATAATAAGAGTTTTTCAATGAACGCTTTGTGTCAGGATCTTCTCAGCCAGATGCTGCTTGTTCTCCAGCAGCAGCAAAGTTTGCCCCACTCACATTCATGGCAATGCAAGGCACAGCTGACAGCAGCTGGCAAGGTTCTGGGGGAGAGACAAGAAAACGTTCCACAGGTGAAGAAACTCAGTGTCCACTACACCCACAGCCCTTGCTGTGCTCCACAGACATCCCTCTAGCAGGTCTGAGATCTTCATTTATTAGCTTTTATGTCCCTGCCTTCACACCCTGACAGCCTTTACCTGCAGCAGCAGTGAGGGAGAGCAAACCTTACAGAAGTCTGAACCCATGCAAAGCTGTTTCAGGGAGGAACATTGGTCTACACTGGGGATATTTTGGAGCTCATACTGCCAACATTTAATAGATAGTTCAGATAAGAGGTGTCATGATGTCTGACTTAAGTGCTTTGGAGGGCATTACAAAGAAAATGGAGATAGACACCCAAAAAATACCAAAGAAAAGTGGCACTTATAAAACAATAAATGTGCTCTTTATGGTCCCCATGAAGAGCTTGGAGATGCTTGGGTAAATCACAGACTCATAAAATAGCCTAGGTTGGAAGGGACCTTTAAAGGTCATCTAGTCCAGCTCCCTCTGCAGTCAGCAGGGACATCCTCAACTAGATCAGGTTGCCCAGAGCCCTGTCGAGCCTCATCTTGAATATCTCCAAGGATCTCCCAAACACTTTCCCAGGCAACCTATTCTATTGGTCCACTACTCTCATTGTAAAGAGCTTGTTCCTAACATCCAGTGTGTAATTTTACACCTGATACACCTGAGACCCAGGAGAAAATATCTGAAGGACAAGGCACTGTTGCTGGAAATCCCCATCAGGCCAGCTCCTGGAACAGAATAGGAAGGAATTCTGAGAAGAAAAAAGTTAATTCTCTCTAACATTGCTTCTCATTGCTTTGTTCAAACATTAGATCCCACGCAACAAGTCCAATGTTTCTCTGACAGGTTGAAGTTTGCTTATCACCAGGTGCCCACCAAAGCTGCTCTAGCACTTGTCTCCTCAGCTGCTCAAGGGAGAGAAAATAAAACAAAAGGTTTGTGGTATGAGATAAGGCCAAGGAGAGGTCACTCAGCAGTTGCTGTCCCAGGCAAAACAGAGCAGACTTCAAGTCAAGTAGGATAATCAAATCAGAGCAGGATAATGAGAAAATAAAAACTAAGCTTTAATCACAGAATCAACCAGGTTGGAAAAGACCTTTGAGATCATCAAGTCCAACCTCTCACCCAACACCATCTAATCAACTAAACCATGGCACTAAGTTCCTCACCCAGCCCTATCAGCAAACCTGCTCCAGTCTAAGTTACTGGTGAATCTCTCTCTAGGAGAAACCTCCTGTGCACAGGAATAGGGGTGAGGGGGGCTGAGGGGTTCAGGTGGAGTCTGGAGGGTGAGTCTCCTCCTCCACTCTGCTCTGGTGAGACTCCACCTGGAATACTACATCCAGTTCTGGAGCTCCTATTACAAGAAAGATCTGGAGGTGCTAGAACATGTCCAGAGAAGGGTCACAAGGATGATCAGAGGGCTGGAGCTCCTATGACAGAGTTGGGGCTGTTCAGTCTGGAGAAGAGAAGGCTCTGAAGAAACCTTCTTGTGGCCTTCCAGTATCTAAAGGGGGCTACAAGAAAGCTGGTGAAGGACTTTTTAGGGTGTCAGGTAGTGATAGGACTAGGGGGGATGGAACAAAACTAGAAATGGGTAGATTTAGATTGGATGTTAGGAAGAAGTTTTTCCCCATGAGGGTGGTGAGACACTGGAACAGGTTGCTCAGGGAGGTGGTAGAAGCCTCATCCCTAGAGGTTTTTAAGTCCAGGCTGGATGTGGCTCTGGGCAACCTGATCTAGTGTGAGGTGTCCCTGCCCATGGCAGGGGAATTGGAACTAGGTGATCCTTGAGGTCCCTTCCAATCTTGACAGTTCTATGATTCTCTACAGGACCTGCTAGGAGCCTGTTCCAGCACAGGCTTCCCACAAGATCACAGCCTCCTTCAGCCTGCCTCAGCATGGGGTCTTCCATGGGCTCGATGTAGGCAAGACGGAAAACTAAAGCCTAGCAACACTGAATTTCAATTCCTTCTGCGGAAGTGGCAAGTCAGATTAGACTGTGGAAGAAACAAAGTGACATCCTTTGTGACCATTTCAAAGATACAAACATTGCTGGGAAAGCAGAAGGCTCTGCTGCCATTCACTGGGATCTGGACAGGCTGGAAAGCTGGGCAAAGGGGAACCTCATGAAATTCAAACAGGACAAGTGCAGAGTCCTGCACCTGGGCAAGAACAGCCCCATGTACCAGTACAGGTCAGGAGATGACCTGCTGGAAAGATCCTAGAGTCCTGGTGGACAAGTTATCCATGGGACAGCAATGTGCCCTTGTGGCCAAGAAGGCCAATGGGATCCTGGGGTGCATTAACAGTGGGACCAGCAGGTCAAAGGAGATTCTCCTGCCTAATGAGACTGCATCTGGAGTATTGTGTCCAGTTCTGGGCTCCCTAGTTCAAGAGAGCCAGGGAACTATGGAGAGTCCAAGAGAGAGCTATGAGGATGATTGAGTCCAACCATGGAGAGAGCCCAACAGAGAGCTATGATCTGTTATGATAAGAAGCTGAGAGACTTGGGGGCTCTTTAGCTTGGAGAAGACAGAGGTGATGTGGTGGTGTTAGGTCATAGGCTGGACTGGGCAATGGATACAAACTGGAACACAGGAAGATGCATCTCAACATGAGGAAAATCTTTTTTGGTATGAGTGTGCCAGAGCCCTGGAACAGGCTGCCCAGAGAGGTTGTGGAGTCTCCCTTCTCTGGAGACACTCAAAACCCACCTGGATGTGTTGCTGTGTGACCTGCCCTTAGGTGACCCTACTTTGGCAAGGAGGTTAGTCTAGATAATTTCCAAAGGTCTCTTCCAACCACTACCCATTGTAAGATTTTGACCTTCTGTAAGAGAAGTTACTCTTAAGGAAAATTTACCAACCAGCTTAAGTAACAAAATGAGCTTAAAATTGAGTAAAAGCCAGTCCAGCTAGGATGCTAACACCACCCTCAATAGAGCAAATTCATCTGAAGATTTCACCTGAAATAATCTATTCTGGACAAAGCTGGTTTCTCTAAGCATCACTTCATTTCTGCAGGCAAAGACATTGATTTGTTTTCCTGAGGTCTGAAAAGTGCTCTTGACATCTTGAGTAAACTGAAAGCCCAAATGCCACATCCTCAGGTGCCACAGAAACAAAAAAACACACTCTAGTGAGGACAATTTATTTTGCAATGTAGGAAATCTTGGAACAAAGACATGCTTCATGAATCAGCAGAAACTTCCTAAAGCAGAGACTCAGGGGGAAGGAAGCCACAGGGATTTGGTGCTCAGAAGCAGTCAAAAGAAGAGAAAGAATTACAGGAAATTGACAACAAAAGAAAAACCACCACAGATCATTATGCAATCAGAAGTATGAAGTACACAAAGAAAGTATTCATCCAATCCACCCCAAAACAGTGAAATTCTTAAGGAAGATCAGAGGGCTGGAGCTCCTCTCCTATGAGGACAGGCTGAGAGAGGTGGGGTTGTTCAGTCTGGAGAAGAGAATGCTCCAGGGAGACCTTCTTGTGGCCTTCCTGTACCTGAAGGGGATGTAGAAGAAAGCTGGTGAGGGACTTTTTAGGTGCTGCATAGTGGTTGGACTAGGGGGAATAGATCCAAGCTAGAGAAGGGAAGATTTAGATTAGATGTTAGGAAGAATTTCTTCACCATGAGGGTGGTAGAACAGGTTGCCCAGGAGGCTGAAGGAAGCCTCATCCCTGGAATTTTTTAAAGCCAGGCTGGATGTGGCTCTGGGCAACCTTATCTAGTGTGAGGTGTCTCTGCCCATGGCAGGGGAATTGGAACTAGATGATCCTTGAGGTCCCTTCCAACACTGACAGTTCTGTGATTTTGTGAAAAATAAATTATGATTAGAGGTAGGAAGCAACTTCTCTGCAAGAAGAAGAAATTTCTAATCTTGGGAACTCAGAGAGGGAATGCATAAAGAACATTTAATATGGCACAGAGAGGGCAAATTCAGCATTTCCCTCAATGCAAAAGTTGGGAACAGTCAATGATGTTCTCAAGGAGTTGCCTTCTAAGCACAGAATTGGAAGGCCTCAGCACAGGTCACTGTGTCAAGAAAGAGTCAGATTAATGAAGGGCTACTCCATCAAAGGGATGCAGCAAATCCAACCCCCCTGCCAGAGCAGGATCACTTAGGTAAGTATAAAATGAAAATGTTTGGACTCTGCTTTGTGAGAATGGGTTTGCCAAAGTATACTCAAGAAAAAGGCTGATAGCCTAATGTAAATGCCTGTGAGACCAGGCCTGAAAATAGTGTGTCCAAATATTTCACCATCTTGTATGGGTCCTAAGACTTTCTGGGAATGTGTATTTGAAAAGAAAGGAGAACTTTCTTAAGCACATTTGTGTGAGATTCCTTACTTAAGGGAAGCAACACTCCTGCCTGGGAACTCACAAAGAGTATATGGATTCTAAGATGGGCAGCAATACATCAGACACTAGGGAGAATGTTTAGGTAGATTAGAAACTGCTGACTTAGAGAAAAGAAACCTGTAATAGAGCTTGAAGTTACAGGAAGCTGCAAACCTCTGGGATAAAATCCTGAGTAGCATCAGTGTCGTTGAATGGGAAGATGCCTCAAGTCTTTGGTTAGGTGAAATAAAACAAAGAGGATTAGTTAAGTTTCCTAACTACCCAGGGGGCCACCAGGCCCCCCTGCCTTTTTGGATCCCATCACCAATCACTCAGTGTGCACCATGGGGACTCACCCGTGAGGAGAGGAAGATCCTCAGCCCAGATGGGCTCAGCTTGGGGCTTCTGCCTTTCCTGTGGGGATTATAAAGGGGAGTGGGTGGGGAGGGCAAAGTGGCCACACCTGGGGTGGGAGGAGACTCCAACAGAGCCCAGGTGCTCTGGGATTTGAGGGGAAAGAGGAGGAAAATGAGGTGGGTGGTGTGCAAAAGGGGCAGATATGGTGGGACAGGGGAGGTGGTGGGGAAAGAGGGGGATTTTAAAATAACTTTATTTTCCATAAGTCTTCCCTAATGCACAACTGCAGTTCATGGTTTGCTTTGCCTCAAGGCAAAAAGGACAAACCCATCGATACTTCATAAAATAAAGCACATTGGTGGCTGTGACAGTGAAACTTTTCCATAAGTATCATTCGGCTTGGTGGGAAAATCTGTGCTTTTCAGATCAAAATAACAAGTTTTAACAACAACAAAAAAGTTCTCCAAGAGTGAATTTTCTCCCTGAATACCAGCAGAAAACACCAGGATGATGAAGGGATTGGAGCATATGCCCTGTGAGGAGAGGCCGAGAGCCCTGGGGCTGTTTAGTCTGGAGAAGAGAAGACTGAGAGGGGGTTTAATAAATGTTGATAAATATCTGAGGGCTGGGGGTCGAGAGGGAGGGGACAGGCTCTGCTCAGTTGCACCCTGGGATAGGACAAGGGGTAATGGATATAAACTACAGCACAGGAGGAGTGTTGTAGTTTACAATATGAGGAGGAACTTCACTGTGAGGGTCACAGAGCACTGGAACAGGCTCCCCAGAGAGATTGTGGAGTCTCCTTCCCTGGAGACTTTCAAGACCCATCTGGATGCATTCCTGTGTGACTTGTGCTAGATTCTGTGGTCCTGCTCTGGCAGGGGGTTGGACTCCATGATGTCCAATGGTCCCTTCCAACCCCTAACATCCTATGATTCCTATGATTCTACGAAATCACAGGGATCAGATGATGAATTGGAACATGTGGCTTAGAAAGTCTTTACTCTGTGGAGTGCTGGAAGCAGAAATCCCATCCTTTAATGTCCCACTTCATTGCTTACAGCTCTTTTCCTAAGTAACAGCTGTCAGCCACCAGAATCCCACTTTTTGGTCAAAAAAAAACCCAAAAAACAAAACAAAACCCCAAACAAAACACCAAAAACCACCACCTACCAAATTCCACCATCCACCAAATACCAGCAAAACTACCACCACCCACCACCACCAGCCACCACTCACCACCAACAACCAACTATCCCTACTACCCACCCCCTGATGGGATTATTCATTGCACACAGCAGTATAAAATAAATTTCAGCTAGAAGCAGCAAAATATATGTCTTTGAAACACCCAAAAAGCCTACTTGAAGAACTAAATAGTGCCTGCAGTGATAGGATGAGAGGCAATGGTTGGAAATGAGAGAAGAGTAGATTTAGATTGGATGTGAGGAACAAGTTCTTTAGCATGAGGCTGGTGGAACACTGCAACAGGTTGCCCAGGGAGGTAGTTGAGGCTCCATCCTTGGAGACATTCAAGATGAAGCTCAACAAGGCTCTGAGCAACCTGCTCTAAGGGAGGATGTCCCTGCTGACTGCAGGGGGTTGGACTGGATGAGCTTTGGAGGTCCCTTCCAACCTAATCCATCCTATGATCTTATTCATTACAGTACTTTTCTTCCACTGATTTCAACTTTGCTGGGACTTCCACTTTTCCTATCTTCTCCAGAGATTCAGCCATTCAGTCAAGGGTTGGACTGGATGATCCTTGAGGCCTCTTCCAACCAGATATATTGTGTGATTACATTCATATTGGCCTTCACTTAAAGTATTAAATAGACACTCTCAAGCTCAGGGCTTTTTTTTTTTTAATATGGGCTACAAAAAGGAAATTTCTCAGACTAAATCCTACTAATCCTCTCTAGTGTCAGAGGACTTCTGCACAGAACCCAAACAGTTGTAAAAAGATTGGAAAAAGTGATTCCTAGGAATGAAACCAAATTGCATAAAGATTGGCAGCTCCCATAGAATAAAAGTGAGTTTCTGAAGGTCTCCACTAGGAAGAGCACTCCCCAAGACTAAAGAAATTCAGTTTCTCAAGGTCTCCACTAGGAAGAGCAGTCCCCAGCATTAAAGAAATTGAGTTTCTGAAGGTCTCCACTAGGAAAAGGAGTCCCCAGCATTAAAGAAATTGAGTTTCTCAAGATCTGCACTAGGAAGAGCAGTCCCCAGCATTAAAGAAATTGAGTTTCTCAAGGCCTCCACTAGGAAAAGGAGTCCCCAGAATTAAAGAAATTGAGTTTCTCAAGGTCTCCAGTAAGAAAAGCAGTCCCCAAGACTAAAGAAATTAAGTTCCTGAAGGTCTCCACTAGGAAGAGGAGTCCCCAAGATCAAAGACTTGGCCCATGGGGGTTCATCACACTGCACTATGAGGAGCCAGGATTTTTCCCTAAATGTGTCTTCCCTTTACTTAACCACTTTTGAGAAAGCAAGGTTGTAAGGTTGTGCATGGCTGTGACTTCTCTTTAACTCATGTTTCAAATGCTGAGCAACAGGGGAAGGAAAAAAAAATTAAAAACCCAGCTCTGATAAGCAGATCTTTAAGACAAAGTCCTGTGTTTGTGTCTGAAAGGCTGATTTACCCCAGTACAAAACAGAGCATGTTACTCATTGTGGAGGACAATTAAGTTGCAGAAACATTCACTGCTCCCTGGGAACAAGTGGCACCATTATGTGACCAAGAAATCTGTCTTGTGTGCATTCCCCACCAGCCCTTTTTATTTTTTTCCCCTTCAGTCATCTAATATAAGCAGGAGGAATAAAAAAACAGCTCAGGCTGGGAAACTTTCCTCTAGCTTCTGTTTTTTCCTCATCTATCAGGGTACAGTGCACATCCTAAAATCACAGATTAATACAAGAACTTCTGTAATACTTTGTTCTCTCTCACATGGCTTTTGATTTTGATCCTACCATCTCAGATTTGGCATTTACAAGTTTTTTTCTTTTCCCCAGCAACATGAAGGGTAGAGATTTACTTCAAGATGAGATATTCCCAAGAACACCAAATCCCCATACTTGGCATTCACAGGATCACAGGTTGCAGCCAGAGTGTTGCTATCTAAACCAGAATCTGGGATGGATCTGTCATGAAGAATATAATCACTGAATATGTCTGGTTGGAAGAGACCTCTAAGATCATCCAGTGCAACCCTCAAGCCATCACTGAAGGGTCAACACCAAACCATTGCCCTAAGCACCAGGTCCACACACTGCTTGAACACCCCCAGGGATGGTGACTCCAGCATTGCCCTGGGCAGACCATTCCAATGTTTGAGAACCCTCTCTGTGAAGAAATATTTCCTAGCATCCAGCCTGACCCTCCCCTGGTGCAGCTTGGAACCATTTCCTCTGGTCCTGTCCCTTGACACCAAGGAGAAGAGGCTGCCCCCTCCTCACTCCCTTCAGGTAATTGTAGAAAGCACTGAGGTCTCCTCCCCTCAGCCTCTTCTTCTCCAGACTGAACAACCCCAGCTCTCTCAGGCACTCTTTGTAGGACATGTGCTCCAGGTCCCTCATGAGCTGATAAACCCCTCTTGAAGGGGACCTACAAGAAAGCTGGGAAGGGACTTTTGGCAAGGGCTTGTAATGATGCATTGAGCTTGAGAAGGGCAGATTTAGACTGGA
Organism: Indicator indicator; assembly: GCF_027791375.1. Lineage (NCBI taxonomy): Eukaryota > Metazoa > Chordata > Aves > Piciformes > Indicatoridae > Indicator > Indicator indicator. The sequence goes on along the minus strand of NC_072012.1, from coordinate 44,884,044 downwards.
GATTGGGAAGAAATTCTTTACAGTGAGGGTGGTGAGACACTGGCACAGGTTGCCCAGGGAGGTTGTGGATGTCTCCTCCCTGGAGGTGTTCAAGGCCAGGTTGGATGAGGCTGTGAGCATCCTGTGCTATTGGAAGATGTTCCAAACCCCTTGTCAAGGGCAAGGACAAGATGCTCTTCAAAGTCCTTTCCAACATAAAACCATCCTATGAATCACTGACTCAGGTGAGTTGACAATGCAAATGCAGAGAATGGAGGGGGAAGGAGAATGCATCACCCACTAGAGTGTACCAAAACTGATGGAATTTTCCACAAATTGCATTAAACATTTTTAAATACCCTCTAAGTTTAACCTGAACACTCAGTTTTAACAACAGCAACAACAAAAAAAGACTATGGCCCAAGCTGTCTTTTTATTTTCTTTTTTTTTCATTTGGTTTAAGACAAAAACTGTGCAAAAAATTGCATTTTAATGAATCAAACTTTCGAGAGTTGCTTTTGTGCTCTCTACTTTGCATTGTTCTGAGCAACCTGCTCTGAGGACAGGCTGAGGGAGTTGGGGGTGTTCAGCCTGGAGAAGAGAAAACTCTGGGGAGACCTAACAGCAGCCTTCCATTAGCTGAAGGGGGCTCCAAGAAGGCTGCAGAGGAACTGTTTGCAAAGACCTGCAGTGACAGGACAAGGGGCAATGGTTTGAAATGAGAGAAGAACAGATTTAGACTGGATGTGAGGAACAAGTTCTTTATCATGAGACTGGTGGAACACTGCAACAGGTTGCCCAGGGTGGTGGTTGAGGCCCCATCCCTGGAAATCTTCAAGGTGAGGTTGGACAAGGCTGTGAGCAACCTGCTCTAGTGGAGGATGTCCCTGCTCACTGCAAGGGGGTTGGACTAGATGACCTCTGAAGATCCCTTCCAACCCAAACCATTCAATGCTTGTATGAAGAAGACTTCCATTACAGACCCCCACAGGAGTATCTTCAAGACCACCCACAGATCAGAGTTCAATTCTATGAAGTGTTTTACAAATAAAAGGGAATCAGGCAAGGGGACAGACTGCCACCAAACCCAAAGGTACCACAGACACAGCACCTTCTGAAGGATCAGCATTTTCCAAGGACAATGCTAGAAAGCCTCTGACCAGCTGTGTTGAAAACTCAGGACCCACAGCTCCTGTCAGTACCACGGTGCCCTTCCTCATCAATTAATCTGCTGAGAGGGTGACAGACCAAGTGAACAAGGAGGCTGATTGAAGGACTCCTGGTGAGGACAAAGGGTGGCTTGTGAATTTATCCAGAAATGTCACCCTGACAAGGATGTTCTGGGCAGAAAAATGCTGAAAACAGTGTGCAGTCTGGATTGATCTGCTGAAAAGTTACTGGAGCTGAGCAATTCGGCGGCAGAAAAATCTACCATTCACATCATTTCTCTTGAGTGTGATAGCAGGCTGATCTGCTACAGATAATCACCTTCTCAGGGGGCCTGTAAAGAGCAGAACAAGACCTTGGTGGCAGATTGGAGGTAGAAACTGCCAAGGGCACAGCCAAGGATGCTGACCAATATCAACCCATTATTTGTCATAGAATCATAGAGTGTTAGGGGTTGGAAGGGACCTCCAGAGATCACTGAGTCCAACCCCCCTGCCAGAGCAGGTCACACAGGAATGCATCCAGGTGGCTTTGGAAAGTCTCCAGAGAAGGAGACTCCACAACCTTACTGGGCAGCCTGTTCCAGTGCTCCATAACCTTCACAGTTTCTCCTCATATTGAGGGGGAGCTTCCTGTGACCCAGCTTATACCTGTTGTTCCTTGTCCGTAGAATGATACAACTGCCTTGGCTGATAAACATGCCCAAGACCATCAAGTCCAACCATCATTTAACTCTAAAAAGTCTGGTGCAAGTTCCTGTCCTTTAGCATCACATCCTTGTGCCTAAGTAACCCTGTGCAGCCTCATAGGGTGGATTTGAAAAGGACAAACACAAACTCTTAACCTTTAGCTTCAGGATGACAGGAAGGGACCTCTGGAGATCCTCCAGTCCAACCCCCTGCCAGAGCAGGACCATAGAATCTAGCACAGGTCACACAGGAACAAGTCCAGACAGGGCTTGAAAGTCTCCAGAGAAGGAGATTCCACCACCTCTCTGGGCAGCCTGTTCCAGTGCTCTGTCACTCTCAAAGAAGTTCCTCCTCATGTTGAGGTGGAACCTCCTGTGCTGTAGTTGACATCCATTGCTCCTTGTCCTATCCCAGGGCACAAGTGAGCAGAGGCTGTCCCTTCCTTCCTGACCCCCAGCCCTCAGCTATTGATAGACATTGATCAGATCCCCTCTCAGTCTTCTCTCCAGACTAAACAGCCCCAGGGCTCTCAGTCTCCTCATCAGGCAGTGCTCCACTCCCTTCAGCACCCTCGTAGTCCTCTGTTGGACTCTCTCCAGTAGATCTTGTTGCAGGGTGCTCCAAATCCCCCCCACCTTCCCTCATTGTCTCTCAGCAGAGGTCTGAGGAGAGGAGACAAGGTGTGAAACACTCTAGTAACAACCACCTGTTGTCCCTGCCGGCTGGAGGCCCCTCAGGCGTTTACCCGTGTGGGGAGAAGCCCGCTGGGATTTGGGATATTTCACATCTTGGATTGAACAGGTTGTCTACGAATACATAAAAGGGTGAGCAGAGAGCAGTGGGGGCTCTCGATCTCACACTGCTCACCCGTGTTTCGGGCCCCGCTGCTTTCGGCTCTGCCATTCTGGGAGCTCATCTCTCGCCGCTCGTGCTCGCTTCTCCCCGGCCCGGCCCGCCAGCCGTGGGACCTGCCTGCCACCGCCAGCCTGGGACCGATCCTGCTCGGGAGCCTGCCAGCAAAGCCCTGACCCTGCCTGCCTGGGACCTGCCTGCCACCGCCAGCCTGGGGCCGATCCTGCTCGGGAGCCTGCCAGCAAAGCCCTGACCCTGCCTGCCTGGGACCTGCCTGCCACCGCCAGCCTGGGACCGATCCTGCTCGGGAGCCTGCCAGCAAAGCCCTGACCCTGCCTGCCTGGGACCTGCCTGCCTGCCACCGCCAGCCTGGGACCGATCCTGCTCGGGAGCCTGCCAGCAAAGCCCTGACCCTGCCTGCCTGGGACCTGCCTGCCACCGCCAGCCTGGGACCGATCCTGCTCGGGAGCCTGCCAGCAAAGCCCTGACCCTGCCTGCCTGGACTGCCTGGACCTGCCTGCCACCGCCAGCCTGGGACCGATCCTGCTCGGGAGCCTGCCAGCAAAGCCCTGACCCCTGCCTGCCTGGGACCTGCCTGCCACCGCCAGCCTGGGACCGATCCTGCTCGGGAGCCTGCCAGCAAAGCCCTGACCCTGCCTGCCTGGGACCTGCCTGGGACCTGCCTGCCACCGCCAGCCTGGGACCGATCCTGCTCGGGAGCCTGCCAGCAAAGCCCTGACCCTGCCTGCCTGGGACCTGCCTGCCACCGCCAGCCTGGGACCGATCCTGCTCGGGAGCCTGCCAGCAAAGCCCTGACCCTGCCTGCCTGCCTGGGACCTGCCTGCCACCGCCAGCCTGGGACCGACCCTGCCCGGGAGCCTGCCAGCAAAGCCCTGACCCTGCCTGCCTGGGACCTGCCCGCAAAGCCCTGACCCTGCCCGGGAGCCTGCCAGCAAAGCCCTGACCCTGCCTGCCTGGGACCTGCCTGCCACCGCCAGCCTGGGACCGATCCTGCTCGGGAGCCTGCCAGCAAAGCCCTGACCCTGCCTGCCTGGGAGCCTTCCAGCAAAGCCCTGCCCCCGCCAGCCTGGGACCGATCCTGCTCGGGAGCCTGCCAGCAAAGCCCTGACCCTGCCTGCCTGGGACCTGCCTGCCCCCGCCAGCCTGGGACCGATCCTGCTCGGGAGCCTGCCAGCAAAGCCCTGACCCTGCCTGCCTGGGACTTGCCTGCCCCCGCCAGCCTGGGACCGATCCTGCTCGGGAGCCTGCCAGCAAAGCCCTGACCCTGCCTGCCTGGGACCTGCCTGCCACCGCCAGCCTGGGACCGATCCTGTAAAGCCTGAGCCTCGAATTGGATCACAACTGGACAGTTTGGAGCCTGTCAGCAGAGAGAGCGAGCTAGGGACCATCTCCAAGTGCCTACTCTGATTCTCATGAGTAAACCCTGGCCTGCTCATACCTCCCTAAGGGTTATTGGTTGGCCTGTGGTTTATAAGTGGGTGAAGCTATTTGTGTCATAGCCTTTTCCAATCTCTGAACTCTCTAAATTGTGTCCAAAATTGCCATAAGCATCCTGGAAGAATTCACAACCGAATAGAACCTGTATATAATTTTATCATTTTTGTACATAGTTTTGGGGCAGGGTTTGGGGAAAATAAAAACAAGCAGATTTTTATATTTCCAGCTTTGTTAATTTGACCCCAAACTAACACAGATCCCTCTCCCTCTTGAAGTGGGGACCCCAGAACTGGATGCAATATTCCAGGTGGAGCCTCACTAGGGCAGAGTAGAGGAGGAGAACCTCCCTGGATCTGCTGGACATACTCGGAGACAGTAACTGATGAAGCTCACACTGAGTGAAGGAAGTGTGCTCCTCTTGCCTACAGGTAACTTTTGTCTCATCTTTTATACCCACTGTAAAGTGTTTGGAGCTGGCACCTCGATGCTATTCTCAAGTTGAACAGCATTTAGCAAAGTGGAGACCAGGTCCTCCACTCTGCATTACCAGAAAAGAAAAGAAAAAACCAAAAAAGGCAGCTAAAACAATTCCACCACATGCACTGAACTCCTCAAGTTTAATCCTGTGGAATGGAGAGAAGGCAAAGCCTGAAAGACGCATTCCTGTTTAGGCTAGGGTTTACAGCCATCAAGGAACTAATCACACAAGTGACACAAATCCTGGTCTAGACAAAGCTTTATATACTGAAAGGGGTGAAAATACCTTGCAGTGGTGTGGAAGACAGCTTCACACCTCTCTACAATGAATGGAATCATTTCAGCTAAAGCTAGAGAAGATTTTAAGCACCACAGATGGATGCTGACGTCCACTGCTTCAACATTTTAGAGTGATTTCTAAGCACAGTCTGAAGTTCAAAGCCCCTCAGATAGGGATCTGACAATCCTGCACCAGGTATTTACAAAGATAATTTTGAATATTTGGATCCCATCTGACCCCAGCGTTTTTTAGAAGAGAAGGCTCTGAGGAGACCTTATTGTGGCCTTCCAGTATCTGAACTGGGCTACAACAAAGCTGGGGAAGGACTTTTTAGGATGTCAGGTAGTGACAGGACTAGGGGGAATGGAACAAAATTAGAAATAAGTAGATGCAGATTGGATGTTAGGAAGAAATTCTGGAAGACACTGGAACAGGTTGCCCAGGGAGGTGGTAGAAGCCTCATCCCTGGAGATTTTCAAGGCCAGGCTGGATGTGGCTCTGAGCAACCTGATCTAGTGTGAGGTGTCCCTGCCCATGGCAGGGGGGTTGGAACTGGATGATCCTTGAGGTCCCTTCCAATGATAACAATTCTATGATAGTTATTGCTGATGATTCTATGATAGTTATTTCATAACAGTGAAAACATGACGGTCCTCAGCCCTGTGTTCTACAAGTCCTTCACAGCCTCATGCCTCGCTTTGGCCACTGATTCACAGAGTGGCATAAGTTGGACGGGACCTTCAAGATCATCCAGTTCCAACCCCACTGCTATGGGCAGGGACACCTCTCACTCCCCCAGGTTGCTCAAAGCCTCGTCCAGCCTGGTTCTGAACACTTCCAGGAATAAGGCATCCACAACTTGTTTGGGAAACCTGTTCCAGTGTCTCACCACCCTCATAGTAAGGAGCTTCTTTCTAATGCCTAACATAAATCCAGCCTGCTCTTGTTTAAAACCATTGCCCCTCATCCTATCACCATTTGCCCTTGTTAATAGCCCTGCTCCAGGTTTCCTGCAGGCTCTCTTCAGGTACTGGAAGGCTGCTATCAGGTCTACCTGAAGCCTCCTCCAGGCTGAACTACCCCAGCTCCCTCAGCCTGTCCAGCAGAAGTGTTCCAGCCCCCTGATCATTTTCAGGAACAAGTTCTTTAGCATGAGGGTGGTGGAACACTGCAACAGGTTGCCCAGGGAGGTAGTCAAGGCTCCATTGCTGGAGATCCTTATGAAAAGTCCCTCTGCAGCCTTCCTGTAGGATCCCTTCAGGTATTGCAAGGTAGCTCTTCTCTTCTCCAGGCTGAACACCCCCAGCTCCCTCAGCCTATCCTCATAGCAGAGGTGCTTCAGCCCTTGGATCATCTTTGTGGCCTCCTCTGGACTCTCTCTCTCAGCTCTATGTCCTTCTTATGCTGGGGACACCAGAACTGGAGGCAGGACTGGAGGTGTGGTCTCAGCAGAGCAGAGTCTTGCAAGGGGCAGACTCTGCTCTCTTGCCCTGCTGGCCCCAGTCCTCTGGCTGCAGCCCAGCACACAGCTGCCTTCTGGGCTGCATGAGGGCACTGCTGGCTCATGGGGAGATTCTCAGCAACCAACACCCCCAAGATTCTTTCTTTAGAGCTGCTCTCAACCCACTCTGCACCCAGCCTGGATTTGTGCCCGGGATTGGCCTGACCCAGCTGCAGGACCTTGCACTTGGGTTTGTTAAACCTCATGCAGCTGGCACTGGCTCACTTCTCAAGCCTGTCAGGATCCTTCTGGATAGATCCCTGCCCTCAAATGAAGTCCAGCACACCACACAGCTTGGTGTAATCAGCAAACCTGCTGAGGGTGCCCTCGATGCCACTGCCCATGTTGCTGACTTGTGGAAAGAGAAGGCAAGGGACATTGTTCTTACTGTGCAAATACAACTCACACTGATTGTCTCTGGGAAATGCTTTCTAGACATTTTTAAGTATTGAGCCTCAAAATGAGAAGAACATCCCTGGATTCACATGCAGCAGGAAAGCACCTAGCAGCAGGCTGCTGTTATCTGTGCTGAGGAGCCCTTGATATTAAATACTAAACCAAACCAACCACAAATCACACTAATGGGAAGGCTGTCACTTCTGGATGCAACCACAGAAATGAAATATAATAGGGGGGAAAAGAAACATTGGCTTTGTTCCCAGAGAGAAAGTAAATCATCTGCAGAGAGAGTGACATTCCTCTCCTCCCCTTCACCCTGAACTAGATACCAGATCTTTGGAAGGGACTTTCTCACCTTTTGATAATTCAACTTAAAGAGGGGAAAAAGAAAAACAAGCCCACACTCAATAACCAAACACAGAACAGCCAAACATGCTTCAGATACTAGACACAGCTATTAAATATCTGATACATTTATCTCTCTAAAAATGTAACAGTACATCGAGAGATGTTCTCCTTCCCCTCTACTCTGCCCTGCTGAGGTTGCATTTGCAATATTGTGTCCAGTTCTGGGCTCCTCAGTTCAAGAAGGACCTGCTTGAAATAGTCCAGTGCAGAGCCACAAAAATGATGAAGGAAGTGGAAGGTCTTCCTTATGAGGAGAGACTGAGGGAGCTGAGGGCTCTTTAGCTTGGAGAGGAGGAGACTAAAGGGTGACCTCATTCATGTTTATAAAGATGTGCAGGGTGAGTGCCAAGAGGATGGAGCCAGGCTCTGCTTGGTGATGCCCAATGACAGGACGAGGGGCAATGGGTGGAAGTTGAGGCACAGGAAGTTCCATGTGAACATGAGGAAGAATTTTTTTTTTCCCTGTGAGGGTGACAGAACACTGGAACAGGCTGCACAGAGGGGTTGTGGAGTCTCCCTCTCTGGAGATATTCAAACCTGCCTGGATGTGTTCCTGTGTGACCTGCTCTAGGTGATCTTGCTCTGGCAGGGGGGTTGGACTGGATGACCTTTTGAGGTCATTTCCAGCCCCTAACATTCTGTGATAAAACATGGAATTAGAGCAATGCTAGGAACTTCAGTTCAACTGTATATTTCCAGAGCTTCCCTGGAGAAACTGGGAGGTCCACACAGAATATTTTTAGTCCTCATACCTTTTCTATACATATATATTACATCACAAAATACCTTCTGTTTCCTGTCCTTTTATCTCAAGCTAGACACCTAAAAAAAGTAAATAACACTTATTATCTCTTAAATCTCCCACCCTGCACTGAACAGCTTCTCAGGAAGCAGTGTCCTGGAGTAGATGATCTCTAAGGTCTCTTCCAACCTAAGCCATTGTATGATTCATCCCTCTGACTGACCCAGCTCATAGCAGCCAAGGCAAGGCAGAGTTGCCCCCTCTCAGTTGTGTGGCCAGAGAGAGGCTTTTTCAAATATGCATTTCTAACCCCAGTACTGAAACGGGATGTGGGATTTCCTCAGAAGCCAAAGCTTTTGTCACAACTAAGCAGGGGGAAACCCAGCTTCCACACATTTGTTACCTCTGTGGTCAGAGAGGAATGGTTGTGTACTCAGCTCTCACAGCCTTCTGAAGAAGAATCCCTTCCAGTCCTCCAGAGCTCTGGCAAATGTTCCATGTTGCATACTTGCTGACTGTCCCATGCTGAATTATGAACCCAGCCCCCTGCACAAAGTGGCAAAAAAAGCCTTCCCTCCTCCACCCAGAAAGTTAAATGTGGAAATAGCAAGTTTGGGTTTGAGCTAAGAGGAGTGCAAAGCAGGGAGGAGGAGAGAGGTTTACAGAGAAAGGAGGGACAAGCCAGCAGCCCTGATGAGAAGTTAGAGCAGGGAAGGTGCTGAGGCCACATGGAACAAAGCTGTGCCTCTCAACCTTTCTACAGGAAGAACTGAGAGCAAAGTGATCTTGACCCTTGTGGCCAAGAAGGCCAATGGCATCCTGAGGTTGATTAGAAGGTGAGTGGTCAGGAGATTGAGAGAAGTTCTCTCCCTCTACCCTGCCCTGGTGAGGCCACATCTGGAATATCGTGTTTAGTTCTGGGGCCCTCAGTTCAAGAAGGACCTCAAGGAACTGCTTGAAAGAGTTCAGCATCTTTGTGACTCTGCTCTGAAAGCAGTGGAACATCTCCCTGTGAGGACAGGCTGAGGGAGCTGGGGCTCTTTAGCTTGGAGCAGAAGAGCCTGAGGGGTGACCTCATTCCTGTTGATAAAGATGTGCAGGGCAGTGTTGGGAGGATGGAGCCAGGCTCTGCTCAGTGATGTCCAATGACAGAACAAGGGGCAATGGGGGCAAGATGGAGCAGAGGAGATGCCATGGGAACAGAAGGGAAAGCTTTTTCCCTGTGAGGGTACCAGAGCCCTGGAACAGACTGCCCAGAGAGGTTGTGGAGTCTCTTTCTCTGGAGACATTCCAAACATTGGCTTTGTTCCCAGACAGTGACTGGCTTGAGAACAGCCCTAAAGAAAGGGACTTGGGCGTGCTGGTGGATGAGAAGCTCAACATGAGCCAGCAGTGTGCACTTGCAGCCCAGAAAGCAAATCAGATCCTGGGCTGCATCAGGAGAAGCATAGCCAGCAGGTCGAGGGAGGTGATTCTCCCTCTCTACTTCACTCTGGTGAGACTCCACCTGGAGTGCTGCATCCAGTTCTGCAGCCCTATGATAAGAAGGATATGGAGGTGCTGGAACATGTTCAGAGAAGAGCCATGAGAAACATCAGAGGGCTGGAGCTGCTCTCCTATGAGGACAGAGAGTTGGGTTGTTAAGTCTAGAGAACAACAAGAAAGCTGGGGAGGGACTTTTTAGGGTGCCAGGTAGTAATAGGACTAGGGGGAATGGAACAAAACTAGAAATGGGTAGATTCAGATTGGATGTTAGGAAGAAGTTTTACACCATGAGAGTGGTGAGACACTGGAACAGGTTGCCCTGGGAGGTGGTAGAAGCCTCATCCCTGGAAGTTTTTAAGGCCAGGCTGGATGTGGCTCTGAGCAACCTGATGTAGTGTGAGGTGTCCCTGCCCATAGCAGAGGGATTGGAACTGGATGATCCTCGAGGTCCCTTCCCACCCTAACGATTCTATACCTGACTTTTTTGAAATTTACTTAATTTGGATGTAATTTATGCTGGAGACAATTTGATACTTTTATAAAGAGTAAGATGTATTGTATGCTTGGGGAGGAGAGTATTGTGTTCAGTTTGGAGCACCTCAATACAGGAGAGATGTGGAGGTGCTGGAGCCAGTGCAGAGGAGGGCAAGGAAGCTGGGGAAGGGTCTGGAGAATAAATCTGATGAAGAGTGACTGAAGGAGCTGGGGATGGTAAGAGGAAAAGAGAAGGCTAAGGGGAGACCTCATTGCTCTCTACAACTACCTGAAAGGAGAGGTTGGTTCTGGTCTCTTCTCACAGGTAATTAGTGATAGAACAAGAGGGAATGGCCTCAAGCTGCAATGGGGTAGGTTTAGACTGGACATTAGGAAACATTTTTTCATGGCAAGAGTGTTCAGGCATTGGAATGTGCTGCCCAGGGAGGTGGTTGAGTCCCCAAGCCTGGATGTGTTTCAAGGTGGTTTTGCTGTGGTGCTTGGGGATCTGGTTTAGGGGTGACCCTTGTAGAGTAGGGTTCTGGGTTGGACTTGGTGATCCTGTGGGTCTTTTCCACCCTGAATGTTTCTTGTGATTCAGTGATTTTAATCTCAAAAGATAGCTGGTAGCACCTGGCCTATTCTCTGCAGAAGAAATAATTTGAAGGACACAATGAGTTGGTTAAGAGTGAGCAAGGAAAGGTTTTCCAAAGGAAATTATTCAGCTGGAAGGGAGAGGGGAGCAGTGCTCTGGCAAGCCCCCACCCAGCCCTTGCAGTTCAGGTGGTGCAAGGAACCAAGGCACCACACAGAGCCAGGCTCAGACACCTACTGCCAGCACATGATGGAGCAGTGTCTTGCACAGCATCAGGCTATTCATGCAGGATAAAAGGGGGGCATTCTGCAGAGGAAATGGAGAGGTGGGCTTCTCAAAGCTGAGCCACAGTAATTCCATCATGACTGCTCACACCATCTGTGATAGATCAGACACCAATTTCCATTCCCATATGGCACCTTTTATGATTATTGAAGGTAGAATGGTAATTTTAAACAAAAAAAACCCCACACCCCTGATTTCTTTCTGTGACTTGCTTTGTAAGAAAGGTACTTGGCAAAATCCTTGTGCTTAGCAATTTAATCACTTAAGACACCTAAATGCAGATATCTATACACCTGACTCACTGCTGAGTACTTAGAAAACTGTAAAATCCAGCTGGCCACTGGTCACCAGTCCAACACCTCTGCAGTGAGCAGGGACATCCTCCACTAGAGCAGGTTGCTCAGAGCCTTCTCAAGCCTGACCTTGAAGATCTCCAGGGATGAGGCTCCAACTACCTCCCTGAGCAACCTTCCCATGTTCCACCACGCTCATGCTAAAGAGCTTGTCCTTAACATCCTTATTTCTTCTTCCTCTTGAGGATACAGATTGGTTTGCCTCACGCAGGACTTGATGATCTGTGCTTCTGTTTCCATCACTGAAATAAACATTCAAGGAAGCACAGGCACCAAAATCATTCAAGCAAATTTCAGCTCCCAAGAACCCATCTATCACCTACACAAAGTCTTCTGCATCAGCTTCAAAGCTGATTCAGGCTGGACATGAACTGAGACTGGTCAAATGCTCTGAACCACTGAGGGTATCTGTTGTGTCATGCTTTAAAATAACACAGCAACACTGTCCTAAGTCTGCAAGGCAGTCAAGTGCCTCCTAGTAATTTGAGAGACAAATCTGTACTTTCAGTGAGTCAACTAGAAAGGCATTTTGGGTCCTTGTCAGCTGATTGTCAGATGCAAGATGATGTCAAGTAGGTGATAAGATCAGAAGCCTTCCTTAAATTGAAGGATAAGCTGCAGCTCAACACTACATGGGCAATTCAGTTCTTGTTAAGAGTTTACCTATGAATGACAACAGGCCTCCTATCACACTGCAAGCATGGGGCATAAAGCAGCAGACCCCACCTGAGGATTTCAAGCATTGTTACCAGGTCTGCAGGAAACATTTTATGAAGTAAACAGAGATGCTGATGTAAAGAGGAAGTGAGAGGGGTTTTTCCCCCCCACAGGCTTTCCAAGCTATGAAGCAATCCACAGCATGATCAGTAGGAAATGACCACATGAGGATACCAAGAGGCTGTAACCAGAAACCTACAAGAAGGATGGAGAGAGACTGCTTACAAAGGCCTGCAGTGATAGGACAAAGGGCAATGGCTTCAAACTAGGGAAGAGCAGATTTAGATTGGATATGAGGAACAAGTTCTGCACCATGAGGGTGGTGGAACACTGCAACAGGTTGCCCAGGGAGATGGTTGGGGCCCCATCCCTGGAGACATTCAAGGTCAGGCTCAACAAGGCTCTGAGCAGACTGACCTAGTTGAGGATGCCCCTGCTGACTGCAGAGGGGGTTGGACTGGACGAGCTTTGGAAATCCTTTCCAACCCAGACCATTCTATGATTCTAAAATCATCCAGACCAACCTTCAACCCAGCACCAAAGGCTACATCCTTATCTTCTGATATTTATTTCCACACAAGGGCTTTGGGGTTTTTTTTGTTGCTTCAGATACAAATTATTTGTTCTCAGCACTTATAGAAAGCTTAGTTTCTCTCTGAGAAGAGCCTCCTGGAACAATTCTGCCTCACTGAAAAAAGTCAGGGGGAAATGTCCCCTCTTTCTGCACTATTAAACATTATTCTTCCTTCTTTCTTCAACTGAATGAGAGTTAAAACCTCAGCACCTCGAAGCTCAGCCAAAATAACTAAGATGAAAAACATTTATACATACAAAAGGATTTACCAAGAGTTATTTGAGACTCTGCCAGAACGTTCAGACTGCTCTGCATCACAAATTTCAATTGCAAAGTTTTTCATGTGGCTAGGAATCTCAAATTAAAAAAAAAAAAAAGAAACAACATCTGGACAATTTCCCAGTCAGTCACCTAGCAGCGCTGGGAAAAGCTCAAGTATATGCCTAATCTATGTTGTGTGGCTCTCCATGTGCAAGAGGGACACCAGAGGAGTTCAGGGATTACACCTTGAAATCCACCCTGTCTGCCCCAGCAGAGCATCCTGGCAACCCTCCAAGGAATGGGCATAGGGGAAAGAGCCCACAGAGTGCAGGATGCTTACATCCTGTGTAGGGTCTGGGGGACAGGTTTAGTGAGGAGCAGCTGAGGGATCTGGGGTTGTTCAGCCTGGAGAAAAGGGGATTGAGGATCTGGATCTCTACAGCTCCCTGAAAGGAGGCTGGAGCTAGAGTCAACCAGGTTGGAAAACACCTCAGAGATCAGCAAGTCCAACCTATTACCTAATACCTAACACCTCCTGACAACTAAACCATGGCTCCAAGTGCCACATCCAATCTTGTTTTGAACACCTCCAGAGACAGTGCCTCCACCACCTCCCTGGGCAGCACATTCCAATGGCCAATTATTCTTTCTGTGAAGAACTTTCTCCTCACCTCCAGCCTAAACCTCCCTGGCACAGCTTGAGACTGTGTCCTCTTGTTCTGGTGCTGGTTGCCTGGGAGAAGAGACCAACCCCCACCTGGCTGTAACCTCCCTTCAGGTAGTTGTAGACAGCAATGAGGTCACCCCTGAGCCTCCTCTTCTCCAGCCAGGTGGGGGGTGGTCACTTCTCACAAGGAACAAGTGATAGGATGAGAGGAAATGGCATCAAGTTGCCCCAGGGGAGGTTTAGATTGGACATTAGAAGAACCTTCTTCACTGAAAGGGTTCTCAAACACTGGAACAGGCTCCAAAGGGACATAGCTAGTGATCCTAAGTGATCCTGCTCTGGCAGGGGGGTTGGACCTGATGATCTCTTGAGGTCCCTTCCAACCTCTGATGTACTGTGATACTGTGACAGTTGTACCTCCATCCCTGGAGATTGAGACAGAGGCAGAGATGTGGTGCTGAAGGACATGGTTTAGTCCCAGACTAGGTAGAATTAGAGAATGATTGGACTTGATGATCTTAAAGGTCTTTTCAAACCAAAACAATTCTGTGATACACTTATGAAAGGAACCAGAGAGAGCACAGGGAACCAACAGACCTGATAACAATGTTGGGAGGCTACACAACAAAAAGTGAACCTAACATCTTCTCTGCAGTGCCATCACTGCCTCCCAATCCACATTCCCTGAGCTTTCTCCTCTCTGCTTGATCAATCAAATAGGTGTAATCAAAGCGTGTGGCTCAAGCCTGTCTACATTTAGCTTGCATCTGGGGCTAAACTATAGCAGTTACTCTACCACCCAATGAGCTGTATGATTATCATAGAATCATAGAATGGTTTGGGGTGGAAGGGACTTCCAAAGGGCATCTAGTCCAACCCTCCTGCTGTCAGCACATCCTCCACTAGAGCAAACAAAAAAACCCCACAACAACAACAAAAAAAGAAGCTGTTCTCCCTAAGCAAAGAAAGGATTATCATTCCTGATCCCAACCAGCCTTGATTTGTCTCTTACCTGAAACTAAATCTCATGTGCAAAGAAATTTAGATACTATAATTGCTTGTGCCCATGATATTTTTGTGTAAGATCATAGAATGGTTTGGGTTGGAAGGGACCTCCAGAGGTCATCTAGTCCAACCCCCTTGCATTGAGCACAGACATTCTCTTCTCCACTAGAGCAGGTTGCTCATAGCCTTGTCAAGCCTCACCTTGAATATCTCCAGGGATGGAGCCTCAATTACCTCCTTGGGCAACCTGTTGCAGTGTTCCACCAGCCTCATGCTAAAGAACTTGTTGCTAACATCCAATCTAAATCTGCTCTTCTCTCATTTCAAACCATTGCCTCTCATCCTGTCCCTGCAGGCCTTTGCAAACAGTCCCTCTGCAGCCTTCTTGGGGGCATCTTTCAGCTACAATATCTTGCTTTAATTTTTGGTGAGCCCTGAAGAGGTCAGGCAGTAGGACCAGATGATTGTGGTTGGTTCCTTCCCACTGAACTATTTTCCTCTGCTCTCCTCTCCCTCTCTTCTCCCTCTTCTCTCCTGTTTATTTTGAAAAGGAAAAAAAGAAAAAGAAAAAATTTAGCTTCCAGTAAGACTCTTAAATACAGGCAACTGCTAGCTCTTGGTAAAGACTACTTTAATAAAAAAAAAAAATAATAATAGCCATGCCACTGGGGCACTTCCCAGCACTGAGTAAACCACTTTCTGATCTCTTCTGCTACTGCTCTGAGGTATACACTAGTTAGTGCCTGACACATAGAGCAGTATTGGACTTTTAACTGAAATACTCTAAACATATTCAGGTAGTTCCTCAGCACTCCAGCAGTGTCAAAATGCTAGAGAGTAGCCCTGGACTAGCAGGAAGCAATCCCAGATGTGTTAAAAGCTGCATGTGTGTGACTTATGCTTTCCACTGGACACACAAATAAAAGAAGCAGGGGCAGGTTAGAGTGAAACACAGAATAAAAAGGCAAGAGAGTGGATGTCACCAGTTTATGCCAGCCAGTCCCACCAGGGGAAGCTTTTCTGTTTAGAGCAACAACCTCATTTATTCCCAAAGGCACCTTGTTAGACTTCCAGTCAAGGGTTACAATTTGGCTGGACATTGGCACCTGCCCACCAGAATAGTGACACAAACCACATGGTGGCCTTTGTTGTCTTGGCTGGGAGGCACTGACCTCAAGCCATTTCATTCTTTCCTGATGCTACCTGTGCTTCTCTCTCATGAACTTGAAAAGCCAGTATATTTTTCAACTTGGTCCCACAAAATTCCTAGATGACTCTTGCTGGCCTGGTTTTTAATCTAGCTTTTAGAAGGGTTTGCCCTAGGTCACCACCCACATCACGGTGCTGTATTACAGCAAGGGAGGTGTGGCACATCATGGGTCCCTGTGCTCAAGAATCATAAAATCACAGAATGGTCTGGGTTGGAAGGCACCTCCAAAGGTCATCCAGTCCAATCCCCCCTGCAGTCAGCAGGGGCATCCTCCACTACATCAGGTTGCCCAGAGCACTGTCCAGCCTCATCTTGAAGATCTCCAGGGATGGGGACTCAACTACCTCCCTGGACAACCTGTTGCAGTGTTCCACCACCCTCATGGCAAAGAACTTGTTCCTAACATCCAAACTAAATCTGCTCTTCTCTCATTTCAAACCATTGCCCCTCAAACCAGTCTCTCTCTCTCCTTCTTGGAGCCCCCTTCAGGTACTGGAAGGCTGCTCTTAGGTCTCCCCAGAGCCTTCTCTTCTCCAGGCTGAACACCCCCAGCTCCCTCAGCCTGCCCTCATAGCAGAGCTGCTCCAGCCCCATAATCATTTTTATGGCTCTCCTCTGGACCTGCTCCATCAGGTCCATGCCCTTCCTATTTTGAGGGCTCCACAGCTGGACACAGCACTCCAGGTGAGGTCTCCCCAGAGCAGAGTGGCAGAATTTCCTCTCTCCATCCCTGGCCACACTGCTTTTGATACAGCCCAGGCTGCAATTGGCCTTCTGGGCTGCAAGCTCACACTGCTGGCTCCTGTCCAGCTTCTCATCCTCCAGCACCCCCAAGTCCTTTTCTGCAGGGCTGCTCTCAGTCTCATCCTCCCCCAGTCTGTATTGATAACCAAGCACACCTCAATAGCAGCTACAGCCCCTGGCCCCACTTCTCTCCTCTGGCCTAAAAATAGCCTCACCAATACGGAAAAGTCTGAGGCATGCAGACAGCAAAATAGTAGTTAGATGAAGCACACTTGGAGCTGAGTAAGTGTTGGAGTCATGATTTCCAAAATGGTCTTTTGCAACCCTTTGTAGTCACAGCCTTTGTTGCTACCAACAGCTTACTGTTTGTGGAAGATTCGAGCTCCCATCCTGCTGACAGGAGACTGCTCACAGGTTGAAAGCCAGACAGAAGTTCTGCTGCCTGCAGCATGATGGGTCTTACACAGTCATTTCACTTGAGAAGAAGTTAAAACTGCAGGCTCCAGATTCCATGGTGTCAAACTGCTGTGAAAAACTAAGGGGCATCAAGACTCTTCTTTTTTTTCTGTGACAACTTAAAACTCAGGTGTGTCTTCTCTGAGTAAAACTATGACATCTTCCATGTCCTTCCTGCCTGAAATGACCTGCCTTCATCACTGGTAGGAGTGAAAGAGAGGCTGAATTGTTTGGAACTGATACTTATGCTTTGACTCAAAGTTTAAATATAAACAGAATCACAGAATGTTAGGGGTTGGAAGGTACCTCCAAAGATCATCCAGAGCAGGATCACCTAGAGCAGGTCACACAGGAACACATCCAGGTGGGCTTGGAATGTCTCCAGAGAAGGAGTCTCCACAGCCTCTCTGGGCAGCCTGCTCCAGGGCTCTGTCACCCTCACAGGGAAGAAGTTTTCTCTTCTGTTCCCATGGCACCTCCTCTGCTCCAGCTTGCCCCCATTGCCCCTTGTCCTGTCATTGGACATCAGTGAGCAGAGCCTGGCTCTGTCCTCCCAACACTGCCCTGCACATCTTTATCAACAGGAATGAGGTCACCCTTCAGACTCCTCTGCTCCAAGCTATAGAGCCCCAGCTCCCTCAGCCTGTCCTCACAGGGAGATGTTCCACTGCCTTCAGCAGCTTTGTGGCTCTGCCCTGGATACGTTCAAGCAGTTCCCTGAGGTCCTTCTTGAACTGAGGGCCCAGAACTGGACACAATGTTCCAGATGTGGCCTCACCAGGCTGGAGTAGTTTGGGAGAACGTCTCTGGACCTACTAACCACAGCCCTTCTATCTACCCCAGGATGCCCTTGGCCTTCTTGGCCACAAGAGCACATTGCTGGCTTGTGGTCATCCTGCTGTCCATCAGGACCCTCAGGTCCTTTTCCCCAAAGCTCCTCTCCAACAGATCAACTTCCAACCTCTACTCGTCCATGGGGTTGTTCTTTCCTAGATGCAAGATGCTGCACCTGTCCTTGTTGGATTTCATTAAACAGCTAAGAACAAAACAATTAGTCATTTGGGTTTGAATTTTTTGCTTTCTATGCCATGCATTTTACCTCAGAGCCTGGAAAATGACAACTGATTGTGAAACATTTTTTGAAGGGTTCCTAAATTCGCACTGAGATTTCCCTGTTTGTCTCCTCACAATATCAGCACCAACGTATCATACACAAAGGTCTTATGCCAAATATTTCCCTCAAATCTCAGTCAAAAAAAAAAAAAAAAAGGGGGATTTTAAAACCCAGAAAAGGAAGAGGTCTGGCTTCTTGCCTCTACTTCCAGCTGCACTTCCAGTTTTGGAGGAAGACCTGATTTCTAGTGAAATCCCGTGGGGCTTTCTGGATTCTTCCAAGTCTTGCTCATGGCAGAAAGCAGACTTCCAGGATAGACAGATTTACTCCCCAGCATAAGATCTTCCAGAATCTAGCTGCTCTGGATACCAAACAGTGGGGAAAGGCCACTGCCTTTGACATGGTGCTATCAGCATGACTGATCCTGTGAGTCATTTGTGTAGTGGAATGCAAATCTTGAATCCCCAGCTCCAAGAAGAGCCTCTCCCTTGCAGCCTCAGATGCTAAAGCCAGCAGGAACCACTAACCCACCTCACATCTCTCCTGCATATGAAGCCATTCCAAATTATTGCTGCAGTTAAAACAATCCAAGGAAGGACCTAGAAAATTTGCTTGGAAAAGCTAAGCCAGAAGAAATAAGGCATTTAACCTGAAGTTTCATGGATTGACTTCAGGGTGGCAAAACACTGGAACAGCCTGCCCAGAGAGGTTGTGGAGTCTCCTTCTCTGGAGACATTCAAAACCATTCTGGACATGATCCTGTGTGAACTGTCCTAGGTGATCCTGCCCTGACAGAGGGGTTGAACTGGATGATCTTTCCAGGTCCCTTCCAATCCCTAATGTTCTGTGATTCTGTGTGACTTGGG
The DNA here is from genome assembly GCF_027791375.1 of Indicator indicator. Lineage (NCBI taxonomy): Eukaryota > Metazoa > Chordata > Aves > Piciformes > Indicatoridae > Indicator > Indicator indicator. The sequence goes on along the minus strand of NC_072012.1, from coordinate 44,865,286 downwards.
CATACATTTTTGAGAAGTAAGAGGAAATAAGAAGCCACAGACTCTACTCCAGTGTCATCTGGGTCATCCTAAACTCTTAGGTCATTGCCATCACAGAGTCACAGAATCACAGAATGGTCTGGGTTGGAAGGGAGACCTCCAAATGTCAGCTAGTCCAAACTCCTCTGCAGTCAGCAGGGACATCCTCCACTAGAGCATGTTGCTCCAGAGCCTTATCCAGCCTGATCTTGAATATTTCCAGGGATGGGGACTCAGCTACCTCCCTGGGCAACATGTTGCAGTGTTCCACTACCCTCAAAGTAAACAACCTGTTCCTAACATCCAATCTAAATCTGCTCTTCTCTCATTTCAAACCATTGCCCCTTGTCCTGTCACTGCAGCCCTTTGTTAAAAGTCCCTCTGCAGCCTTCTTGGAGCCCCTTGCAGGTACTGGAAGGCCGCTCTTAGGTCTCCCCAAAGCCTTCTCTTCTCCAGGCTGAACACCCCCAGCTCCCTCAGTCTGTCCTCATAGCAGAGCTGCTCCATCTCCCTGATCATTTCCATGGCCCTCCTCTGGATCTGCTCCATCAGGTCCATGTCCTTCCTGTGTTGAGGGCTCCAGAGCTGGACACAGCACTGCAGGTGAGGTCTCCCCAGAGCAGAGTGGCAGAATTCCCTCTCTCCATCTCTGGCCCCACTGCTTGTGGTGGCAGCCCAGGCTGCCATTTGCCTTTTGGACTGCAAGTGCACACTGATGGCTCATGTCCAGCTTCTCACCCACTAGATAAGAAGATTGTTATAATTTTTCTCCAATCCACACTTCTGAAGAAATTCCCTTTCCTTCACTGGGGAAAGCTTCATACTTCATCTTTCTGCAGTTCAAATCACTTGTGCCTGGCCCTTTAAGGGCCTTTCAAAAGACCTGAAATTGTTTATGCAGAGAAGGCTGGCAGTTGTCCTTCCACATATTTGTGAAGGCAGAGATATGGGGGAAATAGGCCAAGGAGGCTGCTGCAAACCTCAGTACTTCTGCAGTGCTTAGCCATGGTTCCCAGCATCCTTTAACACAGTTAGGAGAGACATTCCCTCTCCTCTTTGCCTCCCTGTGTTCATCCAAAGAACAAGGTCTTTTGGATAAAGCAGGCTGAGTGGAAAACCCTTCCTCGTGAGAAACAAACCTTTATCTTCTTCACTGCAGGCCCAAATAAGACATTTAGTTTCCCACTGAAAACAGTAGAAAATAATTCAGCTTATCTTCACATGAAAACTAAGCCAGTGTTGTGTCTAGGTGATTAGCAAGGTAATTTTCAAGAGGCTCCTTGTAAGCTTGTCAGGACTTCTTATCAGCACTATCCCAAGTTTGCTGTTCTCTGTGGCAACAGGATAAAACACTTTAGCCATCCAGCAAAATTTAAGTGCAGGTTAATGCATATCTCATGCCAAATGCCAGGTTTTGAAATCATAAATTGTACTGAAGCGCTTCTCACAAGGGGCATGGATTTCCATCCAGTGATTTCTATTATGCAGAAATTCAGCTGATTATTATCTCATTCCCACAGTCAGAGAAGTTCAGGTATGTTCACAGCATCACAGTATCACAGTACATTAGAGGTTGGAAGGGACCTCCAGAGATCATCAGGTCCAACCCCCCTGCCAGAGCAGCATCACTTAGGGTAGTCTGCACAGGAATGCATCCAGGTGGGGTTGGAAAGTCTCCAGAGAAGGAGACTCCACAACCTCCCTGGGCAGCCTGTTCCAGGGCTCTGTCACCCTCACTGGAAAGAAGTTTCTCCTCATGCTGAGGTGAAATCTTCTATGTTCAAGTTTGTATCCATCGTTCCTTGGCTTATTCCTGTGCACCACCCAAAAGAGCCTGGCCCCCTCCACTTGACACCCACCCCTCAGCTATTGATAGACATTGATCAGATCCCCTCTCAGCCTTCTCTTCTCCAGACTAAACAGTCCTAGAGCTCTCAGTCTCTCTCATGGGGGAGATCACAGAATCACAGATTCACAGAGTCAATAAGGTTGGAAAAGACCTCAAGGATCATCAAAGTCCAACCTGTCACCCAAGACCTCATGACTACTAAACCATGTCACCAAGTGCCACGTCCAATGCCCTCTTGAACACCTCCAGGGATGGTGACTCCACCGCCTCCCTGGGCAGCACATTCCAATGTCTAACAACTCTCTCTGTGAAGAACTTTTCCTCACCTCGAGCCTAAACTTCCCCTGGTGCAGCCTGAGACTGTGTCCTCTTGTTCTGGTGCTGGTTGCCTGGGAGAAGAGACCAAACCCCTCCTGGCTACAACCTCCCTTCAGGTAGTTGTAGACAGCAATGAGGTCTCCCCTGAGCCTCCTCTTCTCCAGGCTAAACATCCCCAGCTCCCTCAGCCTCTCCTCACAGGGTTTGTGTTTGAGGTCTCTCCCCAGCCTTGTTGCCCTTCTCTGGATACGTTCAAGTCTCTCAGTATCCTTAAATTGAGGAGCCCAGAACTGGACACAGTACTCAAGGTGTGGCCTAACCAGTGCTGAGCACAGGGCAGAATGACTTCCCTGCTCCTGCTGGCCACACTATGCCTGATGCAGGCCAGGATGCCATTGGCTCTCTTGGCCACCTGGGCACACTGCTGGCTCATGTTCAGCTGCTGTCAACCAGTACCCCCAGGTCCCTTTCTGCCTGGCTGCTCTCCAGCCACTCTGACCCCAGCCTGTAGCTCTGCATGGGGTTGTTGTGGCCAAAGTGCAGCACCCGGCACTTGGATTTGTTGAATGCCATCCTGTTGGACTCTGCCCATCTGTCCAGCTGGGTAAGGTCCCTCTGCAGAGCCCTTCCACCCTCTAATTGATCAACACCTGCTCCCAGCTTGGTGTCATCTGCAAATTTCAGGGAGATGCATCTAGCAATCATCAGGCTCTCAAAGGCTGAGAAGTGAATGCTCTTTCTGGATCTTTCACATGGAATGGAAAAAAAAAAAAGCCACATAAGCACAGCTTCTAACTATTTTCATTACATGTGCTTGAGAATATGAAAAATGCACAAATGCATTTCAATTCATAAATTAATTTGCCAGATGAATTGGGGGAGCTTAGTTTTAAGTAAATACAAATTACTCTGCTCTCGTGAGACCCCTACCTTGAATACTGCATCCAGTTCTGGATTCCCCAGTGTAAGAAGGACATAGAGCTGTTCTAGCAAGTCCAGAGGAGGCCACAAAGATGATCCAAGAGCTGGAGCACCTCTGCTGTGAGGATAGGCTGAGGGAGCTGGGGGTGTTCATCCTGGAGAAGAGAACACTTCAGGTGGACCTTAGAGCTGCCTTCCAACACTACAGGAAAGCTGCAGAGGGATTTTTCATCCGGGTGTCTAGAGACAGGACAAGGGGGAATGGTTTAAAGATGAGGGGAGAGCAGGGTTAGACTGGAGCTTAGGAAGAAGTTCTTCAGTAGGAGGGTGATAAGACTCTGGAATAGGCTGCCCAGGGAGGTTGTGGATGCCTCTTCACTGGGAGTGTTCAAGGCCAGGTTATATGAGGCCTTGAGCAGCCAAGCCTAGTTGAGAGGCATCCTAGCCCATGGAGGGCAGTTTGGGGTAAATGATCTCTGAGGTCCCTTCCAACCTAAGCCATTCTATGAAATTCACAGGAGGTTTTGATCCATCATGTCAGTTTCTTGCCTCTGATCAAAAAGCTGCTGCCCATGAATTTTATGGAGAGTTGCTTTAACACAGCATGGAAAACTTAATAATGCAAGGGTGGGAGAGGAGCTATTCAAAGATTTTCTTTTGCCCTTAACTTAAAAGAGTTAAGGAAAGCCATAGTACTGATATGAACTAACAAGCATAAACTCTTAATGGCAAAGTTAGCAAAACTAACAAAAAACCAAAAAACCACCACCAAAAAGCCAGACAGAAATTCACTTGCAGTGAGACACAGAACTTTCACTTCCTCAGTTTACAGTTACCACAAAAGTTTAGTCACATGCGTTTACTAATTTCACCCTCTCTGGATCTACATTGCTGTGGCCAGCCTCTATCACTCTGCTTCCCATCACTGCTTTACTTAAAGTGCTTGAGGGCAGTTTTCTTCAAGTTAGGAACCATTTACTCTCCTCTTTGGGGTTGAGCTCATCTACTACCAGCCCATTTAGAGATCCCAAAGCAAGAGCAGCAAAAAACTGCTGATGGTGTTACTTAACACACCACTCTTCTGCTTTTGGACACTCAGGCCATCAGGCTGTTGGGATGCTTGGCTACAGGCAGGCACCATTCACAGGATCACAGGATGGAATGGACCTCTGGAGATCCTCCAGTCCAACCCCCTGCCAGAGCAGGACCATAGAATCTAGCACAGGTTGCACAGGAATGCATCCAGACAGGGATTGAAAGTCTCCAGAGAAGGAGGCTCCACAACCTCTCTGGGGAGCCTGTTCCAGTGCTCTGTCACCCTCACAGTAAAGAAGTTACTCCTCATCTTGAGGTGGAATTTCCTGTGCTTTGCATCCATTGCCTCTTGTCCTATCACAGGGCACAAGTGAGCAGAGCCTTCCTTCCTGACCCCCAGCCCTCAGATATTTATAGACATTGATTAGATCCCCTCTCAGTCTTCTCCTCTCCAGACTAAACAGTCCCAGGTCTCAGCCTTCCCTCATCAGGCAATGGTCCAGTCCTTTCATCATCCTTGTAGCCCTCTGTTGGACTCTCTCCAGTAGATCCCTGTCCCTCCTGAACTGGGGAGGCCAGAACTGGACACAATATTCCAGGTGTGGCTTCACTAGGGCAGAGTAGAGGAGGAGGAGAACTTCCCTCAATCTGCTGGGCACACACTTCTTAATGCACCCCAGGATACCAACACCCTTCCCAAATTCTCCTTTCCCATCTCTATCTGTGGTGCAGCAGGAACAGAGACCTCTGGGTTTGACTACACTTGACTTTTTTCCTAGCTCTCTATTTTGCTGCCTTGCTTTCTAGTGGAAATGTATTCATGTTTTGCAACCTGCTCAGGGGAACAGCCACGCAATTCAATGTCTCCTCCACCATATGAGCTCTGGAATGTGCCCTATCTTATCATTTGTTTTGGCAACAATAACCCCAACATGGTTTTATTTGCTTTTCAATAAGTATTTTTCTGTTCTTCCTGCTCTGCTCTAGGAGGTTGGTTGGTTTTTTTTTTGTTTGTCTGTTTGGGTTTTTCTTTTCTTTTTTTTTTTTTTTGTTGGTTGGTTTGTTGGTTGTTTTTTGTTGTGATTGTTTTTTGTTTGGGGCTTTTGTTTGTGTTTTTTTATTTCTTTGTGGTTTTTATTTGTCTGGGGTTTTGTTTGTTTGTTTTATATTTGGTTTGGTTTAGTTTGGGGTTTTTGTTTGGGGTTTTGGCTGGGTTTTGTCGTTGTTTTGACTGTCTGTAACTGCTGAATTTCTAGTAACACTGCACTACAAACAACAGGCAGAAGCTCTCAGTTTTCATTCCTGAGCTAACAGAAACTGAGTGCTGAACTTGCCATTAAAAAAAATCAAAGGGAAGTTCTTCTCCCAAATTTAAGAGGTTTTCTCTCACAACTAGGGTGACCCAAGGGCATGTGCGGGATGAAACTTATCCCACTCCGATTTTTCCAAATCGCATGCCTGCAACTTTGCACAGACACGTTCGAAAGATTAGAGCACTTAACAGAACCCATTCGAAACCTGACTGACGCGTTGAAGTTAGGCTGAATCTTTGCTAGAGCAGGCACGGCAGCGGCTGGAACGCGGCTCCAAGCTGTCCGGGTTTTGCCCATGTCGCTGTTACACCACCGAATTCCTTCCCCGGGACGACGGCAGCTGTGTGCCGGGACGCAGCATCCCTGCACCGGGAGCGACACCCCAGCCCGCGGCGCCCGAGGCCGTGGGTGGAAGAACAACATCCCCCACCCTCGCCCCACCCGGGGTTCCCCAGCCCTCGGAGGGCCCGGTGGGGCGGGGATGGGAGGAGGGTGGAGAGCGGGAGGGCAGTCCCGGGGCGGGGCGGCCACAGGTGCCGGGCGGTGGCGGGAGAGGGTCATTGGGCGGCCGGGCAGGGGGCGGGCGGAGGGCCGGGCAGGGGGCCGGGCACAATGGGGAGGGAGAGCCTGGGAGAGCCCTGAGGAGAGCCGGATTTAAGGAGTGGTGCTGGGCAGAGGTGTCTTGCTGGTGATTGTCCTTGTCGCCGTAGCCTTACCGCCGCCATGCCTGTCAAAGGAGGCACCAAGTGCATCAAGTACCTGCTCTTCGGCTTCAACTTCATTTTCTGGGTGAGGGATACGGTCGCCGTGGAGCCCGGCAGGGCTGTGCCGCCGGGGCTGCTCGGGAGAGAGCGCATGGGAACGGGGTGGGAAGGGCAAACCACCGGGAGCAGTAGGTTTCGTTTCTCTTGTTGTGTTTTGCCGGGTTTATTGCTTCTTTCTTCACTTTCACGCCACCCGGGAAGGGGTGGGCGAGGTGGGGGGGCTCCCGGCACTGTTTCCCGCCCCCTGTTACGCTGCCGCCGTTTCCCCCCCCCACCGCTGCCGGGGTGGCCGCGGTACCTGCGCCCGGGCGGGGCGGCGGCCGGCGCCACCTTCTCTGCGCAGCTCACCGCGTAGCCGGGCGGGGCTCCCGGCGCTCTGCCCGCGTTGGGGCGGTCTGCAGTGGGTGCCGCTCGCCCTCTTATCCCCACCCGAGGGCTCTGAGCTGCCTTTGCCTCGCTGGAGCGGGCGTGCCCCCGGCCGAGCGGCCGCCGGTGGGGAGCGGCAGCCGTTTACCTGTTGCGACACTGAACGTGCTGCGGTGCTGTGCGCTCGGCAGGAGGTGGCCGGGCATGAAACACCCGGCGCGGTGCTTTTTCTCGCCTTTTTTTGTGTTCCATAAGGCCGTGGTTAGCGTAGGGCTGAGTGTGTATCCCACCCGTTAACATTGTGGGGGGATGCTGGGTGTGAAGGTGGCTTCCCCACCCCCAGCAGCTCGCCCAGAAACTCTCTTTGCGGGAGGTACTTCTCATAAAATCATAGAATTGTTAGGGTGGGAAGGAACCTCAAGGATCACCCAGTTCCAACCCCCCTGCCAAGGGCAGAGACACCTCACGCTAGATCAGATTGCTCAGAGCCACATCCAGCCTGGCCTTAAAAACCTCCAGGGATGAGGCTTCTACCACCTTCCTGGGCAACCTGTTCCAGTGTCTCACCACCCTCATGGGGAAGAACTTCTTCCTAACCCCCAATCTAAATCTACCCATTTCTAGTTTTTCTCCATTCACCCTAGTCCTATCACTACCTGACACCCTATAAAGTCTCTCCCCAGCTTTCTTGTAGGCCCCCTTCACATACTAGAAGGCCATGATTAAGGTCTCCTTGGAACCTTCTCCAGACTGATCAACCCCCAACTCTCTCAGTCTGTGCTCATAGGAGAGGTGCTCCAGCCCACTAATTATCCTCGTGGCCCTTCTCTGGACACACGGGAGGGGTTGGATTTTTTTCCGGTGTGAAGGCTGTGAGTGGTGATGGTGAGCTGCTGCCTGCCGAAGTGGTGCTTGTGATCGTTGTTTGTATGGACTCATCTTGTTGGGAGGCTCAGCTAAAGCTGGGGCTTCTGCCTTGGATCTTCTCGGCAGTGTCCTGTAAAGAAAATCCTAAGCATCAGTGTAGGAGCATCAGTGGGAATCGTATCTCCAGTATAGTTCGTGGCACAACTGTCCTGTGTTTACCAGGCAGTGTCAGAAAGCATGGCTTCACTTGAGAGGTTGTGGCTGCTTCTCAAGCACTCAGGCCGTGGACCTCTGAATTTTGCACCATCTGCCTTGCAGAAAATGGCACAGGGCCATACAGCACAACTGCCTGTGTGCCTGGTGTATAGGTGTGAAGTGTGAGGCTCAAAAAAAGAATTTTCTCTGGGCTATCTGCTACAGCGGAGGAATGCTTTGTGCTTTCTTTTCACCTTCTGATGTGAAGAAATTAAGTTGGAGCTGTGGAAAGAAACCACTTCTGGAGTCAGTTACACTATTGCACATGTGATGACTGGAAGACACAATGCTCGTGGATTAAGTTCTCATCATCTCTCAGCTTAAAAATGAGTTTCAGCAAAGTAAAAAGTGGAACCGGGCTGCCATTGAGGGAAGCTGTGCAGAATATTTGCAAGAGCCCAGGAAAACACTTATTGCCCCTTGAGCCTTGCCAGGAGGGTGAGCAGAGGGGTCACAGAATGCCAGGCTGGGAGGGACCCCAGGATCATCTGGTCCTTCTCTGTATGCTCTGTCTCTGTCTTGTATACAGCTGGGACCAAAACTGCACTCAGTGCTCCAGGTGTGGCCTGACAAGCATGGAGTGGGACAATGGCTTCTTTATTTCTGCTGGTAATGCCCTGGTTGATGCAACCCAGTATCCTGTTGGCTTTCTTTGCTGCTGCAGCACACTCATGCTGAGCTTGCTGCCTATCAAGACCCCCAGGTCCCTTTTCATAGAGTTGCCCTCCAGCTGGTGGATCCCAGTCTCAGCTGCATCCCTGGGTTATGTATTCCCAGGTGTAAGATGCTACATTTGTCTTCATTGAAGTTCATAAGTTCATGCTAGCCTGCTCATTCAACCTGTCCAGGTCTTCCTGGAGGGTGTCTCTCCCTTCTAGAGTGTCAACCTCTATTAATTTTGAAGTTCTCTGCAAACTTCATCGGGGTGCTCTTGATCCCAACAGCCAGATCACTCCTGAAGATGTGAAACAGCCTTGGGCCCAATATCAATCCCTGAGGGACCCTGCTTGTGACTGGCTGCCAGGTTGAGAAAGAACTATTGATTACCAGCCTCTGGGTACAGCCTCTCAGCCAGTTCCCCACCCACCACACAGACCACCTATCTAGGCCAGAGTTCCTTAACTTTCCCAGGGATTCAAGGGAGGTTAATAGGTCTGTAATTACCTGGGTCCTCCTTGGAACCCTTCTTCTACATGGGGGGAGACATTCATTACCCATCTTCAGGGATGTCTCCTGATCTCCATGACTGCTCATAAATTACAGACAGCAGCCTCACAAGGACATCAGCCAGCTCTTAGCAGCCTCAGGCAGAAGGCATCTGGGCTGTTGACTTGTACAGATCAAACACTTGCAGTAGCTGACACATCAACTCTTCCTTCATTGCAGGTAAGTCTGTGTCTTCATCAACCTGCATCATGGTTCCCATGGCCAGGGCCTCAAGAACTTTGATAGAGACAGAGGTGAAGAAGCTGTTGAGGACCTCTGCCTTTTCAGTGTTGTTGGTTTAATTCTCCTGTTTAATAGTGGGCCTAGAGTGTCTTTCTGTTTCTGCTTGTTGTTAATGCATCTGAAGAGTCCTTTCATGGAGTTTTTAACATCTTTGGCCAATTCCAGTTCAAGCTGAGCTTTTGCTTTCTTAACTGTGTCTCTGCACACCCTGGTAATGCCCTTGTGATCTTCAATAGATAATGTTCCACTTTTCCACCTCTGGTACATTTCTGTTTTGGTTCTGAGCAGTCCCAGAAGCTCAGAATTAAGCCAAGGGTATCTCTTGTTCCACCTCATTCCCTTGCCTTTAGAGGGGCTGAACTAGTTTTATGTGTCTAGGAGATTGTTCTTGAGGAAAAACTCCCAGCACTTGCTAGCTCCTCCTTTGTCCTCCATGGAAACTTTCTATGGATCACTTCCAACTGAGCCCTGAGCACAGTGAAGTTTGTTCTTCTGCAAACCTGAAACCTTTGTTTTGGAACTAACCTTCAGTGTGCTCAGCAGTATCCCAAATTCCATAATACTGTGATCACTGCAGCCCAGGCTGTCGCTAACCAAGATACTCCAGAGCAGGTTTTCTTGGTTGGTGAGCAGCAAGTCCAGCACTACCTCATTCCTGGCTGTCAGGAAGGAGTTCTCTATGTAATCCAGAAACTTGATGTTTCAGGTGAAACTGCTGTGTTGTCTCAGTGTAAAAAGAAAGGTAACTTGGGGCAGGCAGCACTAGAGGGAGGGAGCAACCCTGATAAAGGCTTTAGTGTTTTTCATGGTGTTGGAGATGTGAAAAGCTGATAAAGTAATGGAAGTAAACTGAACAGAAGTGTTATGCCTGAGTGCAGCCCTGATCCTAAAACTGAAGGCACAATCAGTGACTGGCCCTTGGCCTTGGGAACCCCCCTCAAGAAGAGGAGGAAGCCTTTGCTTGCTTCTGGATAGTCCATGGGTGCGGGGTGCTGTTGCCCATGTGCTACTTGGGGATGATGATGATGTAGTCAGGTTTAGTGCACCTCCTGAAGCAAGAGAAGTTCACAGAATCCCAGAATTAACCAGGTTGGAAAAGACCTTCAAGATCATCTAGTCCAACCTATCACCCAATGCCATCTAATCAACTAAACCATGGCACTAAGTGCCTCATCCAGTTGCAAGGTCCTGTGAAGCTGTGATCAAGTTTTACACACAGGACTCTTTTTTTTTTTTTTTTTTTTATAAGTTGCCTCAAAAGGACAGGTGAGGAACTTAAATGGCCTGCAGCAAACCTGTAGATATTTGTAGATTGATGATAGGTTGCTGTGTTTGACCCCATCAGAGATTTGTGTGAGGGCAAGGGGAAGCAAAAAAATGAAATAGCTTGGGGGGGGTGGAGAATTAAAACAAAACCTGGGAAACTCAAAGCTGGAGTTATGCTGAGGGGAAAGAGATAAAGGTTCCTAAATGCTGGCAAGCCAAAGGCAGCACTATGATAAGGATAGCCAAAGAAAAAGCTTCAGAGATAGTTTGCAAGAGCAAACCCAACTATGACATCCCTCTCCAGAAACATTAGGACCAGGGAGCTTCCTGGGGAGTCAAGCAATCAGTTCAGGCATGCAGGAGCATGTTGGGAGTGATGTGCTGTGGGACTTTCTCCTACTGGGGGTGCTTAGGGAAAACCTTGGGAAAGTTCTGTGCTCTAACCTGTCTCTGAATCCCTCACAGGCTTGTGATGAAAAGATGGTGGAACAACAACAGTAGTTGCTGGTTAACAGCTCTCCAGGTTCATACAGCATTTCACTCACTGTGACTGGGTGAAGCCTCCTGCTCACCTCCCACCTCCGTGCTGGAGGGCTGGAATGTGATGGATTTGAGGCTGGATGTTTTTTGGTTGCTGTCATTCTGGGGTATGTGGAACTGTTCATCTGAAGCCTTTAGAAGCCCTGGACCTTGGAAAGAGGAAGGGGACACTGGGTGTTAGTTCACTTGTTTGGGGTCTCCTGGAAATCTCAGGGCTTTTAAGGAAATTAAGCAGTCTTGGAGTAAGATCCTGGCAGGATGAAATGGTTGGCTGAGCAGGGGCAGGGCTGAGTTGAGGTGGAGCTCTCTTGCAGTGGAGAGAACTGGCAAAACTAGCATGCAGGAGTCAACTGCATGGTAAGCAGTACAGTCCCAGCTGATCTGGACAAGCATGAGAAGTAACAATTTGGTGCTTGAGCAGCACCTGTTATTCCCAGCAATGCAGATGGGTGCAGGCTAACCTAGCAGGCTGTGTGAGAAGTGTGACACTTGCCAAAGACCTCAAGTAACATCTGGGAGGCAGGAGCAGGAAGGAGCCTGGAGTTATGAACTCCTTGGTTCAGTGGCAGCAATGAAGTCTTGGGAGGAAAGAGTCTGATGGCTTCACAAAAACACCAGGTGGATGTTCAGAGGAAAACCAGCTTCAACATTCAATGACCTGAAGAAGAGGAAAAGATGGTCCCATTGTGTAAATCCATGGTGTGCTGTGGGCTGCTCTGGTGTTCTGCCCATCTTGAGAAGGAACACAGTGGTCATGTTTGGGATAAGAAGAGAGCTTCTGCTACCAGCAACTGAGTGAATTTGGATTCTTTAGCCTAGAAACGGGGAAATGTGCTAGAGGTCTGTAAGATCATGACTGGCCAGATAGTAGTTAGGGCCTGACTGTACAGTGAGCAAGAACTGAGGCCTGAGTCTGAGAAGAGGAAGGTTTGGAAGAAGAGGACATGGCTCTGGGCTGGTGATGTCTCCCCAGCAGGTGGTGTGGATTATGTAGCTCCAAGGGCACCTAGCTGATGGTGTTCAGCAGCCTTTAATTTTCTAAAGGTACTGTCTGTGTCTTTGCACAATCTGTAAGCCCTCAACATACAAACTGGGAGGTTAATCCTTGGAAATGCCACTGCCTGCCATGCTCTGATAACCCTTCTGGAGGAACCCCCTTGCAGGATGCTGTGCTAGACTGTGATAAGTGGCCTGATGGCAAGGCCAGGCTGGGTGTGCTTCTCACTGGCAAGATATTCTCTGAAACTTTTGGAACTCCAGAGCTTCAGTCCAAATGTGCTTGTGGCCTGGATGGAAGGCGAGGAGAGGAGCCCAGGGAGGTGGTGGAGTCGTCATCCCTGGGGATCTTCAAGAGAAGGCTGAATGAGGCACTTAGTGCCATGGTCTAGTTGATTGGATAGGGCTGGGTGATAGGTTGGACTGGATGAGCTTGGAGGTCTCTTCCAACCTGGTTGATTCTATGATTTTCGTTTATTTTTTTTTCCTGCCAGGCTGGCTTGAGCTTGGCAAGAAATCAATGGAAACTTCACATGCTGTGCTTTAAAGCCGAGCAGTGGAGTGGTCTGGCCAGGGTTGGTTTTTGAACACCCATAGCATGAGCACATGTTTGATTACCTTGAGTTGTGTAAGGAGTGACTGCCTCGAGCTGAGCTCCCTGCACTGGTGGGGTTTGCTCAGGCTTGTTGGCCCTGGTGATTAAGTGTTTTCCTGGTGAAGCTGTTGGCTCTGCTGAGCAGCTCAGTGCAGGCAGTGTGAGCACTTGGCATGGCAGCCTGCCTGCTATCTCACTGGTTGGCTGGCTGCTGCTGAACAAAAGCAAGGGCCTTGCATCATTAAACTTAAACCTCGGGGTTTTTCCCTTGTGAGTTGTGTGGAATCTGAAAACATCTGCTGCTGATATTTCATTTACTGTGCTGTTGGTTGAGGAGGTGCTGTAGCATATGCTCAGAGCTCATCTTGAACCTTTCAGAAGTTTGTTTTCTTGCTCCCTGGCACTACAGAGCAACCAGCTTGTCCTGGCTCTCTGCTCTTCAGAGAGATTTGTGTTGTAAACAAATGCAGTTGTCTGTGGGAGTGCCTGCTGGAGCAAGATGAGCAAGATTAGGCTTGGAGGGGTCTTTTCTGTCTGTAACTTCAAGATACCCATGACTTTGTTCAGAGCCATAATCTCGTCTGCTACAGGAGCAGCCAGGAGCAATTCTGTGCTCTGAATTCTGTAGAGGGTCTTCTGGGCTCAGATCAAGATTTGCAGGATAGACAGGGAAATATCACAGAAGCACAGAATTGTCAGGGTTGGAAAGGTCCTCAAGGATCATCCGGTCCCAACCCCCCTGCTATGGTGGGGACACCTCTCACTAGATCAGGTTGCTCAGAGCCACATCCAGTCTGGCCTTAAAATCTTCCAGGGATGAGGCTTCTACCACCTCTCTGGGCAGCCTTTTCCAGTGTTTCACTAACCTTATGGTGAGGAATTTCTTCCCAATGTCTAATCTAAATCTCCCCTCCTCTAGCTTGGATCCATTCCCCTTCATCCTATCCCTACCTGACATCCTAAAAACTGCCTCCCCAGCTTTCTTGTAGGCTCCCTTCAGATACTGGAAGGCCACACTGAGGTCTCCTCAGAGCCTTCTCTCCAGACTGAACAACCCCAACTCTCTCAGCCTGTCCTTTATAGGAGAGGAACTCCAGCCCTCTGATCATCCTTGTGGCCCTTCTCTGTACATGTTGAAACATGCATGTGTGTGTTTGTGTGCACACACAAGCAACAGAAAATAGCTACTTGTTTTCTTCCTGTAATCAAATTATTCAGTTGCTGCCTGCAGTGCAAGAATCAAACTGTTGCTGGGGCTCAGCTCAATGTATTTTAGTTCTAGTTAGTGCTGTGAAGTCAGGAATGGAGTTGGAGGGTGTTGTCTTGAGAAACCTGATGGGTAGCTACTTGTACTTCGAGTTCTAGCAGTCCTAGCTCCTGTTTGCAATTTGAATTGCAAACACAGTCAACTGGCTTCTGAATAGGAACTTGTATGAAATGGGCACTAGTCTTGGCAGTGGTTCAGGAATTCTGTAATGCTGCTCCTACTGTACTGAAGCACCATTTTATTGCAATAAATTGTGACATGAACTTAGCCCACAACATTCTCAAAGCCAGCCTAAGAAGCAAGAAAATACTTCCCTTTGCAAGCTACTTTTTTTTTTTTTCTTAAAAAGGAGTTTGGAAATAGCTGCAGTTTCTTATACAACTGCTAGCATCTGTTAGGAAAGTGGTTGGGTGGGTATTTTTCAGAAGTTTGCAAACCTTAGCTGTTGTGGATGACACTAATCCTGTAATTAAGGGGTTTAGCTTGATGGTGAACCTCATCTGTACTTACTGTTTATGGGGTTTTATTTATAGAGGGCCAGCAAGTAACAGAACAGAAACAGACAGTTTGTTACTGCTTGTAATGTTCTCAATCCCTTTGCCATGGCAGAGTCTTGCACAGTCAGTTAGTTGTCTGCCTCATGCAGAGGAAGATTTGAGTCAGATCTTCCGTGCTGTGGAAGTGGAAGAAGGGCTGGTACTACCCTAGTGGGTGATGGAGTAAGGAGAAGAGTTCCCCTCTGAATTGTCAGGGTTTGAAGGGACCTCAAGGATCATCCAGTTCCAACCCCCCTGCAGGGACACCTCACACTAGATCAGGCTGCCCAGAGCCACATTCAGCCTGGCCTTAAAATCCTCTAGGGATGAGGCTTCCACCACCTCCCTGGGCAACCTGTTCCAGTGTCTCACCACCCTCATGGTGAAGGACTTCTTCCTAATGTCTTCCTCCAGCTTGGATTCATTCCCCCTAGTCCTGACACCCTAAAAAGTCCCTCCCCAGCTTTCTTGTAGGCCCCTTTCAGATCCTGGAAGGCCACAATAAGGTCTCCTTGAAACCTCTTCTCCAGACTGAACAAACCCAACTCTCTGTCTGTCCTCATAGGAGAAGAGCTCCAACCCCCTGATCGTCCTCATGGCCCTTTTCCAGACATGTTCCATATCCTTCCAGCCCCTCATCCACCTTCATCTGCTTCCTGCCAGCAACAGGCTGGCAGTGAAAAATAAAAGCACAATGGAAAAAAAAAGCTAAGGTCCTGTCATACTTAGGGTGAGCCCCAGCACTGCTTGTACCAGTCTGTCCTCATAGGAGAGGAGCTCCAGCTAGCTCTAAGCTATCACTTGACAACTGCTTGGACCTTGAGCCCCTTGAGAAGTGTTTCTGGACATAGAAAGGCAAGATGCTGTAAGGTGTCTGCAGCAGGTAGGTGCTTGTTTGGGGATTGTCCTTTTGTGAGGTGGATCAAGGTAATGAGGTCAGAAGGGAGTGAACAAAATGGTCCTTGCAAAACAGTGGTTAAACCTAAAAGAAACTTTCCAGCTTCCCAAAGCATGATACCACAATGCATATGTTAAAAACTGGACTTTCCAGTTTGAAAAGCTCAAGCTTTTAATACCTGATCACACAGAGCTCCTTAAATCTAAATCTTAACCCCCCCTGTGCAAACCTGCCAGGAGACCCATGTGTAAGAAACGTGAGATGATAAAGGAAAAATGCAGTGGGAACTGATTAAAAGCATTCCTGAAGGCTCCCAGTTCATGAAGTTAGCCAACTGTAGGCACAGGATCACAGGATGTTAGGGGTTGGAAGGGACCTCTGGGGATCTTTGAGTTCAAACCCTCCTGCCAGAGCAGGACCATAGAATCTAGCACAGGTCACACAGGAATGCATCCAGATGGGGCTTGAAAGTCTCCAGAGAAGGAGACTCCACAACCTCTCTGGGCAGCCTGCTCCAGTGCTCTGTGACCCTCACAGTGAAGAAGTTCCTCCTCATGTTGAGGTGGAAGCTCCTGTGCTGGAGTTTATATCCATTACCCTGTGAGGTGAGGAAGGCAGAGCTGGGGTGTTGGCCTTAAGCAGGTCAGGACTGTGCTCTGCAGTGATACAGATCCTTTGTCAGCTATCTGTTGGCACATGGAAGGCTAAAAAGGCAGGGTGTCAAAGATCAGTACTGGGACACACCTTCAGATGTGCTCAGAAGCAGAACTGTGTAGAGGGAAACCACAGCAATGGAAAGGGCTGATTCTGGAGAAAGCATTTGTCAAAGTGTGGGGCTGGATGGGTGGGAAAAGGGAAGTCCTTAGCAGGAGGAGGTGCAGGGCTGTGTAAGAAAAGGAAACAGACCAAAAAAATGGTGGGTTTAGTGTTGCACTAAGCAGAAAGATGCCTGTAGGAGTGGAGCCTTTGAGGCAATGGGGATGTATTTGCATGTGACTGGAGGGGGGGAGCAAACCCAAGAAATCTCCATAAGGATTAGAAGAATAACCACCAGATATTTTTATCCTTGCTTTGCATATAGAACTATAGAATGCCTTGAGTTGGAAAGGACCTTAAGGATCACTTATTTCCACCCCCCTGCTGTTGGCAGGGACACCTTCCATTAGACCAGGTTGCTCAAAGCCTCATCCAGCCTGGTCTTAAGCACAACTTCTCTGGGCCACCAGTGTCCAGTCCAAACCTACCCTGCTGTAGTTCAAAACCATTGTCCCTTGTCCTATCACCTCAGGCCTGTATAAAACGTCTCTCTCCAGTTCTTCTGTAGCCCCACTCAGATTCTGGAAGGCCTCCATGGAGCTGCCTTCTCTCCAGGCTGAACAGACCCAACTCCCTCTGTCTGCCTCCAGCTCTCTGATCATCTTTGTGGGTCTCCTCTGGCCCTTCTCCATCAGGCTCATGTGCTTCTTGTGTTGGGCACTCCAGAGCTGGATGTAGTACTCCAAGGTGGAGGTCTCACAAGTGTGGAGGAGAGGTAGAATCACCTCCCTTGACTTGCTGTCCATTGCAGCTACAGAATAGGGCTGAGTCAGGCAGAAAGGACCTGGGAGGTGTCAGATGGTTAGGGGAAAAGCAAGGACACCTCTTAGCTCAAGGAGGGCTGTGGGTGGCATGCTTGGCCCAGGGCATGAGAATGTTCTTCTCCCCAAGTTCTTCCAATGCATTGAGTGAGTAGTATCCTTTTAACTTCACTTTTTGGTCAGATTGGTTAAAACTCCTTTGTCCTGAGTTCCCTTTCCTACCCTCCTTACTACAGGCACATGCTACCTCCAAGTTTCTTAAATACCCAAGCCTGCTTTTTCTTTTTTTTCCCTTAGTTTTGTAGGGGTTTTTTGTACACCAAGTGTCTAACTTAAGGAAAACTGACAGTCTAACTTTTTTTTTTTCCTTCAGCACAGGATAGATTTATTTAGAAATCTCATGTCTTACTCAACCTCTATGACAAAACAGGGTCTGTTAGATTGTGAAAACACTTGGATTAAAAAAAAAAAAAAAAAAAAAAACCAAAACCAAACCTCAACAACCAGCTCTTTAAGGTATCTGCTGCTATGCAGCCTGGGCACAGGGACCTGCACCCCTTTGCTGGGAAGGAAAAATACAGCTACCAAACCCACCCAAATACAGCTGCCAAAAAGCTTCTGGCATAGCATCTGTGAGCAGAGAGGTGGCCATGTAGCAGCCTCTGGTGTGCCAGATTGGTCTGAGAGGCTGCCAAGTGCAGTGGGTGCCCATGGGGCTGGGCTTGCCTCTTCCTCTGAGGATAGTGTTGGTGCCCTTGCCTCACAGTATTTTGATGGAAACCTAACACTTCAGCTTGCTTTCTTGCCTTCTGCTTTAAAACTGCCTTTTTTTTTTTTTTTTTAGTTCAGTGGCCTTTGTGGGTATGAGGAGCACAAACTGAGAAGACACAAGGCTGCTTTCCTTAAAGCGGAACAAAAAGTCTCCTTCTTGCAAGAAGGGACTGCTCTTTATTTTTCTAGTCCATCATGGAGAGAATTACCTCTTGCTTTCATCCTAGCATTTTTCTAGTGATGTGGAACAATTCACTAGCCTTAAGTATTTATCACTCTTCTGTGATCCCAGAAGAAATTTTATAGCTCTGTGTGATCATAACTTTTTCACAGGATGACTGCTTTTCTCTGCTGATTTCTAAATAAATCTATCCTGTGCTAAAAAAAAAAAAATACGAAACTGTCAGTTTTCCTCAAGGTAGCCCTTTTGTATGCAAAAAAAAAAAAAAAAACCAACCCCCAAAACCACCCCTACATAATTAAGGGAAAAAAGAAAAGTCATTTAATCATGCCCACCACCACCTAGAGTTAAGTTTTTGGTTTTTGAAAGGGCTCATATTGGGTATGTCTGCCCTCAACAGTGTTAACCAACCAGTTTGTTAATGAATCACAGAATGGCTCTGGTTGGAAGGGACCTTGGAGATCATCTCCTCCAACCTCCCCACCATGGGCAGGGACACCTCTCAACTAGAGTCAGCTGTTCAAGGCCTCATCCAACCTGGCCTTCAACACCCCCAGGGAAGAGGCTTCCACAACCTCCCTGGGCAGCCTTTTCAGAGTCTCACCAACCTCTTATTGAACTTCTTCCTAAGATCCAGCCTAACCCTGCTCTCCCTCAGCTTCTAACCGTTCCCTTGTGTCCTATTGTTAGACACTACCATGAAAAGTCCCTTTGCAGCCTTCCTGTAGGATCCCTTGGAAGGCAGCTGAGCCTTCTGCTTTGCTTGGACTTGGTGTATTGCCTACATGGCTGTAGGATGGTTTAGTTCCTTTCCCATTTGAATAGTCTGGCCTTAAAGGTGTGCAGGAGGATCAGCTCTGGGTTTGGAGGTTGCAGTCCTTTGCTCTGCCCTGCTCCATTTGCAGCATGCCCCTGGGCTCCTGAACACTGAGTTGTCAAACCACAAGCACAGGTAGCTGCAGACAGCTGGGTGTGCTCAGGCTGTGGCTTTGCAATTCATGGCTTCCTAGTAAAGCAAGAAGAGGCTGCAGGGTTTCTCCTCTGGATGCCTACAAAAGCTGAGGACTGCTTGACCTAGGGAATAGAGTCTCAGAGGATTATTAAATACTGGGTGGCTTAACTGTAAGTTAGAAGCAGTGCAGGAGTGTTTTTCCATCACAAAGCCCTCTTGGCTTTTGAAGTGAGCTGAGATTGTAAAGGCTGTTTTCAAGTGATGCTGTAGCAGTGAGCGTAGGCAGAGCGGCAACTTTCTTTCTGTGAGCTGCTCCCCTTCTCGTACCTCTCCTTCCCCTTGGGGTGCTGCTGAGGCACAAGAAATAGAAATAATGCTGTTGTCACACACTGTCAAGGTCCTTCATGAAGCATGACTTAAACTTCTTTGGTCAGCATAGCCCTAGCAAGGAGAGCAGCAGGGAAGTGCAGGCATTGTTCTTGCTGAGTGCTTTGTGAGTAAGCCTGCTCCTACACACCCCTGACACCACCAAAGTGCCTTTTACGTAGGTCTGGAGCCCTCTGTCTGGGTTTGGCTCTTTCTGCATTGTCTATCACTTCATCTCTTTGCCAGCTGAACCCCTGCAGCTCCTCTTTGAGGCAGGCTTGGGAGTCAGTTGCCTGCCATACCAGAAATGCTGGTTTTTCTACCAGCTCTTTTTCATTCTTGACTGATACCTGAGCCCTTCAGCCCTGCACTTGGGATGCTTTCTGCTGTGAAGCTGCAAGGGATATACTTTCCCTTAAACCCTTGTTTACCTCCATCCTCTTTATCCTGAGTGAATCTTCAGAGCTCTCCCTGTTTTGTTTTCTTTTGGAAGAGCAAGCCAAGGAGGCTAGAGAAGAGAGCCATGGGCAGCAAAACTGTGCCTGCCTCTCCTGTGGGGAGAGAGGGCTCGCAGGCTTCCCATGGGAACAGCACAGGGAGCTTGGCTTGCTGTGGAAGGATGTTAGGAACAAGCTCTTTACCATGAGGCTGGTGGAGCACTGCAACAGGTTACCCAGGGAGGTGGTTGAGGCCCCATCCCTGCAGATATTCAAGGTGAGGCTGGACAGGGCTCTGAGCAACCTGCTCTAGTGGAGGATGTCCCTGCTGACTGCATAGGGGTTGGACTGGATGAGCTTTGGAGGTCCCTTCCAACCCAGATCATTCTATGACTATACCTACAGGGGCTTTCTGTGGAAGTACCTTCCACATTCACTAAATACTGACATCAGTAAACACTTCCCAGGTCCTTGGCCACAAGTCAAGAATGTTGTTCCCTTCTAGAAGGAACTTCTTATCAGAGATAAGGCTTTGAGGGATTTTTCTTCTCATGCATGCTTTGCCTAATTAAAGTTCCAGACTTTCTAAGCTTGTTGCTCACTCTTAAGTTGAAATGGTTTGTTTGCTGTATTGTGTGGGATTTCAGTCCTGGAGAGCTTTTTTGATAGTTAAATCACAGAATTGTCAGGGTTGGAAGGGACTTCAAGTTCCAGCACTGTTGCCATGGGCAGGAACACCTCTCATTAGATCAGGTTGCTCAGTGCCACATCCAGCCTGGCTGCAAAACACCTCCAGGGATGAGGCTTCTACCACCTCCCTGGGCAACCTCTTCCAGTGTCTCACCACCCTTATAGTGAAGAACTTCTTCCTAACATCCAATCTAAATCTATGCTCCTCCCACTTGGATCCATCCCCCCTAATCCTGTCCCTACCTGACACCCTAAGAAGTCCCTCACCAGTTCTCTTGATAGTAGAAGGCCACAAGAAGGTCTCCTTGGAGCCTTCTCTTCTCCAGACTGAACAACCCCAACTCTCTCAGCCTGTCCTCATAGGAGAGGTGCTCCAGCCCTCTGGTCTCCAAAGGAGAGCAGGAGGAGCTGAGGAGCACACTCTCCAGCTTTCTAGTTTGCCCTGGTTTCTTTTTCCCTTTTTCCATGCAAGACAACCCCAGGTTTTTGTGTTTTAAAGCAAAGAGGATGCAGTCTGTTCAAAGCAAATCCACCACTTGCAATTCCCTCTCTTGCAGCACTTCTCTGATGCCTTCTGCCAGGTGTTTCACCCAGAAGCTAATCTATGCACACCACAACTTGCCACAGACAGACACCAATGTTAAGAGGAACCTGGAGGCTCACAGGCAGAGATGTTAACAATATGAAACTAAATATTACCTGAAACTTGATTGCATTGTTCCAGATCAGTACACAGCAATGCTGCTAGTTCAGCAGCCTGTGTTTTCCCCTCTTCCTTTCAGCACTGTAGCTTATGGGATTGTTTTATTGTTTTTCCCATCCCTGGAGGTTTTTAAGGTCAGGCTGGATGTGGCTCTGAGCAACCTGCTGTAGTATGAGGTGTCCCTGCCCATGACAGGGGGGTTGGAACTAGATGATCCTTGAGGTCCCTTCCAACCCTGGCAATTCTTTGACTCTATATTTCCTCACAAATTTTGAGATGGGAGCTTTGAATTGTAAGTACAACCCTTTTGTTCTTGTTTGGAGCATCTCAGGTCAAGAAGCTAAAAACCTTGTCAGAAGCTACAGATGTTATTTGTGGAGCAGCTAAATCCATACCCTGCTGTTGAGATCTCACCTAGCCTGTCTCCATGTCTCTGTTTAAATTCTCTTCCCTAGGAGGAGGTCCCTTCCAACCCTGACAATTCTGTGATTCAGGAAAGAGCACCCTCAAAACTCTCTCCTGGGGTACACTGATGTTTTTTTTACCAGACTCTTTCATATGCTGAAACTTTTAGCTTGGCCCTACAAGGTGCTTTTTTTTTCTTTCCTTCTGATAGACTTGTCCTTGGATGTGAAGGTTTAGGATCACTTAGCCTTGGGATGGCATTGCAGCCACCCAGAACCAAACAATGGGTGGGGAGGGGTCAAGTGGAAACACTGCAACTTGGCACCTCAGGTATTTTGTGTAAAGAACAAGAATAGTTTGCTCTGTAAACACAACTGTCACCAAGATGCCTCCTGTCAGGAAGTCTGTCTGTTCTTGTTTTGGTATCCCCCATCCTTTGCTGCTGCTAAGTTGTCACCACCTTCTTCAATAACAGAGCTGTATCCTGTGTTTGCTTCTGATGTTGTTCCTAATGTGGTTTTTCCTGAGTGTCCTTTAACTTGAGGCTTGCTGCTTCTTACAGCTCGCAGGGACGGCAGTGCTGGCGATCGGGCTCTGGCTCCGGTTTGATTCACAGACCAAAAGCATCTTTGAACTGGAATCCAACAACACAACCTTTTACACAGGTAAGCTAGGAGAGGGCTCAGGGTGGCAGATCACAGCTTTATACCCTGATTTTTTTTTTTTTTCCTTTTTCAGGCTCCTTAGAGACCTTTGTCTTCTTTGAAGGCTAGAGACAAAAAAAAAAAAAAAAAAGGCTGGAGAAGAGAAAACTCCAGGGGGACCTTAGAATTGCCTTCCAGTACCTGAAGGGAACCTCCAGCAAGGCTGCAGAGGGACTTTTTGCAAGAGCATCCACCAACAGGACAAGGGAAAATGGATTTAAATTAAAGGAGAAGAGGTTTAGCTTGAGTATTAGGAAGAAATTCTTCACTATGAGGGTGGCAAGACTTTGGAATGGATTGTTCAGAGAGGTTGGGGATGCTCCCTCCCTGGAGATGTTCAAGGCCAGGTTGGATGGAGCCTTGAGTACCCTGGTCTAGTGGAGAGGTGTCCTTGCCCATGGCAGGGAGGTTGGATTAGATGATCTCTAAGGTCTCTTCCAGCCTAGGCCATGCTATGAAAACAGCCCTAAACTGCCTTGGGCAGAGAGCAGCTTCCCCTGGCTGGTACAGGGGGCAAGTCTGTGTTGTGAGCTCTTGAGCAGACAGCTGCAGTGTCATGCTCATGGGTTCTTGGCCCTTTATGCATTGTGTATCACTTCATCTTCTTTCCCAGCTATAAACACTGTAGTTAAGCATTTTGTAATCCCACACACTCCTGGTACACACAGGGGAAGTCTCTTCCTGATACTTCTCTCAGTATGAGTCAGTGAGGTTTCCCTTCCACTAGTCAGAGATGACACCAATGAGTATTTTTCTTCTTCCAAAGTGACTGACCTAAGCTACCCAAAACTCCAGCTCTGGCTTTGTCTCTCCCAGAAGGAACATTTACTTTTGCAACTCTTGCAGCCCTGTGTATGCTAATTGATTCTAAATGTAATGGGAAGGTGTGATGGTTTGAAACAGTCTTTTTAATTTTTCCTTGCAAAGCTCAAGCAGAGAAAGTGAAAGAGTGTAAATAAGTCACTATTGGGTGTAAGAAAGCAAAATAATGATTGTCCACCCCCCTCTGCAGTTAGCAAGGACATCTTCCACTACAGCAGGGTCTTCTCAAACCTGACCTTGAAGATGTCCAGGGATAGGATCTCAACTACCTGCCTGGACAACCTGTTGCAATGTTCTACCACCTTTGAGCTAAAGAACTTGTTCCTCACATCCAATCTAAATCTGCTTTTCTCTCATTTCAAACCATTGCCCCTTGTTTTATAACTCCAGGCCTTTGCAAACAGTCCCTCTGCAGCCTTCTCCTCAACCAACATCCCCAAATCTCCTTTTTTCTTCAGAGCTACTCTCAACCCCCTGTACACCCAGCCTGGATTTGTGCCTGGCATGGCCCTGACCCAATTTGCTGTATGGCTTTCTTGAACAGTATTGATTTGCTCTCTGAAAGCCAGAACTATTTTTTCTGTATTGGTAGAAATCTCATCCTAATTCTACATGGTGTGTGCTTGTCTCATGTTTCACCATCTGAAGGATGCCTTCTTGCTTTCCATGGGGAGTTGTTTTGCTTGCTAGCTCCTGTTGCTCTCACCAGCTAGCAGCTGTAATGCTTAAGCTGACAGTTCCCATGGGTAAAATGAGAGGACTGGGCATAAATGGAGGCTTTTAGCCCAGAAATGTTTGCTCTCTGTGCTCCACCATGCTTGCTACCTAAATTCTGGGTATAATGATCTCCAGGACATTTGATATGGTTTGAGAAAATGCTATTTCTTGTTTCTAAATAGGCTTCAGGTTAGGTAGCTGGAGTGTAGACTTGTACTGCTATAGAATAATTCCATCTTTCCTGATGTTAAACCAGAGAAGGAAAACATCTAAAGCCCGATGTCAGAGC
Source organism: Indicator indicator (assembly GCF_027791375.1). Lineage (NCBI taxonomy): Eukaryota > Metazoa > Chordata > Aves > Piciformes > Indicatoridae > Indicator > Indicator indicator. The sequence goes on along the minus strand of NC_072012.1, from coordinate 44,841,419 downwards.
CCTCAACACAGGAAGGACATGGACCTGATGGAGCAGGTCCAGAGGAGATCCACAAAAATGATCAGGGGGCTGGAGCAGCTCTGCTACGAGAACAAGCTGAGGGAGCTGGGGTTGTTCAGCCTGGAGAAGAGAAGGCTCCAGACAGACCTAAGAGCAGCCTGCCAGTACCTGAAGGGGCTCCAAGAAGGCTGCAGAGGGACTGTTTGCAAAGGCCTGCAGTGACAGGATGAGGGACAATGGTTTGAAATGAGAGAAGAGCAGATTTAGACTGGATGTTAGGAACAAGTTCTTTATCATGAGGCTGGTGGAACACTGCAACAGGTTGCCCAGGGTGGTGGTTGAGGCCTCAACCCTGGAGATCTTCAAGGTGAGGCTGGACAAGGCTATGAGCAACCTGCTGTAGTGGAAGATGTCCCTGCTGACTGCAGGGGGGTTGGACTGGATGACCTCTGGAGGTCCCTTCCAACCTAAAGCATTATGATGCCTTTTAATAGCCGTTCTCCTAGAGGCAGCATGCTTCAAGAATTCTCAGCTGTCAGTAAATCTCTAGTTCCAGCTGTTGAACTGCAACACTCTCTTCATCTGAAGATAAGTTGGTAACTCTAGCCCTATGCCAATTTTCAAATATCTCTTATCTTAGATGGCTTTATCTTGCCCATTTTCTGAAACTTCAACTGCTGTAGTGGTCCACATGAAACAAAACCTTCAACTTACTGATGATATTAGTTAGAGAATGAGAATTAAATATTATCTTCACCGTGGAGGTGGTGAGACACTGGAACAGGTTGCCCAGGGAGGTGGTGGAAGCCTCATCCCTGGAGGTTTTTAAGGCCAGGCTGGATGTGGCTCTGAGCAACCTGATCAAGTGTGAGGTGTCCCTGCCCATGGCAGGGGGGTTGGAACTGGATGATCCTTGAGGTCGCTTCCAACCCTGACAGCTCAGTGATTCTATAATATATTTCCTCACAGATCTTGAGATGGGAGCTTTGAATAGTAAGTACAACCCTGTTCTTGCTTGGAACATCTCAGTCAAGAAGCTAAAAACCTTGTCAGAAGCTAAAAATGTTATTTGGGGAGCAACTAAATCCATACCTTGCTGCTGAGATCTCACCTAGCCTGTCTCCATGTCTGTGTTTTAATTCTCCTCCCTAGGAGTTTACATCCTGATTGGAGCTGGTGCACTTATGATGCTGGTTGGTTTCTTGGGATGCTGTGGTGCATTGCAGGAATCTCAGTGCATGCTTGGCTTGGTAAGTGGTCAAAGTTCTAGCAGCACAGTAAGTGAAGAAAAGGCTCCCATGCTGATTTGTTTAGGCTCCACAATGTTCATGTAAACACATTTTGCTTACAGAATGCCCAAGTGTTAAGCAGTGTTCCCATTTCTGGCCCTAAATGCAGGTGCCCACGTTCTATTTGGATAGAGGATGGCTTCAGGGGTTGGTGACATGGTCAGATATTGAAGTGTCAAGACTTGGGAGTGAACACAAACTAAGACACTGATAAGATTAATGCTGTTTATTAAGCACTGTGTCCTGAATGGTGAAGGCTGTCCAATCTTTCATCTTTGAGCCCAGAGCTGTAGTATTTGATCCTTGAAACAAGCCTCTACTGTTCCTAATCACAGGATGAGCTTTTTCTAGTTGACAACTGCTCTGCAAGCCAATTATTGGAGAGCAACTTCATTGTTTGCAGACTGGAGGGACCAGTAGAGCTTGCTGGGTTGCTTGCACATCTGTATACTTGTGGAACTACTCATCCAAATAACCAGAAGGTTTAGTTAATAAAAGATGACTGCTATAGCCAGGGCCAGAACAATTCTCCTTCTGTGTAATGGCAGAAGTTCATTTCGTGTGCTCCTTGCAAAATAATGCCTCTAGCCTTTTAATTCTGAGCATCTTTAAAGGGCCTTCAGATGATAGTGGTGGCTTGGACCTGGCAGTCAATTACCTGCAGTGATGACACTTTTATTTCTCTTTTATGGGATGCACAACAAAGAAGGGACCATTAGCTCTCTGGGAGTTGGTGGCAAGCTAAGTATTAAGTGATGACTCCTAAAGCAATAGATGTGACAAACCAGAGGAGAGGAGAGAATTGCTGTCAGCTGTTGTGATGTCCAAGTGACCTAGGCAGCTTCAAAGTCTGAGCTAACAGGTGATTGATTTTAATTAGCAATGATCAAAAAGGAGGGCTTGGAAAACACTGCCAGGCTTTCTGACTCTCCTGGGAAGAAGTGCTGAGCCAGTGCAGTGCCTTCTTTCCTCATCTCCCCACTGTTCCAGACCTCCATTGAGTGACTCTTACCACAAGCTTGGATGCTGGGGAGTGGACAAAGTTGCAGTAAACCTGTGTGATGCTGCTTTGTGGTTCTCTGATCTTAATGATCTGTTCTTTTTCTTTCTTTTCTTTTCCAGTTTTTCCTCTTCCTTTTTGTCATTTTTGCCCTTGAAATTGCTGCTGCAATCTGGGGATTTGCAAATAAAGAAAAGGTAGGTTGCTTTTAAAAGTTGGAATGCTGCAACAGGTTGCTCTATCATTGGAAGTATCAGGAAGCAACCTAATCTAATGAAAGATGTTGCTGTCCATGACAGGAGGGATGGACCAGACCTTTAAAGGTCCTTTCTGACCCAAAATAGTCTCTGATTCTGTGACACTGCCCACAGAAAGTCAACAGTCTGCTGAAATCTATACCAGAATCACAGAACTGTCAGGGTTGGAAAGGACCTCAGGGATCATCTAGTTCCAACCCCCCTGCCATGGGCAGGGACACCTCTCACTAGATCAGGACTAGGCAGAACTTGATTACCTAAGCATTTTGGGGGAGAGGAATAATCACAGAATCATAGAATGGTTTGGGTCAGAAGGGACCTCCAGCAAAACAATGCAGGAGTTTAGCCTTATTCTTCAACAGTTTTAGAGTTTATAGCAGAGAAGCCAGAATCCAGCATGCTAGGAATGCCCTCCAGGCATTACCTGGCTGACCTGTGAAGCTTTTACCACTTCGAGATGTGAGCTGGGTCAGCTACAGGCTGAATGGTTCTGCATCTAGAACATGACTTCCCTGGACTGTGCTCTCAAGCAGTCAAGGTTCTGTCTTGTTGCTTGTAGATCAGGGTTGGTTTTCTGCTTGTCTTGTGGAGCAGGGGAATACAGCAGCTTGTAGGTTACAAGAATGAGTAGGGGATTTTTTTTTTTTTTTTTGTGTAGCCAGTGGGTAAAGACTTCTCCTAGAAGCTCAGAGGTTTGGAAGGAAAAAGTGAACCTTATCTGTTTAGGTGTGGCTTTTAAAGTGAATGTAGCAGTTAGGCTCACCTGTTCCTGTTGAGAAATGCTGTCCACCACCCTCTCTTTCCACATGCCAAGAGCATTAGTGTTGCAGGCTGCAGAATTTCTTAGGACTGACTCCAAACCATTCTTTTTGTGTAATTAAGGCAGTGATACAGCATTAACTGGTTGCTATCCTCTAGGTTATTGATGAGCTAAAGGAATTCTACAAGGAAACCTACAACAAGAGATCTCAACCAGCTGCCAGAGAGACCCTGAAAGCATTTCAGTTAGCTGTAAGTATGTGGGCACACTTTAACCAGGCAGTAATGCAGCTTGTTGGCACTGTTCTTTGTGGCAGTGTGGTGGGTTGAAATCACCACACTCCCCCCTCCAACATAAAATTGCCAGACCAGCTCAGTTGAAAGCAAATGAAGCTGGATTTACCTATGGGATTGTTCAGACCCTATCATTATTTTCCCTTTCTCATCCAATGGTAATTTATTTACATTCTACCACTTTCTGTTCAAGGTCTGTGGAATATTTTCCAGGCACAGCCTAAAACTGCCACAAGTCATTCAGTCCCTTGTACAGACCTAATACCTTATGAGCCAGAAGAAACTCAAAGGATGATGCAGAGAAAATGTTTATGTAGTATCAGTGAGTTCAGGATGACTCTTTGTCCCTCTGAACTTCCAAAATGCTCACAAGTAGTTCCTGTTTTCTTAAAACCCAGATCTGTGGGGGTTGATCTGGAGGAGGCACCCTAATGCTTGGGCTTTGGGGTCTGTAAGGGAGCACAAGCTGTCACCAAAGTTAATGTATTTAATGAGATCCAGCTCTTCCTTTCAGGATCTTGTCCTTTTAAAGCAATAAAGGCTTTTACAAATCAGGTTTAAAGCAGGATTTCTAAGGTAATTTGCTTAAGGTCTGTACTATAACTTCATGTAATCCATTTCCCCCTTCTCCCCAGGTAGGGAGCAAAAATAAAGGATTATTTAACCTGGCTCTGCTTTTTTTTCCTGTGTTTTCTCTCGTAGCTGGACTGCTGTGGTCTTACAGGACCTTTAGAGCAAATGTTAATGGACACCTGTCCCAAGAAGACCTTGATTGAGGCAGCTTCTGTGATGGTAAAGCATAACTTAACTCACCAATGAGTAGAATGAGAAACCTGCTTCTGAACAAACCCTTCTAGTCCCTGGGGAAATTCCCACGTCACACTTACTTAGCAACCTCCCTCTCTCTCTCTAATCAGCCCAGTTGTGGAAAATCAACAGACTGCTTCTGTGGAAAGAACAAGCAGGGTCAGCAGGAAGTCTGAGCTTGCACAGGAAATGTGCAGTTTGTGTGTCACCACCACTCACGTGGATGCACAGCACAAGGCCAAGACTTCACCTGAAAAAAAGAAAGTGTTCTGTTCTCCTGGCTGCTCCTGTTCCCAGAGCACCTTCCTGGTGCTGCATGGGAGCTGTCATATCCCCTCTGGGTTAGAGAGAAGTAGAGCTTGAGGCAGCAGCAGGGCTGAAGTCTTAGCAAGGAAGAGGAGTAATGCACTGGGGACCTGTTCAGGTCACTGTGTCACTGAGGTCAGTTCCTTGTATTGGATTCCCCTCTTGAAATACTGCTGCAGGGCTGGAGAGCCTCTGCTGTGAAGGTAGGCTGAGGGAGCTGGAGGTGTTCAGCCTGGAGAAGACCCCAAGAAGATCTTATTGCTGCCTTCCAATACCTATAGGAAGGCTGCAGAGGGACTTTTCATCAGGGTGTCTAGAGACTAGACAGGGGGGAATGGTTTGAAGCTGAGGGAGAACAGGGTTAGACTGGAGCTTAGGAAGAAGTTTTGCAGCATGAGGGTGGTGATACTGTGGAATAAGCTGCCCAGGACGAGGCTGTGGCTGCCTCCTCCCTGGGGGTGTTGAAGGCCAGACTGGATGAGTCCTTAAGCAGCTGAGTCTCGTTAAGAGATGTCCCTGCCCATGGTTGGGAGGTTGGAGTAGATGATCTGAGGTCCCTTCCAACCTGAGCCACTCTGTCATATGCCACAGGTACAGGAGAGACATCTTCCACACTTCTCTACTCCCTCTTTTCCCATTCCACTGACAACTGCCTTTTGCTCTTGCTTAATGCACCAAGCCAGCCTATATGAGTCTTACCAGAGAAAATAAGGTTTTTAGCATTCAGGAATTGAATTCTTTTATTTTCCCACATGATTTGTGCTGCTCTTTCACTACAGGTGATTTTTATGCCTTCAGAGATGTGACCCCAAGACACTTCAGTCTGCCTTTAGATTGCAGTGTTGGTCTTGTCCAGGCAATCTACTATGAGTCAGGCTACATGTCTATAAATATCTGAGGGGTGGGTGTCAAGTGGAGGGGGCCAGGCTCTTTTCAGTGGTGCACAGTGATAAGACAAGGAACAATGGGTTCAAACCAGAACATAGAAGATTTCACCTCAACATGAGGAGAAACTTCTTTCCAGTGAGGGTGACAGAGCACTGGAACAGGCTGCCCAGGGGGGTTGTGGAGTCTCCTTCTCTGGAGACTTTCCAAACCTACCTGGATGCATTCCTGTGTGGACTACCCTAAGTGATGCTGCTCTGACAGGGGGGTTGGACCTGATGATCTCTTGAGTTCCCTTCCAACCCCTGATATACTGTGATACATAGAAGTAGCTGAGACAGCATGCAGGGTTTGTTTGCTTTTATTTTTCTGAGTGTGTGTTTTAGCTTTATCTGTTGACTTCATCTTGTGATGTGTTTCTCCCCAGCTGGGACTGGGTCATTAAAAACTGCAGACAGATGAAATGGATGTAGTGGTGTGGCTGCTCTGTGTGCCTCTATGAAGCAGTACTGTATTGATACTCTGATTTTGCTGATTAATCCTTGCCAGCTGATTAATCCTCAATTGAGTCTTTACTGCTGGACTGGATAAGGCAAAAAAACTAAATAAAAGCTTGCAGCTTACTCTGCTGGAGTAAGTAGGACAGGAGTTGGGGTGAGCCTTTGAGCAGCTACCAGGCTCTCAAAGGTTTATGCCTCTGTGAAAGTTCCTTGTTCCTTCCTCTTGTCTACCATGGAGTGTCTTTGGGGACACTTAATTCTTGTTGTCCTGGGAGCTTTCAGCTGGCCCATCTCTGAATCTACCTATAGCCTAGCATGCAGCTGAAGAAATCCTGGCATTCCCATGCACCATGTGTTGATAGAGTGTCTGACAATATCAAGAGTGGCTTCAAATCTGTATTTTGAGAGGGGCTCAGCAACCCCCATGCCAATATTAGCAGCTGTTAGTAACAAGCCAAGTCTGACACAACTGCTGTTGGTCCTGATCTACCTCAGCATCTCTGCAGGTGTTGGGAATCCTACTGTAGTGAAGGCACAGTTACTTTAGATACTGGGGAGGAGTTTAAATCTCCCCTTCAGCAGGTTTTGGTGTTGGAACATCCCTGGCTTTCTTTAAATAAGGGACAATAAAGCCAGGTCCAAGCAGTATTCCAAAGATTGAGTCTTTATCTCCAGTTCCAGCAGACTTGGTCAAAGGTGCAGCAGGAACTGGCAGACCTGAGCACAAACAAGTAGGAACAAGCCCCTTTTTATGTGTGTGTAGGAAACACTAATGAAGAGGTTTTTTTCTTTTCAGTCATGCCCTGCTGCCATTGATGATGTCTTCAATTCAAAACTGAATGTGATTGGAGCAGTTGGCCTTGGCATTGCTGTCATAATGGTGAGTTCCCAGATGATGTAGAGGGTAGCTGCATGGCCAAAGGAAGCTTACAGCAGAAGACTGCTGACCAGTGCCTGGCATGGCAGTGCCCAAGCCCCATTCTGCTAGTGGCATGTACCAGCAGGATCAGGGTGTGTGCTGCAGGCCCCTGAGGCAGCACAGAGGGTGGGGTGGCTTGGATCTCCCTGCTTCTGCCTTGGATTAGGATCTGCCTCCTTATAGTGGAGCAGTGGGGAGGTTTTATATCAGTTGTGTGTGTGTGTATATATACGCACAGGGTGGAGATGTACTGGTCATGTTGCCAGCTCATTCCTCAATCTTAATATCTCTTGAGGATCCTTGCTTTTGTTTCCTCTGCAACAAAGAGTGCCAGAGAACTGAATAAGAGTTGCTAGGAAGAAAATTGGCACTTCTGGTTTGCCTTCTCTGGAGGAATGTGTGACATGGATGCAAATACATGCTGGGGTGGATCAGTGATTTCTTAGGAGGCATGGCAGTGGTTTGTAGCAGATTTGTTTGGAAGTATTGAGGGTGAAGGAGAGCCATGAAAATGGACTGAAATTTGGGGGTGGGGAAAAGGGAGGGGTGGGAGGTGGGAACTTCAGAAAGTGTTAGTATGGTTCCTGGAGTGGGAAGAGCAGCAGGTTTGCTCATTCCTGTGTTGATGATAGAGGATTGTGTCCAGTTTGGGCCCCTCTGTTCAAGGACCTCAGGGAACTGCTTAGAAGAGTCGAGGGCAGAGTCAGAGATGCTGAAGGCAGTGGAACATCTCCCTGGGAGGACAGGCTGAGGGAGCTGGGGCTCTTTAGCTTGGAGCAGAGGAGCCTGAGGGGTGACCTCATTCCTGTTGATAAAGATGTGCAGGGCAGTGTTGGGAGGATGGAGCCAGGCTCTGCTCAGGGATGTCCAATGACAGGACAAGGGGCAATGGGGGCAAGCTGGAGCAGGGAAGGTTCCTTGAGAACAGAAGGGAAAACTTTTTCCTTGTGAGGGTGCCAGAGCCCTGGAGCAGGCTGTCCAGAGAGGTTGTGGAGTCTCCTCTGGAGACATTCCAAACCCACCTGGGTGTGTTTGCATGTGACCTGCTCTAGGTGATCCTGCTCAGGCAGGGAGACTGGACTGGATGACCTCATAAGTTCCCTTCCAAGCCCTAACATTCTGTGATTCTGTTAGTCTGTGATGGTGTCTTGTCCCCTGATTTCTCCTGCATTTGCCTTCCCCACAGATCTTCGGCATGATCTTCAGCATGGTTCTGTGCTGCGCTATCCGCAGAAGCAGAGAAATGGTCTGAAGAGCTGAAAAACAACAAAAAACCCCCAAACCACCCCCTCTCCCCCAACACTGCTGCACTATAAAAACCTTTCTCATTAACTTTAGAGCTCTGATAGCATTTCTAAAAAAAACAAAAAAAAAAAGAAAGTTATATATTTGTTACCTTTTTAATGCTTTATTTGGTACTGATGTAGGTTTGCTGTTTATGTTCCTAGGTATCAAAGTGACCAAGGTATATCTGACTTCAGACAAATATTGTATATAAAATGCCTGACTTTCTTGAAACTTACTTAATTTGGATGTAATTTATGTTGGAGACAATTTGATACTTTAATAAAGAGTAAGATGTATTGTATGGTTGTGGAGGAGATTGTGTTCAATTTTGGGCACCTCAATACAGGAGAGATGTGGAGGTGCTGGAGCCAGTGCAGAGGAGGGCAAGGAAGCTGGGGAAGGGTCTGGAGAATAAATCTGATGAAGAGTGACTGAAGGAGCTGGGGATGGTTAGTTTGGAAAAGAGGAGGCTGAGGGGAGACCTCATTGCTCTCTACAACTACCTGAAAGGACATCCTGGAGAGGCTGCTGCTGGTCTCTTCTCACAGGTAATTAGTGATAGAACAAGAGGGAATGGCCTCAATCTGCCACTGGGTAGGTTGAGACTGGACATTGGGAAACATTTTTTCATGGCAAGAGTGTTCAGGCATTGGAATGTGCTGCCCAGGGAGGTGGTTGAGTCCCCAAGCCTGGATGTGTTTCAAGGTGGTTTTGCTGTGGTGCTTGGGGATCTGGTTTAGGGCTGAGCCTTGTAGAGTAGGGTTCTGGGCTGGACTTGGTGATCCTGAGGGGCTTTTCTACCCTGAATGTTTCTGTGACTCAGAGAGGAGATTTTACTATGGCAGTTAGTGATTGTGTTGGATGCCTAGCATGGAGTTGAACTTTCAGGCCCTTTTAAGTGTTCAATCCCCAGAGGTTTAGTATAAAGCAGGAAATAACTCCTGTGTCATTGCCATGTTTGAAGATAATCCCAAGAAAGGGAAGTGTGTGCTGGTTTGAGGCCAGACAGATCCTCTCTTGCCCTGAGAGGGACAAAATGACACTCACACAAATGGATTGGAGAGTGATGGAAAGTTTAAATGGAAAAGCAATTGGTGAAGCTACAAAGCATAGTGCCAAGAACATCCCAAAGCGTACAGAGTCCCTTACATAACACCCAGAGGCTTCCCAATCCTTCCCTTCTCCCACCTGAGGGTCTACCCAAACCCCCAGGGCTCTTTCTTCCCCCTTTCCACTGCCAAGCTAGCCTCAGGCTGGCCAGGTCTGAGACTGCCTCCCCCTCCATTCTCCTCCTGGCATTAGGCCTAGACAGGCCTAAGAGGCCTTGAGGATACTCCCCCACTGTTACCTGATAGGGAAGCTTCTCCCACGGGAGACGAGGGGGAAGGAAGAGCCCTGGGGGTTTGGGTATACCCTCAGGTGGGAAGAAGGGAGGAACTGGGAAGCCTTTGAGTGTTATGTAAGGGGCTCTGTATGCTTTGGGATGTTCCTGTCCCTGTGCTGTGTAGTTTCTGTAGCTTCACCAATGGCTTTTCCATTCAAACTCTCCATCACTCTCCAATGTGTTTGTGAGTGTCATTCTTTTGTCCCTCTTGGGGCAAGAGAGGATCTGTCTGGCCTCAAACCAGCACAAGGAGACACCTGGCCAGAGCTTGTTGGGGAAGATCATACAATGGTTTGGAAAGGACCTCCAAAGCTCATCCAGTCCAACCCCCCTGCAGTCAGCAGGGACATCCTCCACTAGATCAGGTTGCCCAGAGCCCTGTCCAGCCTCACCTTGAGTATCTCCAGGGATGGAACCCCAACCACCTCCCTGAGCCACATGTTCCAGTGTTCCACCACACTCATGCTAAAGAACTTGTTCCTAACATCCACTTTAATGCTGCTGTTCTCATTTCAAACCATGGGCAGCCTGATCTAGTGGAGGGTGTCCCTTCTGACAGCAGAGGGGGTTGGACTGGATGACCTTTGGAGGTTCCTTCCACCTCATTCTATGATTCTGTACCACTACACAAGGGTTGTAGGAGCTGATGAAGTACTGGGCAAGTATTGAAGGGCTCTGCGCTGTCTTGCTCTGAGCCAGCTTTGAGGAAAACAAGGGAGGATGAATCCAAACTGCTGATGGATAGGGATGGAGCTGTTTGTATGTTGTAAGCTAGCCAAGGACAGTAGGGAAAAACAAGGGTGCATGCAGAATATGGGAATTCTCACCAGGAAACAGCACATCTGCTGTTGAAGGCTTAGAAAAATAAATGTTTGACTAAGGGGAAAGGGCTTTGAAGTCCTGAGGAATGCTGGATCTGGATTTGGCTGCTTGAGAGATAATTATGCCAGAAGAAAGGTTTAGGAGCTTTTTTTTATTATTATTTAGAATATAGCTTGCCTCAAACAGAATCTCAAGCTAGCTCCATGGTCTGCAGTGTCAGAGGAAGGTGCAGCCAAGGCAAGGAGGGCCTGCTTTTCCATGGGGACAGGATTTGTTGCTGGAAAACAGCTTCCCTCTGGGAACGTTTTCAGTGGTAGAGCTTGTTGTCAGTTTGCAGCAATCCTAGCAGATCAGAGCAGTGAAGGAGTGAGAGGAAAAATGGCAGCAGGCCCACAAGAGAGGGCAGAGTGTTGGTTGTAGGGAGAAGAATGGAAAGAAAGGGGTCAAGAACTGGCTGGAGGGCCAGGCCCAGGGAGTGGTGGTGAATGGTGCCACATCCAGCTGGCAGCCTGTCACTAGTGGTGTCCCCAGGGATCAGTGATGGGCCCCATCCTGTTCAATATCTTTATTGATGATCTGGAGGAGGGGATTGAGTCCATCATCAGTAAGTTTGCAGATGACACCAAGTTGGGAGCAGTGTTGATCTGTTGGAGGGTAGGAGGGCCCTGCAGAGGGACCTGGGCAGGCTGGATGGGTGGGCAGAGGCCAATGGGATGAGATTGAACAAGGCTAAGGGCAGGGTTCTACACTATGGCCACAACAACCCCAAGCAGTGCTACAGGCTGGGGACAGAGTGGCTGGAGAGCAGCCAGGTGGAAAGGGACCTGGGGGTGCTGATGGAAGTAGGCTGAACATGAGCCAGCAGTGTGCCCAGGTGGCCAAGAGAGCCAATGGCATCCTGGCCTGCATCAGGAATAGTGTGGCCAGCAGGAGCAGGGAGGTCATTGTACCCCTGTGCTCAGCACTGGTTAGGCCACACCTTGAGTGCTGTGTCCAGTTCTGGGCTCCTCAATTCAAAAGAGATGTTGAGGCACTGAAATGTGTTCAGAGAAGGGCAACAAAGCTGGGGAGGGGTCTGGAGCACAAACCCTATGAGGAGAGGCTGAGGGAGCTGGGGGTGTTTAGCCTGGAGAAGAGGAGGCTCAGGGGTCACCTCATTGCTGTCTACAACTACCTGAAGGGAGGTTGTAGCCAGGAGGGGGTTGGTCTCTTCTCCCAGGCAACCAGCAGCAGAACAAGAGGACACAGTCTCAAGCTGTGCCAGGGGAGGTATAGGCTGGATGTTAGGAGGAAGTTCTTCACAGAGAGAGAGATTGCACATTGGAATGTGCTGCCCAGGGAGGTGGTGGAGTCACCATCCCTGGAGATGTTCAAGAGAAGCCTGGATGAGGCACTTAGTGCCATGGTCTGGTTGATCGGATAGGGCTGGGTGATAGGTTGGACTGGATGGTCGTGGAGGTCTCTTCCAACCTGGCTGATTCTATGAAAGGTGCAAGTCTTAACCCATTTTAGGGGGGGGAGGGGGGGCAAATAAATCCTGTTTTTTTTTTCAGACACCTCAAAAAATTGAATCCATCATAGCACATTCTGTTTCAGCAAACTTTGTAGGAGTGAGGCTCAAAGCAATTGCTCTAAGGGAGATGAGGAAAAAACCAAATCATAGTGAGGACTAAAATCCCAGTGATAGATGTGAATTGGATGGTGTTTCCATGGGAAATGTGCTGTGAAGCTCAAGCTGAGCTCTGCCCTGTTTTTCTCACAAGCTTCTGCAGAGACAGCTGCCCAGCAAGGCTCCAGCTGGAGGCAGTGGTACAAGCAGTGCTGGGGCTCACCCCAAGTACTACAGGACCTTATTTGTTTGTTTCATCCTGTTGCTGGCAGGAGGGTGGTAACATGAAGGTGGGTGAGGATCTGGGATAATATGGAATGTGCCCAGAGAAGGGCCATGAGGATGATCAGAGGGCTGGAGCTTTTCTCCTATGAGGACAGGCTGAGAGAGTTGGGGTAGTTCAGTGTGGAAAAGAGAAGGCTCTGAGGAGACTTTCTTGTGGCCTTCCAGTATCTGAAGGGGGCTACAAGAAAGCTGGGGAGGGACTTTTTAGGGTGTCAGGTAGGGATAGTACTAGGGGTAATGGATCCAAACTAGAGGAGGGGAGATTTAGATTAGACATTAGGAAGAAGTTCTTCTCCATGAGGGTGGTGAGACACTGGAACAGGTTGCCTAGGGAGGTGGTGGATGTCTCCTCCCTGGAGGTTTTTAAGGCCAGGCTGGATGTGGCTTTGAGCAACCTGATGTAGTGTGAGGTGTCCCTGCCCATGGCAGGGGGATTGGGACTGGATGGTCCTTGAGGTCCCTTCCACCCCTGACAATTCTATGATTCTATGGCTCTGCTGCAGTTGCTTTGCAGAGGAGTGAAGTCCTTACTCACTGTTGCTGCCCAGGAGGGAGGGATGGGGCCAGGGGCTTGCTGTCCCTGGGTGAAAGTTCACAGTCTCACAGTGTCACAGTGTATCAGAGGTTGGAAGGGACCTCAAGAGATCATCAGGTCCAACCCCCCTGCCAGAGCAGCATCACTTAGGGTAGTCTGCACAGGAACGCATCCAGGTGGGTTTGGAAAGTCTCCAGAGAAGGAGACTCCACAACCCCCCTGTGCAGCCTGTTCCAGTGCTCTGTCAGCCTCACTGGAAAGAAGTTTCTCCTCATGTTGAGCTGAAATCTTCTCTGTTCAAGTTTGAACCCATTGTTTCTTGTCTTATCACTGTGAACCACCCAAAAGAGCCTGGCCCCCTCCACTTGACACCCACCCCTCAGCTATTGATAGACATTGATCAGATCCCCTCTCAGCCTTCTCTTCTCCAGACTAAACAGCCCCAGGGCTCTCAGTCTCTCTTCACAGGGGAGATGCTCAAGTCCCCTAAGCATCCTCATGGCTCTGTTGCTGCAGCTACAGAGCACAAGCACAGACTTAGCACACAGCCTAAGCTGGGTTTGGTTGGGTTTCTATGTTTAGAGGGTGGTTTATGCAGATGGCCACTGTGCAATTATGATGATTATAAAACAGCCACCTCTTCAGTTTCTGCCTGCTGGCAGTTCAGGGGAAATGACCTCATCTGAACTGCCAGCAGTGAGGACCTTCAACCCTATCAGAAGTCACTTTTAAACGACCCTAGAACATCCAGACTTGGCTGGCAATTACAAAAATAGGTTTAGTGAGGTTTGGGTTTTGCTTTTTGTTGTGTTTTTTTCCCCTCACTGCTGGATACAGGCTTCCACATGCATGACTCCAACGAAATGAATCCACAAGGAAGCCTTTCATGGCACATTGAATGCTTCTCTTCTCTAGCTGCCTATTTTGTGTTCAATAGATATTCAGGCTGTGGCTGAGAAGTGACCTTTTCTGCCTTGTTCTTAATAATGCTGGCTCTTAACTCCCCTGAGCTGCCACACACTGGACTGCTGCCCTGCTTCTGCTGCTCTGTCCCACCAGCAAAACTGCTGCCTTTGAACCACCACCCTGGCATTGCCTGCTGGATAAAAGGAGCTGGTGTCACACAGTGCTGCTCCATGGTCATGCACAAGGGAGGAGAGCCAGGGCAGTTACCCCACAGGACAGGTTTGTCAGCTTTGTGCTGCTGTAGCCTTGATGCACCTTCTGCTTATAGCAACACCACCTACACTCCTGGGAAGGTGGGGGAGTGCTCAGCAGCCCTTTCCAAACCCTCCACCTCACCTCAGCTTCAGGTTTATAGCTTTAAATAGCCTTGATGCTCCTTTGTTGCTGTGACTTCTTGGTCCCTCTCCTTCCCTCAGTACCCAAGTGTGTGGTTATCAAACAGGAAGGCTGCCCAGGGACTTTTCATCAGGGTGCCTAGGGACAGGACAAGGGGGGTGGTTTGAAGATGAGGGAGAGCAGGGTTAGACTGGACCTTAGGAAGAAGTCACAAAAATGCTTACAGGAGGTAAAAAACTCTCAAGTTTTTAATAGAAATCATCCCCAGGAGTAAGATGGGACCCTTGTCAATAAGGCAGAGGGAGGAGAGCTCTTCTCCTGCTGTAATGAGATGCCAGCAGCAGCCAGCAAGGGGCTGACAGTTCTGGGAGGCAATGTGGTTACTTGCTGGAAGAGCAGAGGAAGCAGCTGGCAAGCTCAGGAAGGAGACTTGATGGCTGCAAACAAACAAAAAAAAAAAAATCAGCTTTTCCTAATTGCAGCAGCAAATCAAGGGTGGAGCCAAGCCAGGGCTCACGAAGAGGAGAAGCTTACTCTTTCTAGTGGCCTTGGCACATGGGACCAGCAGTTCCTAAAGACAAGGGACTTGCCAAGAGGCATATCTGTTGGTTACTCAGCTCTTCTGCCCTGTTTCCACCCTCACTTTTGCTTCTTATCTCACGCTGAAATCCTTCAGCACAGACATGCTCTCTTTCACAAACCCACAAAGTACCAAGGAAACTCCTTGTTGGGTTTGAGTTTTTTTTTTTTTTTTTTTTTTGTAGCAGTGTAGTCCTTCTAACCTTGGTGTACAGGTTTGGGGCCAGACAGATCGTCTCTTGCCCCGAAAGGGACAAAAGAATGAGACTCACACAAACGGATTGGAGAGTGATGGAAAGTTTAAATGGAAAAGCAATTGGTGAAGCTACAGAGAACTACAAACCACAAAGCATAGTGACAAAGAGTATCCCAAAGTGTACAGAACCCCTCACAGAATTCCCAAAAGCTTCCCAATCCTTCCCTTCTTCGCACCTGAGGGTAAACCCAAACCCCCCAGGGCTCTTTCTTCCCCCTCCCGCTGCTAGGCAAGTCTCAGGCTGGCCAGGTCTGAGACTGTCCCCCCCTCCATTCTCCTCCTGGCATTAGGCCTAGACAGGCCTAAGAGGCCTTGAGGATACTCCCCCGGCATTACCCGATAAGAGAGGACATCTCCCGTGGGAGCAGAGGGAAGAAAGAGGAAGAGAATGACTTTGCAGATGGCCTTATAGGGTGCAGGATTTATGGGTAGAAATACGTCGTTTCCTGTGTCCACCCCTGTGGGTGGGCACCCAGGACACCAGAGGTGTATCTCATGCGGCAGTGGCAGGGGGCACCCAGCCTAAACTGCCACACTTGGCTATCAACAGGTTGGAGTGGTCAAAGGGCACAGACTCTTGCTAGAAAGCAGGAGGGGAGGGGAAAAAAAGTCATGGCTGTGATGACTTTTATTTTTTGTCTGATGTGGAAGGAAAGTCTTGAAGATGGTGAAGTATTTTCCCTACTTGCTTCTGTCAGAGATGGGCCTTCAGATAGCCCCCAGCTGAGATATTCCCAAGTGTGCCTGAAGAGGCATTGGCTTTAAAGGTGGCAAATAATAACTGGGATTTTGCAGGGAATTGTCCTGCTTACATTGTTATGACATGCTGGGCTGCAGCAAAAGCAGCATGGCCAGAGATGGAGAGAGGAGATTCTGCCACTCTGCTCTGGTGAGACCTCTCCTGCAGTGCTGTGTCCAGCTGTGGAGCCCTCAACACAGGAAGGACATGGACCTGATGGAGCAGGTCCAGAGGAGGGCCATGAAAATGATCAGGGGGCTGGAGCAGCTCTGCTACAAGAACAGGCTGAGGGAGCTGGGGGTGTTCAGCCTGGAGAAGAGGAGGCTCTGGGGAGACCTAAGAGCAACCCTCCAGTAGCTGAAGGGGCTCCAAGAAGGCTGCAAAGGGACTGTTTGCAAAGGCCTGCAGTGACAGGATGAGGGGCAATGGTTTGAAATGAGAGAAGAGCAGATTTAGATTGGATGTGAGAAACAAGTTCTTTAGCATGAGGCTGGTGGAACACTGCAAGAGGTTGCCCAGGGAGGTAGTTGGGGCTCCCTCCTTGGAGCTGTTCATGGTCAGGCTTGACAAGGCTGTGAGTAAACTGCTTTAGTGCAGAATGTCTGTGCTGACTGCAAGAGGTTGGACTAGATGGCCTTTGGAGGTCCCTTCCAACACAAACCATTCTATGATTGCAGGAGATGCCTTCATCTGTATAGTCCTGCTGGAGCTGGAGGTGAAGGCACCAAACTGCATGGACACCTAAGCATGTCCCTGGGACTAATAACACAAAGCTCAAAACCTCTGCCTGCACTTAGCTCCACAGGCACCTAAAGCCTGTAGGTAGTCATCAGGCAATTCCAACCTGATTTTCTCAGCTTGGGTGCCTCCTGCTTCAGGCTGCCCCCAGGAGGAGATGACCTCCCCAGTCCCTGGGATGGTCTTTCCTGTGTGAGAAGGTCTTTCCTGAGGATGATGAAGGGACTGGAGCACTGCCTTATGAGGAGAGGCTGAGAGCCCTGGGGCTGTTTAGTCTGTAGAGGAGAAGACTGAGAGGGGGTTTAATAAATGTTTATAAATATCTGAGGGGTGGGGGTCAAGAGGGAGGGGACAGGCTCTGCTCACTTGCACCCTGGGATAGGACAAGGGGCAATGGATATAAACTACAGCACAGGAGGTTCCACCTCATCATGAGGAGGAACTTCTTCACTGTGAGGGTGACAGAGCACTGGAACAGGCTGCCCAGAGAGGTTGTGGAGTCTCCTTCTCTGGAGACTTTCAAGCCCCATCTGGATGCATTCCTGTGTGACCTGCAATAGGTTCTGTGGTCCTGCTCTGGCAGGGGGGGTTGGGCTTGATGATCTCCAGAGGTCCCTTTCAACCTCTAACATCCTGTGAGCCTGTGATCTATGATGCACATGGAGGACGGGAGGTGGTTCAAATGCTCCAGAAGCAAATTTTCTCAAGGGCACAGCAGAAGGAAGTGGCTTGTATGCAACAGACACTCCAGGGGCCCCTTCTCTACCCAGGGAATGCAACCCAGCATCTCCAAGTTCAGCTCTGAAGGTAAGTGCCCAAATTATTTCTCTCAGTTGCACACTGCAGGGAGGGAACCAGGCCCACAGCACACCTCTGCCATCAGCTTTGTGCACGGGCAACACAGACTCTTCTGGAGGGCAACCAGGATGAGCCAAAACCTGCAACCATCAGACCTGGCCCAGCTTGTAGTGATAGGATGAGAGGGAATGGATTGAAGCTTGAGAAGGGCAGATTTAGACTGGGGATTAGGATGAAATTCTTTCCAGTGAGGGTGGTGAGACACTGGAACAGGTTGCCCAGGGAGGTTGTGGATGCCTCCTCCCTGGAGGTGTTCAAGGCCAGGTTGGATGAAGCCTTGAGCAGCTGAGTCTAGTTGAGAGGTGTCCCTGCCCATGGTGGGCAGATTGGAGATGATGATCTCTGAGGTCCTTTCTGACCCAAACCATTCTATGAATCTATAAAATAATTTTCTGTCTTTTTGGGTTGGTTCTTGTTTTGTTTGGGGTTTGTTTATTTTTTGAGGTGAAACATTTCACACTCTTTCAAGTGAGTGTGCAAGGCCCAGGTACTGCTGCCTGCACTGGCTGCTAGGCTCCCTGTAAAGCCTCCATGCTGGGTTTTGCTCTCTGCTTGCCAGCTCTGTTTCAAGCAGGATATTTTCCATTTTGAACACACAGAGACATAAAAAAAAATAATAAAAGTCCTGCAGAATTCCACTCGTGCCTCCACACCCTCTCCAGATAACAGCTCCTTTTTTTATGGTTAGTGAAACTATGTTGTGGCTGATTCTGTGCAAATACCTCTGAGGTTGGTTGGGTTTTGTTTTGTTTTGTTTTAAGGGCAAAAAGGTTCTCCTGAACCAGGAACTTGATTTTAGCTAAGAGTGCCTTCCTCATGTTCCTCTGGCTAGGCTGGGGGTCACAGATCCAAGAAGGTAAATAGAAACAATTCTTATTTTAGGATAGTGTTCATCAGCATGGTGTTGATACAGTCAGTTCTCAGAGCAGAACATGGAGTTCCCTCTCCTCCTCTTCCTCCTTCTCCTCCTTCTCATCTTCCTTTTCTTCCTCCTCCTTCTCATCTTCCTCCTCCTCCTCTTCCTCCTTCTCCTCCTCCTCCTTCTCCTCTTCCTCCTCCTCCTCTTCCTCCTTCTCCTCCTCTTTCTCCTTCTCTTTCTCTTCCTTCTCCTCCTCTTTCTCTTCCTTTTTCTCCTTCTCTTTCTGTTCCTCCTTCACCTCCTCCTCTTTCTCTTCCCCCTCCTTCTCCTCTTCCTCCTCCTCCTCTTCCTCCTTCTCCTCCTCTTTCTCTTCCTTTTTCTCCTTCTCTTTCTGTTCCTCCTTCACCTCCTCCTCTTTCTCTTCCCCCTTCTCCTCCTCTTTCTCTTCCTCCTTCTCCTCCTCTTCTTTTTATTTATTTTATTTTTTTTTTCCCTGTGCTTATAGTCCCACAGCCTGGGACTGGGACTGAGGGAGGACACCAGTCTAGAGCATGTCCAGCACATTTATTTACCATGAGCTTTGCCTGTGGGAAGAGTCTTCCCCACCAGACTGTAACCTGCTCAGGCTCCAGAGGAAACGCTCCTAAAACCAGCACTGACTAAAAGCCAAGCTGCCTGAACAGGCTGTCACCAAAATCAGCTGAAAAAATGCCTTAAATCCCTGTGAGACTGAGCAACCTTCCTCTGGGTTGGAGGCAGGGGTGGGGGGATGGGGAGGTGGGGGGGGGGGCACCTTTCTTCTTCTGGTTTTCACAGATGCCATCACCTTCCTCTCAAAAGAGAAGTGATACTGCTGGAGACCATCTGCTGCAAATAGCCACACATCCTCTAGCACAGGAATGCTGATGGTCAGCCCGGGGAAGCGAGGAGAGCCTGGGGAGACCTAAGAGCAGCCTTCCAGTACCTGAAGGGGGATACAAGAAGGCTGCAGTGACAGGACGAGAGGCAATGGTTTGAAATGAGAGAAGAGCAGATTTAGATTGGATGTTAGGAACAAGTTCTTTAGCATGAGGCTGGTGGAACACTGCAACAGGTTGCCCAGGGAGGTAGTTGTGGCTCCATCCCTGGAGATCTTCAAGGTCAGGCTGGACAAAGCTCTGAGCAACCTCCTCTAGTGGAGGATGTCTCTGCTGACTGCAGGGGGCTGGACTAGATGACCTTCGGAGGTCCCCTCCAACCCAAACCACAACATTCCTGCAATCATGACTCACTCTTCCTCCCCCCTCCCGCCCCCCGCGCTTGCAGAGGCTCTCACCTCAGGGCAAACCTCCCCTATAGGGAGGCAGGGAGATGGGGATTCCCTTTCCATTTCCTCCCTTTGTGTAGACCAAGTTTGAAGCAGTGTTTTCAAGCTGAGGAATGACTCAGTAAAGCAGCTCTGGCAGGGCAGGGGAGGAGGAAAAAACAAAAAAAAAAAAAAAGAAGAAGAAGAAGAAGAAAGAAAAAAAGGCAATGACTTTGTCTTTCTGATCCATTGGCTGCTATTCAATCGGCAGCACACAAAGGGCTTTTCTTCCTGAGCCATTAACTAAATGAATCAGCAGAGCCCAGGCCTCCAGATGTGTTTCTCTGGAGCGCCATCTCCCTTGGCCTGGGGGAGCTGGGAGGGCTGGTATCCACCACGGGAACACGACACAAACAGGAAGGTGCTTTTCCAAATGGAAAAAGAGTTGCTGTAAAAATAAACCATGACTCTTCTCCAGAAGACAGCAAACAGAAATTATGGGGAAATATTTTCAGCCTTTGTTGTTGCAGGAAAAAAAAAAAGGAGGGAGTGTAAATAAGCCAGCTGGCCAAACAGGCTGCCAGCCTATGTGGGATGGCAGGGAGCAGCAGCCTGCAGCTTCCCTGCATGCCAGCATGCCAAAAGCTGCACTAAGGGTCTCTGAGTAATCTTCAGTTTGGGTTTCTTCTCCCCCCCACTCCCATCCCCAATAGAAGCTCAAACCAAGCAGGGTCCCCAGCGCCGTTGGCCTTACAGGGGCTGCCGTGGCATGGTGGTAGTTGGGGGCAGACAGAAACGCTGCCAGGTGACACATGGAGGTGGCCTCAGGCCAAAGGAGAGATGAAAACCAGCAGCTGGCAGCCAGCACAGGCTGCTGCAGGTAGCCCCAAGCCCACAGGTCACTGGTGGAATGCAAGCTGCAGGGGCACAGCTGGAGGAGAGGGCAGGCAGCAGTGGCACCAGCAGCAGGACTGTCACATGGACACAAACACTGTGCTGCCATTCAGAGAGAGCTGGACAGGCTGCAGGGCTGGGCAGGGAGGAAAGGAATGAAATCAACAAGGACAAGTGTAGAGTCTGGCATCTGGGAAAGAACAGCCCTGTGGACCAGGAGAGGTTGGGGGATGACCTGTTGGAGGAAAAGGACCTGGGAGTCCTGGTGGACAGCAGGAAGCTCATGAGCCAGCAATGTGCCCTTGTGGCCAAGAAGGCCAATGGCATCCTGGGTTGGATTAGAAGGGCTGTGGTTAGTAGGCCCAGAGAAATTCTCCTCCCCCTCTACTCTGCTCTGCTGAGGCCACACTTGGAAAGTTGTGTCCAGCTCTGGGCCCCTCAGTTCAAGAAGGACCTCAGGGAACTGCTTAGAAGAGTCCAGCACAGAGCCACAAAGCTGCTGAAGGCAGTGGAACATCTGCCTGTGAGGACAGGCTGAGGGAGCTGGGGCTCTATAGCTTGGAGCAGAGGAGCCTGAGGGCTGACCTCATTGCTGGGGATAAAGATGTGGAGGGCTGGAGCCAGGCTCTGCTCAGGGATGTCCAATGATAGGACAAGGAGCAATGGGGGCAAGATGGAGCAGAGGAGGCTCCATGGGAACAGAAGGGGAAACTTTTTTCCTGTGAGGGTGTCAGAGCCCTGAGGCAGGCTGCCCAGAGAGGTTGTGGAGTCTCCTCTGGAGACATTCCAAACCCACCTGGATGTGTTCCTGTGTGACCTACCTAGGTGATCCTGCTCTAGCAGGGGGGGTTGGACTGGATGATCTTCCAGATCCTTCCAACCCCTAACATTCTGTGATTCTGTGATAATGAACCAGATTTGCTCGTGGTCTCAGGAGTCCCATCACCACCTGAACACACTCACACAGCGTGCCTTTTCCCATCTGTTTCTCCTTCTCCTCTTATTATTCTCTCTCCTTGGTGCTCTTTTTTTTTTCCTCTCTGACCTTCTCCCACCAACATTTCTGCACTCCTCAGAGTGCAAACAAGAGGCTCCTGCCACCCTTGATCACAATGTTTACAACTGGAACCTTTAAGCTCCTGCCTTGCCCTAGAATCAAAGAGTTTCCCACAGTTCTTTTTTCCAGGACAACCCTCAGCAAGCTGCTATCACAATCCTCATCTCTGTGAAGCTTAACCTTGGAGATCCACCAGCCCTTGTCTGATGGGATCACACAGGTAAGGACATGGGACACACAGGAAGACTAAGCACTGTGTCCTGGAGTCCCTCAGTGTTGAGCAGTCTCATGATCAGTTCTGAAGGGATGATTGCCATTCAGCTGAATGAAGTATCCCAGGGTGTGTCTGTGCTTGCCAGCATCTAGCTCTGCAGAGCCATGGCACTATCAGATAACGGAGTTGTGGGCTGTGGTTGGTTTCTTTTTAATGGATTGCTCTTAGCACAGCTATGTGAAGACAAATCAATATTTACCATTCGGCAACAAGATTGTTTTCTCCTAAAATTTGTAGCAATCTGTACAAGAAAGCAATGTGGAAAATGCCTTGGGGATTTCAGCTGCTAAGCAGGGTAAACATTGAAGCTTTCTCATGCATCCTGAACCTAAGCAGCTTGTAAGAAAAGAGGAGGGCCACAAAGATGAGCCAAGGGCTGCAGCACCTCTGTTATGAGGAATAGTTGAGAGAGCTGAGGGTGTTCAGCCTGGAGCTGAACATCTGGGGGCATCTTAGAGCTGCCTTCCAGCACCTGGAGGGATCCTACAGGAAGGCTGCAGAGGGACTTTTCATCAGGGTGTCTAGAGACAGGACAAGAGGGAATGGTTTGAAGCTGAGGGAGAGCAGGGTTAGACTGGATCTTAGGATGTTCTTCAGTACATCAGTAGGGTGGTGAGACTCTGGAATAAGGCTGTCCAGAGAGGCTGTGGATGGGTCCTCCCTGGAGGTGTTCAAGGTCAGGTTGGATGAGGCCTTGAGCAGCCAAGGATTATTTGTGTGGCCTTCCTCTGGATTCACTCCAACAGCTCTGTGTCCTTCTTATACTGGGGACACTGGAGGTGTGGTCGCAGCAGAGCAGAGTCAAGGGGCAGAATCCCCTCTCTTGCCCTGCTGCCCACGCTCCTCTGGCTGCAGCCCAGCACACAGCTGCCTTCTGGGCTGCATGAGGGCACTGCTGGCTCATCAACCAGTGATGAACAAGCACCTCAAGAAAGCAGTGCCCAGGAACTGCTTCAGGGGGTAGCTCCTTTGTATTTGAGTTTTAAATAATCCTCAGCCCTTCAGTGCTGTCCACAACTGAAAGGGAATGCTCAAGCAACTCAGAACTGATAAGGAGCTGGTGAGCCTGCCAGCATCCATGGTTCTGGTTTAGATGACAGATTTTGTTATTTTTTTAACAAGTAATTTGATGCTAGCAAACACCAAACCAATGGTGGGCTTCCAACAACACTTCCTGGAGTCCCTAAAATTAGGTGGAGCTGCTGGAGAGTTCCTCCCCCTGTTCTGCATATGGACTCTCTTCATACATATCTCCAATTATTTCACCCCTACCTTCTGATACCTGCACCTAGTGCCTGGCTCAGCTTTTTCCTGTCTGTGTACTTTTCAACTTTAGAATTCATTGAGAAGAATAAAACCAGGAAATATCCCTCAAAAACAAACAAACAAACAAAAAAAAAACAAACAAAAAACAAACCCCAACCCAACCCAAATCACAGCCCAGAAGCTTTTATTGACCAAAATTTGCCTGCCTCTTTCCTCAGCAGGAAAACAACCACAGCAACAAGGAGAAAAATAAAAATATAACACGGAAAAATAAAGGAAACAAACAAACAAAGTGCTTCTATCACAGATATTATTTTCCACCTTTTTTTCCTTTTGTCTCTTATATTGCAGAGTTTAAAATTGTAAAGTTTCCCATTCCTTTCTTTTTTATTTTTTTTTCTCCCCTCAGAGTGCAGCATCAGTCATGAGTTTCTTCTTTAAGATTAAGGAAAAAAGAACCAGATACATAAGAAAAAATGTGATCTCACATTGAAAAGTTGAAGGGATTTTGTGTTAAGTGGTTTATATTTTGAAACTAGACCTTCTTCCCCCTCCCTCTTCCAAACGATATTTAAGGCATATCACAACTTTCAACAAATCTAGCATTAAGGCAATTTAGTTCCCAAAACAAAAGGCTGAAAATGGAAATCCAAACAGGAAATTCTCTTTCCCTTTCCTCTCTTCTTGCTCAAGAAGTTCTGCCTCTGGAAATCATAGAAATGATCAGCATTGAGGATCCACCTTGCTCACAGCAGAAAATGACTGGCAGAAGACAGAACTTTGCCATCTCTTCTACTAACTTCTTAAGTCTCCATTTGTAAAAGGAATTAAAACTAAGAACTAGCTCTAGGATAATGGAACAGCAGCTCAGAAAAGAAAACAGAAGCTCCATTCTCATTCATGCCACAGTTTTGCTCTTGGAAGTCGTTTCTTATCCCACCTTCCTCCTTTCAGTTACCAACAACAGCCTCTCCTTCCTCACTGCTGCTCTCTGCTTCCTCTCTTTCAGCAAGCGATGTCACCTCGGCCTCCGTTTGGTGCTTCTGGTATGAATTCTGCTCTGCTGGTGTCACTCCCTTTTGTTTTCCAGCGTGTGGCATGCATCCCAGTGCCATTCCATTGGGCACTTGAAAATAAGGAGATGAGGGCAGGCAAGGTGCCTGGGTGTAGGAGATGTGCTCTGTGAAGCAGTGTCCTGCGGTGCTAGTGAATGGCATTTGTGAGCGCAGCTGGTGAGAGAACAGAGCTTCCTGCATGTAGAAATCAGTCCAGGGGACAGCTTGGTGGGCAGAGATGTCTGCTGGGGGAAAAAAAAAATAAAGCAACAAAGACAGAACAATGAAAAGAAAAAAACCACCAGGAAAGCAGGGTTGAAACCATGGAGATGTAAAAGTGTGTGTGTCATGGTTAAGGGAGCAAATACAGCTGTTCCTTATAGAACAGAACAGTAGGGGTTGGAAGGGACCTCTAAAGATCACCTTGTCCAACCTCCCGGCTAATGCAGGTTGACCTAGATCACACTGCCAAATATACCTAGTCAGTGAGGTTTTGGGTGTAATTTGGTGTTCCCCTTGTTACCTTGGTAGCAAGCAGGTGAAGAAAAGGGCCTCCAAGGTAAGCCTGATACAGAAATCTGAGCACCTGGAGCACAGATCCTATTTCATCTTAGGGCCCCAGAAAGAATCTGTGAAATTTGAGGGAGCCTGGAAGACCAGGCATGGAAACAAAAACATCCAGCACAGCTGGAGAAGATAGTTACTCTTGTCTTTGTCCTTGAACAGTCCTTATCTTTTGACTGGTCAAAAATGGGACAAACTTCCTACAGTTTTTCTTGCCAGCTTCAGCCTACCTGTTCTGGCCAACAGACAGCTGCAGCTGTGGGGACAGCCTCTCTGCACTGCTTCTGTGACTCCCTGGCAGTGCTTCCAGCATGCTGCTATCAGTCAGTGCCCTCCAGTCAGCAATGTTCCATTCCCACTGCTCACCACCTCCCAGGTCAAGTGTGTGCCTAACAATTCATTGCCTTACTGCTGACTGCAAGACAGCAGGCATCACACACCTGTGGAAGTTGACTTTGGTGGTCACACTACAGTGTCTTTATCCAAAACACACTTAATTAGGAGGGAAAAAAAATAGGAATTTTATAGCCCACTCCCTGAAGGTGTTCAAGGCCAGGCTGGATGAGGCCTGGAGCAACCTGCTGTAGTGGGAGGTGTCCCTGCCCAAGGCAGAGGGGTTAGAACTGGATGATCCTTGAGGTCCCTTCCAACCTAAACCATCCTAGGAATCTATGAATCCTGACTGTTTCAGGGCACTGTTCAGTTGCTCCAAGGCAGTGGGATGCCAAATCATTTCAGAAAGGTACCTGAGCTTCCATGTGGCTGCTGTACCAGGAGCTCTCCTGCAACGTGGGTTTGTGTATAGCCTTGTGTGGCTCTTGCTGCCCCATAGGTTACAACTCCACTGCTATCAGGTAAGTTGAGGAAACCTGTATGAGACTCAGTGGGGGCTGTAGGAGAGAGCTGAATGCTGGAGTGTGCATTGCTGCCCAGGTGACTTGGCAGAGGGTGGACCTGAGAGAGCTGGTGCTGCTGGGAATATTGGGGCAGCTGGTAACTTCCACTCTGGCTGCTGTACTGAGAGTAAGTGTTCTCCAGGTTGTCTGCTGGCTCCAGCTGCTCAGGGTAATTGCAGCCAACTGGTAAACTCAAGCTGCAGAAAGCAAGGAGAGAGGCAACTCAGAGATTACAGTTGAGTGAAGAGCTACAGCAACCTGTATAATAAACAACTGCTGCATCTTTCCCTTGATAGCTGCTCCAACTCTGACCTGACTCCAACCCTCCCTCCCAAATGTCAGGCACAGGATGAGGGCAACAAAAACCATTTCAGCCAAGGGCTTTCACCAGAGGATTCTTTGAGCATCTTGAGTATTGGAGCAAGGATTACTTTTCCTTCAGTTTTTCCCACTCCAAAACTCACTCCAGTGCTTAAAACTTGCACATGAGAGGCTGCAAATCTGAAAGCACTCTGACTGCAGTATCACTTTTCTGACAGCAGCTGCCCTGTCCTGCTGTGCTCATGACACACTGTTCTCCACGCTGTATTTAGAAGACATTCTCACTCCACATCCAACCTCTCACTTAGGCTTCCACCTATTTCACAGAGTGGCTCAGGTTGGAAGGGACCTCAGAGATCATCTCCTCCAACCTCCCAATCATGGGCAGGGACACCTCTCAACTAGACCCATCTGCTCAAGGCCTCATCCAGTCTGGCCTTGAACACCCCCAGGGGAGAGGCATCCACACCTCCTGAGGCAGCCTACTCCAGAGTCTCACCACCTTCCTGCTGAAAACCTTCTTCCTAAATTCCAGTCTAACCCTGCTCTCCCTCAGCTTCTAACCATTCCTTCTTGTCCTGTCTCTAGTCACCCTTATGGAAAGTCCCTCTGCAGCCTTCCTGTAGGATCCCTTCATGTCCTGGAAGGCAGCTCCAGGTCCACCTGGAGTCTTCTCTAGGCTGAGCAACCCCAGCTCCCTCAGCCTGTCCTCATAGCAGAGTTGCTCCAGCTCCTGAATCATCTTTCTGGCTCTCCTCTGGACCCTCTCTTTCCGTGTGCCATGTCCCCCCATTCACCCTTCCAAGACTTCTCCCAGGGCTGATTCTTCCCATCTCCCTCCAATCAAATCTCATCTCTTCATACCCTTGATTCTGGATGCTGTAAGTGAAGGCCTCCCTGGCGCCGTTTTCCCTCCTGGACAGGCTGCACTCGCTGCTGGGAGTGTCCAGCATCAAGGGAACAATGTGACCGTGTGGGTTGAAGGACAGGCTGTGAGGCAGGCTGGCCCTGCGGATGGGTGGAGGGCTGGGAAAGCTGGGGCAGCATTCCGCTCTGCTGGAGCTGAAGCTGTGCTCTGCTAAAGCCTTGGTCTGAGCTGCTTCACAAGGTGCCACCATTTCTGCCACTGAAGGCTCTGTGAATGAAAAGAGAAGCCATCACGTGATGCTGTCATGGCAAAAACGACAAGGAGCAAGCAGAGGGAACAACAAGGAGTGCCAGAAGGGAAAAGCAAGATGCCAGGGAGATTGTGGAGGTTAACTGATGGAAAGGAAAGGTAACCAACCAGCAGCATGGCTGGTGGGAAACAAAAAGGAGTAGTAGCAAGCTCTCCAGAATGAACAGAGGATGATGCTTACTGGTTAAATAACATTACCTTCATGAATTCAGTCTCTGCATACTGGACTGATTCAGCTCTCAAGGAAGCAACCAAATGAAGCGAAGTACTTCCTGGAAAAAAGCCAGGAATGATTCCCCCCCAACCCAGCCATCTTCCATCTCTACTATTCTCTGGGAAGAGTGTGCTGCAGAGAATTACCCTGCTGAAAAATTTAACTGTGGTTTGAAAGAAAACAAAAACGTGCCTGCAGAGATCTGTTAGCTAGGTCAAATTTTTCCTCCTGGTTTGGCCTCTTGATGAGTCATGACAAGAAAATAAATAAATAACAATTAAAAAAAAAAACCCAAACCCAGAGGAGTCAGCTGAAGGGCCTTGGGAAAAGGAAGCTGGGAGATGAAAAAGGAAACCAACACCATGTGGTTACTAAAACCTTGTTTGGTGACCTGTTTCCTCAGTCAGTGCTGGAAAAGTAGAGAGGAAGAGTTTCCTACAACACAGCCTCTGTGGAAAGAGGACAAGATAGGAATTGGAAAGGTCAGAATCATGTATATGATGGTGCACAGCTGTTCAAGCAGCTTGCCCATCATGCCAAGATTCTCTTTTATTACAGCAAATTATTTCTCTCCTGAGAAGTGTGCACAGCACAACTAGAAATCATTTATCAAGTCTGGCTAGGCTGAACTAGCACAAGGATGAAGCGGATGAGGTAAAATAACACTGCTCAGGTAAAGTTGGTCTAGTCCCACACACTTGAAAGCATCCAGGGAAAGCATGATGAGTTTCCAGCTGGACTTCACCCCTGCAGGCATACAGAGGAACATCAAATGTCCTCCACCAGGTGTGAATCAAAGAATTAAACCCATTAAAACCTAAACAGAAAGCTGCCACAGCAAACAAAAGCAACCCTTAGGGAATTTTGGGATGGATGCCCAGAGAGCTGATAAGGAGATTCCACTTCAGCACCTTGCAGCACCATTTCCCAGATTCCTGTGTAATTTGTGCCTGGTTTGTTGCACCTTACCACATCCATTTATTTATCATCTCTCTGCAACACTGGAGAGAATGAATCGTGATGCTTCAACTGAGACCTGGAGAGCCCTGATTTGGGGCTCAGGTAGAAAACAAGAGCAGGATCTAAGGTGGCATCCCTAAAACATTCACATGCCCAGGCAGGTCTAGGTGGTTTGCTTTACCTGTTTGAACAGGCTATTTCTACACACTATTTCTGCTGGAGAAGAGAAGGCTCCAGGGACACCTAGCAGCAGCCTGCCAGTACCTGAAGGGGCTCCAAGAAGGCTGCAGAGGGACTGTTTGCAAAGGCCTGCAGTGACAGGATGAGAGGCAATGGTTTGAAATGAGAGGAGAGCAGATTTAGATTGGATGATAGGAACAAGTTCTTTAGCACGAGGGTGGTGGAACACTGGAAGAGGTTGCCCAGGGAGGTGGTTGGGGTCCCATCCCTGGAGATATTCAGGGTGAGGCTCAACAAGGCTCTAAGCAACACGCTCTAGTTGAGGCTGCCCCTGCTGACTGCAGGGGGGTTGGACTGGATGACCTTTGGAGGTCCTTTTCAATCCAAACCATTCTATGAAACAGGAAGAAATGGAATAAACAACCACATAAACCAATGTGTTAATTCAATGAATCACATATAGATAGATATCTATCTGCACGAAATCTTGGACAAGAAAAACTTTAAGCAACTGCCAATGTCACTCCATGAACTCAAAGCAAGCTGTCTAGCAAAATCACAGAATGTTAGGGGTTGGAAGGGACCTAGGAAGATCATCCTGTCAACCCCCCAGCCAGAACAGGATCACCTAGAGTAGGTCACACAGGAACACACATCCAGATGGGTTTTGAATGTCTCCAGAGAAGATAAATGTAGTAAAAATAAATAAATAAAAACAATTCTAGGATTAAAGCAAGCTCAAGCTTGAACTTTTTGAGGCACAAAAGGCTCTTATGGCAGTAGTGTAGCTAATATCAAAATGAGAAGCAATTAACTGCTAGCAAGGTAGAGAAAATTTCAGATGCAACTAGATAGTGTTTTTAAAGCAGCTGAGAACTGCACAAAACAGTGGGGAGGGAAAACAAAAAACCCACCAAAAACTACAACAACCACCAAAGAAAGAAAAACCCCCACAAACACAACCCCCATACCAACAGCCACAAGCAGTGGCTGGAGCAAGGGAAAACAATGGGAAGGACAGCATTGAGTGCTCCTCAAAGGTGGCTGGTAACAGTCTGTACCCTTTTCAAGCAGGTGAGTCATTGGTTTGTCCTGTTGAAAGTGCTTCAACACACAGCTACCAAGGAAAGCCCCTGAGCAGCTTAGTCCACAGTGGCTGGGGACAATGGCAGCATTGCACATAGGTCACAGATTATTGTGCTGGAAACTGCCAGGAGATGTTTGTACAAGGGCCACTTTTATTAAGCAGTTGGGTTTGCCTTGTAGATTGATTATCTTTGTATTCATAGAATGCTCTGGGTTGGAAGGGACCTCCAAAGGTCATCCAGTCCAACCCCTCTGCAGTCAGCAGGGGCAGCCTCCACTAGAACAGGTTGCTCAGAGCCTTGTCCAGGCTCACCCTGAATATCTCCAGGGATGGAGCCTCAACTACCTCCCTGGGCAACCTCTTCCAGTGTTCCACCACCCTCATGCTAAAGAACTTGTTCCTAACATCCAATCTAAATCTGCTCATCTCTCATTTCAAACCATTGCCCCTGCTCATCTCTCATTTCAAACCATTGCCTTTGCAAGCAGTCCTTCTGCAGCCTTCTTGGAGCCCCCTTCAGGTACTAGAAGACTGCTATTAGGTTTTCCTGGAGCCTTCTCTCCTCCAGGCTGAACAACTCCAATTCCCTCAGCCTGTCCTCACAGCTGAGGTGTTCCAGCCCCATGATCATTTTTATGGCCCTCTTTCATTTTGCTTCTGTTACTCTGGATTTTATCTCATTTTCTGTTCTGTTCTAACAAAGAAAACAGGTTGGCCCTGGATGGCTCAATTTATTGTCAAGGTTTTTGCTGAACAAGGAGGCTGAATGAATTCAAAAGTCAGGTTTTTTTTCTATTTTATGCCTTCATTCTTAAAGGGAAGTCTGCCTACACAATGCAGCTCACCTGTGACCTCTGTGTGTGCAATGTGGCTTCATCACAGGATCAAAGGATGTCAGGGGTTGGAAGGGACCCAAATAGATCATTGAGTCCAACCCCCCTGCCAGAAGGGAGGTGAAAAAGGAAGAGCTGAAGCAAATTTACTAAAGCTTCAGAGTGCCCTTGTTAAAAAACCTTCTGCTTGTGAACATGGAGATCGTTCTGCTTTTTTCTTTGCTTTTTTTTAACACAAAAGGCAAGTTTCATTCTCTATGGCTGTGTTCTCCCCCATCTAGTAAGGCAAAAGTGCAGCTGAAGCTTTTTGTGCCCTTGTGCTGTGCAGACCTCTCTTCTGTGACTCTCTATACCTTAGCAAGTCCTAGCTTAGGTCTCACCAACTCTCCCATGACTTGTAGGAATGTCATTTTGAAGACTTCCACTTTCCATTAAACCTGGTTAGATTGGAAGGTTACATAAACAAAGAGAGTGTGTGGCTCATCAGGTTGCCTGGGGAGGTGGTTGAGGCCCCATCCCTGGAGGTATTCAAGGTGAGGCTTACAGGACTCTGGGCAACCTGATCTAGTTGAGGATACCCCTGCTGACTGCAGAGGGGGTTGGACTGGATGAGATTTGGAGGTTCCTTCCAACCCAGACCATTCTATGTTTCTATCACACAGACCTTGTTCCTCCCTCAGGAATCAGGTTAAAAACCAGTCACCAGCCCTCACACTTCATGTGCACTAGCAGAGATGTCCCATTTCTGCCAAGTGATTTAGAAAAGGTACTTTTTTTTCCTATTTCCCCAAAGAGATGTGTATCTGGAAAGTGATTACCAGCCTTAGATGACACAAATAGATTCCATTACTCCTCACCCAGCATGATTTCAAGAGAACAAGAGGAAGCTTGTTCCCTCACACAGATCTAGCAGCATGCAATACCTTCTCATCTTTACACATCCTAGGCACTGAAGGTTTCAGGCAAGCACAGGAAGCTTGTGCTGCATATAAAAGCTAGATGCAAACATAGTAAATGCAGTAGGTAGCAGTCAGCAGGAAGTTTAGAGGATCCAAGAAGTAAAACCCCAGGTGTCTTTATCACTTATTTTCACACACACCCTGTCCTCCACTCTCAAGGACTTTCACTTGCCCCTTACTTTCTTCCTTACACATTGCACAAAGAATTCAGATGGAACATTGCTTTCCTATCAGGAAGATTGATTCATTTTCCACATGGAGAACTGCATCCCAGTGTGTAGATTTCCCAGAAAGAAATTGTTCAGCAGAGAGAGACAACAGGATCTCCATCCCTGAATGAAACCGTTTCTCATACAGACATGTTGTCTTGACTACAGAGCATGTCTTCAGATGTAGTTTAGGAAGCAGGAGAGTTCTGAAGACAAGCATAGAACATGAGGACATGTGCTCTGTTTTCTTGAAATTAATTATTTTGCAAAATCTATGGGGACAGGCTGAGAGATTTGGGGCGGTTCAGGCACTTCAGGCTCCAGAGAGACCCAAGAGCAGCCTTCCAGTACCTGAAAGGTGCCTACAAGAACACTGGGAAGGGACATTTTACAAGGGCCTGTAGTGACAGAATGAGAGGGAATGGATTGAAGCTTGAGGAGGGCAGATTTAGAGTGCAAATTAAGAAGAAATTCTTTCCAGTGAGGGTGGTGAGACACTGGAACAGGTTACCCAGGGAGGTTGCGGATGCCTCCTCCCTAGAGATGTTCAAGGCCAGGTTGGATGAGGCCTTGAGCAACCTGGGCTAGTGGAAGGTGTCCCTGCCCATAGCTAGGATGATGATGAACTAGATGATCTTAAAGGTCCCTTCCAATCTAAACCTACACCATTCAAGGAATCTTGGATCTTGATCTAATTAACCACAGGACTCAGCCAGCACCATTTCATCATTCTGGAAAGCAGTGAATTATCCAAACTCTTGGACCACATTCGCTCTTCTGTGAGAAGAAGTGGAAAAACTGGAACTAAATTCCAGAACTCTTGGTTAAACGGCTCAAAGGATTGACTAAAGCAGTCCTTGACAGGCAAAGTTAAAGGACAGAAGTGCTAAATTACCAAGAAAGTATTTCAATTAAGTATTTTAAGCATAGAAATCTATTTATTAGTAGTCCAAGATTATCGATACAATCCTGTAGTCACCTTCTACAGTGCCAAAACACTTTTGAGGTATCAGCACTATTAAAAGGACAACATTAAGGTCCTGGAGTCATTAGAAAATGACTTGCACAGAACTGCCCTTCATACTAGTAATCCTTTCTATTCAGAATACAGTGAGGGGGGAGAAATAATAGCATGGAATTTAAAAGCATTAATGACCCTGGGAAGCAAGAAAACACACAGAGCAGTACCACCTGTTAGCACATCTATAGCTTGGGATAGCTGTCCCTAAGGAAGTGGTGAAACCCTTCATTTTGGATATATGTTCAAGTTGTGCCAACTTGGAAAAGTAAAATCTGTCTAGGAAATGCTTTAGGGAACATTCCTGACTCTAGGAAACGCTCTGATACTCCACACATGGCTACACAATCCAACAAATCCTCTCTTTCGGAGCAATCAACCTTTAAAGGCTAAATGCAGCTCAGCAAGGCCAACAGCACACCCCACTGACTTTCAGCAACACTGCAACAGAACTCAGCTGCCTCACACCCTCAGTGTCTTGCAGACTATGGCAACCTACACCGGCTGGAGAAGTCGAAGAACCTCCTTTGGAGATTTAAAGCCGTGTAGTAGCTGAGGGAGGCTCTACAACCCAAACAGTTTACCCACTGCACCTGTTCTCATACTGCTTGCTCAGCTAGAGGTTGCAGCCAGAATGTTGCAGCCTAAACCAGAATATGGGATGTGTGTGTCTGCCATGAAAAGCAGAACCACAGAATATCTCTGGTTGGAAGAGACCTCCAAGATCATCCAAGCCCAACCCTTGAGCCAGCACTAAACCATGGCCCTAAGCACCAGGACTGCACTCTGCTTGAACACACCTGGGGATGGTGACTCCACCACTACCCTGGGCAGACCATCCCAATGTATGAGAACTCTCTCAGTGAAGAAATATTTCTTAATATCCATCCCCTGATGCAGCTTGGAAACATTTCCTTTAGTCCTGTTGGTTGCCATCAAGAAGAGGCTGCCCACTCCTGACTCCAACCTCCCCTCAGGTAGTTGTAGAGAGCAATGAGGTCTCCTCTCAGCCTCCTCTTCTCCAGACTGCACACCCCCAGCTCCCTCAGATGCTCCTCACAGGCCAGGTGCTCCAGGCCCTTCTCCAGCCTCATTGCCCTTCTCTGGACACACTCCAGCCCCTCAATGTCCTTCCTGTAGTGAGGGGCCCAGAGCTGAACACAACACTCGAGGTGTGGCCTCAGCAGTGCTGAGCACAGGGGGATGATCACCTCCCTGTCCCTGCTGGCCACAGTGTTTCTGATCCCAGCCAGGATGCCACTGGCTTTCTTGGCCACCTGGGCACTGCTGACTCATGTTCAGTCAACTATCAAGCAATACCCCCAGGTCCCTCTCCAAGTTGCACCTTTCCAACCACACATCCCCACATCTGCAGCTTACCTTGAGGCTGTTTGTGACCCAGGTGCAGGACCTGGCACTTGGCCTTGTTGAACTTCACACAATTAGCCTTGGCCCATGGGTCTCACCTGTCCAGATCCTGCTGTAAAACTTCCCTGCCCTCTGGCAGATGGACACAGCCACCCAGCTTGGTGTCATCTACAGAATTCCCAAGGGTGCACTCAATCCCCTCACCCAGACAATCGATAAAGGTGTTAAAGAGGACAGACCCCAGCACTGCAGCAGCACAGAGGCACCACCATGCTGGTACATGCTCCAGTAGCTGGCAGCTGTCAAGCTAGGTGTCGCTTTACTGATGGCATAGGACAGTCACACAACCTTCCCTAACATGCTTGGGAACCTACCAGCACCACCAGCCAATGCTGCAGGTATGCAAAATACTTGTGCTGATAGAGGGTCTCACCTGAGGAGGGGGCAGGTGGTGCAGTATGTCCAATGAGCTGGCTGGAGTAGCTTCGAGCTGCAGTGTCTGCACTCATCATGGCAGACCCACCGTGGGCAACATCAGGAGGTGGAGGTGCCCTGGAGGTACATAAAGGGGATCAGCATGGACCAGAGGACAGGACAAGGCATTATGACAAAGCACACACTCTTCTAACTGCCCTACAACGGGCAAACCCTAGATCACTAGCAGGTAGAAAGAGGAATTGGTGCCTGAGTGCAAGGAGAAAGAGTGCAAAGGATGCTGTATCACCAGCCCCAGGATACTAGGGAAGGACAGGCAGGAGGGACAGGGTGGAGAAATCAGACAGGGGGTCTCCAATCTTTCACTCAGTTTTTCTCTTTTCATTCTGTTTTCTTCACAGGAAGACTCACTCCAGATTGTCACAAATGCCTCTTCTCTGAAGATTAATTTCTACCCAAGCCTGCTTGTTGAAAGACCATCTATCCTGTCAGGTACACCCTGCCCCCCAATAAATGTCCTCTGCTCACCTAGCAAAGGTTCTGGCTGGTATTTCTGTAAAAAAGCCTTTGTGAGATGGAGCTAAACAAACATTATCTCCATTACCAAACAAACAAACAAAAAAAAAATCCATCTAAATGGAAAGAAGTGGTGGGAGAAGGACTGAGATAAAAGAATCTCCAAGTGCATACAAAGCACCTGGCCAACACAGTCACAGAAACTAAAAATGAAGGGGTGATTCCACAGACCTTTTCTGTCTCATGCCCTACTCTCTACATGACCTCAGTAGAGGGATTGCAACAGTTTGATTTCAAAACAGTGCTGCAGGCCAAGCAAAAGTGCTCTTAAGAGGGTCCACCAGGCTGCAGAATACAGAGGACAGGTGATGAAGGTCCAACTCCACAGCTCAAATATAAAGGGAAAATAACAAAGGCCAAGATTTAGTGCATTAGGTATCTGTTGTGGAGAAACCTCACCCATAACCATCTGAGCCAAAGGGCATGGACAGAGCCGATGATGTTGGACATTTGTTGTTGTTCCTCATCTTCCATTTCTCTACTTTCCGCCACTTTGCCCTGCGATTCTGGAACCAGATCTGGGAAAGGAAAAGGAAGAGAACCTTCAGAAAGGGCGATGACTGTTACCACACATCACCAGGACAGAAACCTGCAGGGGAGTTGGACTAGATGATCTTCAGAGGTCCCTTCCAACCCAAAACATTCTATGAAACCTTTCTTCCAAAATAAACCAACCTCAAGAAACATTTCTTCCAGAGAACCTGTAAGATTCATTGCAACCAGAAAGAGAAGACAACCAAACAACCAGTGTCCTTTGTTGTCCATGATCTCCTTAGCCTCAGTCCTCAACATAGGAAGGAAATGGACCTGATGAAGCAGGTCCAGAAGAGGGCCATGAAGATGATCAGGGGCTGGAGCAGCTCTGCTATGAGGACAGGCTGAGGGAGCTGGGGTTGTTCAGCCTGGAAAAGGGAAGGCTCCAGGAAGACCTCAAAGCAGCCTGCCAGTAGCTGAAGGGGCCTCCAAGAAGGCTGCAGAGGGACTGTCTGCAAAGGTCTGCAGTGACAGGATGAGGGACAATGGTTTGAAATGAGAGGAGAGCAGATTTAGATTGGATGTGAGGAACAAGTTCTTTAGCATGAGGCTGGTGGAACACTGCAACAGGTTGCACGGTGATGCAGTTGAGGCCCCATCCCTGGAGATATTCAAGGTGAGGTTCAGCAGGGCTCCGGGCAACTTGCTGTAGTGGAGGATGTCCCTGCTCACTGCATGGAGGTTGGACTAGATGACCTTTGGAGGTCCCTTCCAACCCAAACCATTCTATGATTCTCTGAAACAGGAAGAGATGGAGTAAACAACCACAGTCCCCACTGCTGTTTTGAGTGGGGTAGCTGGTTGTGCAGTGCCCATCCCTTTTAGATCTCTTCCTTCTCTTGACACTTAAGGTAAGTGCAGCCATCACCCATGATCTCCTCTTCATTTCCTACTCAAGCACCTGCAGCAGTCCCTGTCCCTGCACTGAGGCTGCAGGCAGCACTGTCACCCACACCGCCGTTACCATGATCCGCTGCGGCGTCACACCAACCACAGAAGCTATCTCCCTCCTCTTCTCGTTGTCAGGGTAGTGGTCCTCTTGGAACACCTTCTCCAACTCTTTTAGCTGCTCTAGAAATGATGCATTGTTCAAAGAGAGAGACAGATGGGAAGCATGTGAGAATAAAACAGACCCTCTGCGTCCCCCCACCCCCCCCAAACAACCCCAACAAAATAAAGGAGAGAAAAAACAAAATAATTTTTTTTTTTTACTTTGGAATACATGAACAGCATCACATATAATAATAAAAAAACAACAACTAGTCCATAAAAATAACAAAAATCTTCTTCCACAGTAAATCAAAGAACAGCAGTAGTGATAATTTCAATATAAGGCACTCAGCAACCTTTATCTGAAGAAACTTTCACTCATCTCTCTACACAGAATGCGTTGCAATGCCAGCTACAGCATATCACAGATTGCACTGTGTTGGAAGGGACCCTCTAAGGTCATCTCTGTCCAACCCCCCTGCACTCAGCAAGGACACCTCCAAGGGCCACATCAAGTCTCATCTTGAACTTCTCCAGGGATGGGGTCTCAATCACATCCCTGGGCAACCTGTTCCAGCGTCCCACCACCATCATTGTGCAGAACGTCCTCCTGATGTCCAACCTAAATCTTCCCTGCTCCAGTTTCAAACCATTGCCCCTCATCCTTTCACCACAGTCCCCCCCCAAGCCTTCCTGTAGGTTCCCTTCAGGAACACCATGCTTTGCCTTCAGTATGGTGAAGGAAACACCAGCACCTGCCAGTGGGTTCCCCAGGGGTATCTACCTGCACTGTATAAGGTCCTTGACTTCTTCCTGACCCGTGGAAGAATTTCTGTAATCCCAAGTAATGTTTTTTTCCCCTTGGTTCCAGGTTCCAGGACTGAAGACATCTTGTAGGATTGCTGAGTTGCAGGGTTGGCTGAAGCACATTTGAATGACTGGCGAGTAGTTGGGCCACACACATCCTGCTTGTGGAGGTCTCCAGGGACCCCACCAGATGCCTTCCCAGTGCATATTCCACTCCTGCTGTGGCTGATCCCATCTCCTCTTACCAAGGTATCTTCACCTTCCTCCTTTGTGGTTGTGATTTGGCATGCAGACAGCACACTGCTCCCTGTACCGCAGCCGCTGGCAGTATCAGCATCTCCCACAGAGGTCTTGGTATTCAGTGATGTATCCTTCTTGCTCTCACACTCTACAAGGGAAAAAGAGAAAACCAACACCCCCAGATACACCACATGCACATTGTCTAAGCCAGATGTGCCTGGAGAGAAAGTATCAATCAGTTATGGGAGAAGAAAACACAACATGATGAAACCCAGCAGTGAAAAGGACTAGAGAGCTTAAAATAAAATGACAGCAGGGCAGAGTGCTGCTAGGAAAGCAACAGTAAAGAGATACTCAAATATCTGAGATGAAAAAAGCCTCAGTTTGAGAGTGAAGATGACTGCTAAAATAATTCCAAGCACAGAGAATAAAGGGAAGGTTGAGTATTACAAATACAGAAGTGAGAAAAGGGCACTAGGGATCAAAAAGTTCTCTGAAATAAAAAGCAGAACCAAAATCAATGGCTTGAAGACACTAAGTGTCATCTTACCAAAATGAATGGTAGAAGAGACAGGTCAGAAGAAGAGAAGAAATAATTAAAGTAGGCAACATTCTACTTTCTCAGCTCAGTTGTACATTTCCAAAACAATAAACCCCCCCTGGACTGGC
Organism: Indicator indicator; assembly: GCF_027791375.1. Lineage (NCBI taxonomy): Eukaryota > Metazoa > Chordata > Aves > Piciformes > Indicatoridae > Indicator > Indicator indicator. The sequence goes on along the minus strand of NC_072012.1, from coordinate 44,803,282 downwards.
TCAGAATGTCCTAATCCGTGCAATTGCTGCTACTTACAAAAAAAAAAGTTACTACTTCTTAAGAACAGAAAGTGCAATAACCAAAACCATTTATCTGCCTCTGTCTTGAAAGAAGAAAGTTTGAGCAGACTGTTGGCAGCAGAACTGTTGGAGTGGGTCCAGAGAAAGGCCACGACGATGATCAGAGAGCTGGAAAACTTTCCCTGTGGGGACAGGCTGAGAGAGCTGGGGCTGTACAGCCTGGAGAAGAGAAGGGAGACCTTAGAGTAGCCTTCCAGTAACTGAAGGGAGCCTGCAAGAAAGCTGGGAAGGGACTTTTTAAAAAGGCCTGTAGTGATAGGATGAGAGGGAATGGATTGAAGCTTGAGGAGTGCAGATTTAGACTGAATATTAGGAAGAAATTCTTGACATTGAAGGTGGTGAGACACTGGAACAGGTTGCCCAGGGAGGTTGTGGATGCCCCCTTGCTGGAGATGTTCAAGGCCAGGCTGGATGAGGCCTTGAGCAACCTGGGCTAATGGGAGGTGTTCCTGGCCACAGCAGGGGTTTGGAACTGGATGATCTTGAAGGTCCCTTCCAACCTAAACCATTCTGTGAATCCATGAACTGAATGAGGCAGAAGCTTGCTGTGTTCTGTAGGTCTCCTTTCTCCACCATCCTCACTGCCTCTGAGCTCATCTAGCTCATTATGTGAAAAACTATTTCTACGGGGCACCGACACTGTCACTCCCCTTCTGCCTCAAACCAGGAATAGCATTTTGAGCATAGTGCTTTGACCTGAGAAGACTTTTTACCGATTTTTACCTATGTGCAAATACCAGCACGTTGCTTCCATCACAAAATACATTTTAAAACTTTCTGCATGTGCCTCATAACTGCAGCATAGAAAGAGACTGACAAGAAAGAGCTTTATGTCATAGAATGGTTTGGGTTGGAAGGGACCTCCAAAGCTCATCCAGTCCAACCCCTCCACAGTCAGCAGGGACATCCTCCACTAGAGCAGGTTACCCAGAGCCCTGTCAAGCCTCACCTTGAATATCTCCAGGGATGGAGCCTCAACTGCATCCCTGGGCAACCTGTTGCAGTGTTCCACCACCCTCATGGTAAAGAACTTGTTCCTAACAGGAACAATCCTCCAAGGAAAATAAATGGCTGTCTTTATTTCTAAAACATATAGTCAAGGCCTAAAAACTACTTGAGATTACCAAAGCCAAGACCTGAAATGAAAATAAAGACAGGATAAACATAGACCTTTATAGTACCAACTCAGGAGCTACCAAGCCAGCCCTTTTTCCCATCATTCATGTGACAAGAGACCAGGCTCTGCTTCACCTTGTCCCATTCTTAGATAAACATAACCTTTAAGAGAAGGGATTTTAATTGACTGTAAGCTGCTGAGAGGGGACAACCTAGAAGCATAACCTCCTTCTTCTCATAACCTCCTTCTTAGCCACTCTTGGAACAAGGTAACCCCTCACACAGCGACAGCAAGGTTTTTAAGGTTGTTTTGAAGGCTTGGTGCAAAGCAACCCAAACACACACACACACACACACACACACAAAGAAACATCATCTTCACAGCTCCTTCCATGCAAGTTCAGACAAGGGGGAAGAAAACTGGACAGTGGGCAAAGGTGGCAAGTGCCAGCAGCCTGGAAACTCAAGAGGCAGCAGTAACCCCCCCAGAGTGATGCAAAGGGTAGACCACCTGCTCCACATCCTCACACCAGCTTGCCAGCTGACACCAAGACCACACAGGCACAGGGCCGAGCAGCACCCCTCTACCCCCAGCCCCTTGAGGGGGCCGCAGACTGAGGGGCGGCTTCCCCCCTGGGCCGGGACACCGCGGAGCTGCCTGCCCGAGGCGGTGAAAGGCGTCAGAAGCTGCCGACCCTCACCACGGCAGGCCCGCAGCGGGGACAACAACCTGGAGCAGGCACCGGGGCTGCTCGTTAAGCTCGTTGCCGGGTGCCTTACCTCCTGCTTATAAAGCAGAGACGGCACCCCGGCCCCGCTGCTTACCCAGCCCTGAGGGAGGCCGCTGCTCCTCCGCGCCCACCCCGTCCATGCCGGCTCGGCTGAGACGCCCCGGCCCGGCGCGGTTAAAGCCCCTCCCGGCGGTAGCCCCGCGCCGGACGCGGCCGGCTCATCAAGGCCACCTGTGCCGGCAGCGGCCCCGGGGCAGAGGCTCCCTCGCCAGCTTACCTCAGCCGTCCGGGCAGGGGAGGCTCCGGCTCCCCTAGTATCGGGGAGTGCCGGTACCCAGCCGCGCCCACAGGTAACGGGGATCGGCCCCGGGAGCTCCACCGCCGGGCCGGACCCGCTCGTCTCGGCAGCCCCTTGGGACCGCTGGGGCTTCTCGTCGGACGTCTTCCTTCTGCTGCCTCGAAGGGCCCGGCCCAGGGCAGCCATCACCTTCCGCGGGCTGCCGTGCGGGAAAAGCCACGAGGGCTGAAGAACCTCCCCTGTGGGAGAAGAGAAGGCTCCAGGGAGATCTTAAAGCAGCCTTCTAGTACCTGAAGGGAACTACAAGAAAGCTGGGGAGGGACTTGTGGCAAGGACTTGAAGTGACAACATGAGGGGCAATGGACTGAAGCTTGAGGAGGGCAGATTTAGACTGAAGATTAGGAAGAAATTCTTGACAGTGAGGGTGGTGAGACACTGGCACAGGTTGCCCAGGAAGGCTGTGGATGCCTCCTCCCTGGAGATGTTCAAGGCTAGGTTGGATGAAGCCTTGAGCAGCATCGGCTAGTGGAAGGTGTCCCTGCCCATGGCAGGGGGTTGGAGCTAGATGATTTTGAAGGTCCCTTCCAACCCAAACTATTCTATGAAAGCATCCTCTCTCCTTTGCAGAGGAGGCCAGAAAGCTTCTCTCTGATGGGAAGAAACCCAGACCCCACACAGAGGGTACAGAAGGGCTCCTGCTACCTCTCAGGCCACGGCTGCAGTGACACTTGGGCTTAAATCCTGCTAACAGACTGCCTGTTGTTGCCATGTGGATGAGGTGAACCTCATTATCCTTTCTCTGTAGGGTGTGGCAGGAAGGCAGGTTCAGGTTTTAATGCATTCCTGATTCTCTACAAACTTAGTAGCTGCAAGAAATAATTATCACTTGCTGACTTTCAGGCCCTGTAATTTTGCATCCTTTCAGTACTTAACAGCTCTTAGGAAAAAAACAAAGGCTCCTAGCAGAGTGGTACCAGGCAGTTTGTGATCTCGTGCTATTAAGAGTGATACCTGCTCTGATAACATTTTGACATTAAATTAGACATGTAGGTGTCTACAAGAGATGAAGGGCATAAGTCAACCCAGAATGGCTTCTCTGACTTCCTTCTTCTCACATGCAGTTGATGGAGGTACTGGGGATGCAACTTAGGTCACAATGATTCCAGAAAGCAAATCCTCTGCTCTTGCATCTTCTCTCTACAGCTTTCCTTAACAACCAAGTGAAGTGCAGCTAGCTGTAAACAGAACTTGTGTGTCTGCCAACAGCTCAGACAGGGCTTGCTTGAGGGATGTGATTTGCTTAACTGCCTTCTGCTGCACCAAGGCAGAACATCCTTCACCCTCATCTTGGTTATTGGCTCAGTAGCAGCTCATTGCTGGTAGGGCACCATTCTCTTACCCTGCACTTCTCTGTTTCAAGGTTTGCTCTAGCAGTGAAGGTCTTGCTCCTGCAGATGCTTTCACCTGAGAGTAATTTCACTGTGTTAAATAAGTGTAAGCTGAAACATGTGTGCCAGCCAGCCTTTTGGAGGCTGTGATTAGTCCAACAGTGCACCTGGGGCAGCCACCAAATGGAAGAGACATGCTGGTGGAATGTCACTGCTGCTAACATGGCATCAGCTAACCAACATAACTCTGATCTTAGAGGGGATATGAACTCTTCAATACTAGATAAAAGCACAAGGATAAAAGAAATCACAGATTCATAGAATGGTTTGGGTTAGAAGCGACCTTAAAGATATCTAGTTTCAACCCCCGCTTCCCCTAGACCAGGTTGTTCAAGGCCTCTTTACTCTGTCCTGGTTGAGACATTGGTGATTCTGATGAATTCTGTGTTGCATAAATCCATGCCAGCCTGGAACAAATTTGTATTTTGGAGCTCTGACCCTTCCTGGGTCATCTTGTGGACTAGAACTCATCTTATGGCACTTACTTTGGTGACCACAGCCTGGTCACCAAATTGGGAAAGTGTGGACTTGAGGGGTGGAGCACTGGCTAGAGAAGGAATTGGCTGGCTGGCTGTGCTCAGAGAGTTGCCATCAATGGCTCAATGTCCAAATGGAGACCAGTGATGAGTGGTGTCCCTCAGGGGTTGGTACTGGGACCAGTGCAATTTAACACTGGTGCCACCAGCATAAGAATGTCATGGAGTTGCTAGAGCAGGTCCAGAGGAGGCAATGAAGATGGTCAGTAGGCTGGAGAACCTCCACTATTAGGACAGGATGGAAGAGTTGGGATTGTTCAGCCTGGAGAAGAGAAGGCTCTGGGGAGACCTTAGAGCAGCCTTCCAGTACCTGAAGGGGACTACAAGAAAGCCAGGAAGGGACTTTTTGAAAGCTCCCTCAGGTCCACATCCATCCTGTGCTGAGGGCTCCAGAGCTGGATGCAGCACTGCAGGTGATGTCTTACCAGAGTAGAGTGACAGAATCACCTCTCTACCCCTTTGGCCATGCTGCTTTTGATGCAGCCCAGGCTGCCTTCTTGGCCACAAGGGCACATTGCTGTCCCATGTAGACCTTCTTGTCTACCAGGACAGGATGAAAACCTCAGTCACAAGGAAAGCAGAAGGTTGCTCCTTTTAACTGGAGAAGTGCATAAGTTTATTAGGACTAACAGCAACTTTTGTTTTTCGTTTTAATCCAGCTAAAAATTATCGATATAAATAGGCTGTAAGAAGCTCTACTAGATACAGTGTAAATGGGAATTCCAAGGCAGAATGGTACACAGAGACAGAAAGCTGGAGAAATGAAGACAAATTCAATTCTTCAAATATATTAAATGCAAGAAGGGCTACAGGTTGCTCTCTTTTGGTCTACTGATTCTTCTAGCAGATCTTGCATTGACTCAACACTTTTAACACAGAAAAAAAAAAAAAGAAGTTATTTTACAAGTTGTAAGGCATTATCCTCAAATAAGACAGGTTCTGCCCAAAAGCAGGACTGCATGTAAACTGAACTTAAAAACCCAGAGAGTTCTCCACAAGAACAAAAATCTCTGGTAGGCATTTTTGGACTTTTTTTTTTTTTTTTTTTTTATCTACAGTGGCTAAAATATATCTCAGTGTTATCTCTTTAAAGTGTGCAAAATGGTGCATGCAATACCACATCAGCTATCAGATGAAGAGCAGCAGGAAAAGTGCCACTTGGTTGCATTTGCCTAAGTCAGGGTTGTTTTGTACAGGTAATAAAAATCTCTTTATCATTGTTTTACTTTGAGTGGAAAGCATAGTGGAAAAAAAAACAACCCAGCTTGTTTCAGCTGGTTTTACTGCCACACTTGTTCAGGAGTGTCGTAGAGAGAACTCCTCCAGAGTACCCGAGAGTAACAGGGGCTGAAGGGTCCATCCCAGAAGGTGGACACAGGAAACTGTAAATTGCTATCCCATCCCATAATCCTGCAACTCCCTGTATAAGCAGACCTCACAGACAGCTCTTCCTTCCCCCCCTTGGTTCGTGGGGGCGTACAGCCTTGGCTGGCAAGCTGCTTTCTGGGGGGCACTCAGGCCGGGTCAAGGGCTGGTGTGCCTCGCCTGGGGTGGGTGGGAGAGTGCTGATTGAGGCCCAGGGGGCTCAGGGGGTGCAGTTTAGGCCTGGTCTGGGCCTACTGAGGCTTAGTGTGTGGGGGGGGGAAGGTTTTGGCCTGGTCGAGGCCTAGTGAGGCCTGGTAGGCCCAGCTGCAGAGCTGGGCCAAGGCTGTTTCTGATTTATATATAGTTTCCTTTGTGTCTTTATATCTTTGTACTTTTGCTTACTTTTGTAAATAGTATTTTCATTTAACCTCTAATGCTGTGTGAGTGTTTTTATCTATTCCTTTGGGGTAAAATACTTTTTCTGTCTTCCATCTTGAATAGCTCGTGGCTCAAACCATGACAAGGAGCTTTGTGAAACAGATTCTTCAGCTTGGTGCTTCTTAATGTGGGGGGAAATCATCACAGTGGCTTCCAAAACAAAAACTTGGTTTAACTCCAGTGGATTTTCTCTTAACAGAGTTAAGTTTAGGTAACAAGGAAATAATTGCTCATCTAAAAAAACCCAGTAGGCTTGCACAATCAAATAGATCAGTTGTTCTAAATGGAATTTACACTCTGTGGAGTTCAATACCAGGGAGATAGCAAAAGGAAAACTCCTCACCTCTCTTGTGCTTTGCACACCAGCACCACCTTCCTCAGGAACTCAGAGCTCTTAGCATCAATACCAGCAAGATATTAAGAAGAGATTCAAAAGGAAAATTCCTCACCTCTACTGTGCTTTGCACATAGCACCTTCTTCCCCAGGAACTCAGAGCTCTTAGCACACTTTTAGCCTCACGACATCCAGTGAGGTAGGAAAGTTTTCCCCCCATATTACAGATGGGAAAACTGAGGCAGAATTCTGCAGCGACTCACCCAAGGTCCTGCAACTTCACAGTGGCAAAACCAGGAAAGTATTTTTGAGAAGTCCAATTCCCAGGCCTCTGTCTGATTAAAGTCCCTCCCTGCTACCACGAAGCAAGCAATATATGCAACTTTTTTTTCCCTCCCCTCCTACTGCTGCCATAGTCCTGGTGACACAGAGGAAGTGAATTGATTTTTTTTTTTTCCTGATTGAATTCCTGCTTTCTTTGGCCAAAAGCACCTGGGTCTGTCGAAGTGCTGCATTAATGCTCTTTGCAGAGGTGTTTTCTTCTGAGGCACAACATCCAAAACATGGCTACCCCAAGGCAGGGAGACTGTACAGGTCCAAACAGAGTCTTATTTCTTGCAGAAGACCTGCTGCTTGGCATTCTTCACACGTTGCTCCTCCTTCAGGTTCTTCTGCCTTGCCTGTTTGCTGGAGATCAGTTCCACATATTCTGAGGGGAACCAGCCTCTCTCCCGGTCTGAAAGTTTGACTCCTTCCATCCATCCTGTGGTGTGGGGAAAAAGCACAACATAGAATGGTCTGGGTTGGAAGGGACCTCTGAAGTTCATCCAGTCCAAACCCCTCTGCAGTCAGCAGGGACATCCCCAACTAGGTTAGGTTGCCCAGAGCCCTGTCAAGCTTCACTTTGAATATATCCAGGGATGAGGCCACAACCATGAGGCAAACTAGTCCCAACATCTTTTATTCTTCCTGAAAAGCCCCTTCCAACAAGGCCCAAAGATCAAAGAACAAGATCCCCTTTCAGCTTCCAAATTACAGAATTGTTGAACTTTTTCACTGTGAGAGTACCAGAGCCCTGGAGCAGGCCGCACAGAGAGGTTACGGAGTGTCCTTCTCTGGAGACATTCCAAACCTGCCTGGATGTGTTCCTGTGTGACCTACTCTAGGTGATCCTGATCTGGCAGGAGGGTTGGACTGGATGCTCTTTCCAGGTCCCTTCCAACCCCTAACATTCTGTGTAATGCTTTGGGCTGAAAGAGACCTTTAAAGGTCATTTACTCCAACCCCCAAATAAAGTGTCCTAATGAAGATGAAGACTCTCTTCACAGGATCACACAATGCTAGAGGCATCCTCTTGGCACTCACCCTGCACATATTTATAAACATGAATGAGGTCACCCCTTAGTCTCCTCTTCTCCAAGCTATAGAGCCCCAGCTCCCCTCAGTCTATGCTCCTAAGGAAGATGTTTCACTCCCTGCATCATTTCTGTGGCTCTGTGCTGGACTCGTTCAAGCAGTTCCCTGAAGTCCTTCTTGACCTAAGGGGCCCAGAACTGGACACAATATTCCAGATGCAGCCTTACCAGGGCAGAGTAGAGGGGGAGGAGAACCTCTTTTGACCTACTAACCACACCCCTTCTAATCCACCCCAAAATAGCATTGGCCTTCTTGGCCACAAGAGCACATTGCTTCCATCCACTAGGACCCCTCTTCATTCTTTCATTCCAACCACCTCGATATCAGAGGCTTCTGATTGTTGTTGAAGCTTTACACTGCTAGAGCAACTTCCTGGCCACAACTGAAGAGAGCTAGTGGTTGCTTCTGCTTACCATCATTGCTGTACTGCATCACCATGATGATATCTGCTTTCTCCAAAGCCAGCTCATCGTTTTCCCGAGCCTTGTACGACTTTATGCACTGAACTTGTGGTGCATCTAAACAGGAGGAAAGATCAGAATGATTTACCAGAGGGAAACAGCAGTAAAACTGTGTGCAACAGCCCCAGAGATCACTAAAGTATAGAGACCTGGAAGGGAGACTACAGGCCTTCTACCTGAGGAGTAACAACAGGTAAAGTAACTGGCACTGAGGGAAAGCCCAGGAGTATCTACTCTAGCTACAATAAAAAATGGCAAATATTCTCCCTTGGAATCATTCCAGAATGTTTCACCTCACCCTGACTCCAACTCCTCTGAGCCAGCCCACTCCCACAGCTGTAGTAGCAGAGTAGTCTCACCAGGACATTCCAGGAGGTCCAGTTCTCCTCGTGGAGGAGCCAAAGCAGAGATCCACCTCAGCTTCTCACTGCTGGAAAACATCACCAGGCATGTGTCAGGATTTAATGTGAGGGGCAGCAGTCTGATGATGGGGATGGGGAAGAGGGGTGCATAGGTTTCCTCATGGGAGGGATCAGGGAGAATCATAGAATGGTTTGGGTTGGAAGGGACTGACTTCCAAAGGTCATCTAGTCCAACCTTCCTGCAGTCAGCAGGGGCATCCTCCACTAGATCAGAGTGCTCAGAGCCTTGTTCAGCCTGACCTTGAGTATCTCCAGGCATAGAGCCTCAACTACCTCTCTGGGCAACCTGTTGGCTCACCACCCTCATGCTAAAGAGTTTGTTCTTAACAAGGGCATACCTGGGGAAAGGAGAGAAAATAGAAGTGGAGCAAGGTTGATGTAATGCAATAAAACGAGTAACTATGATGAGAGAGGAGCAAGGTGGTTCGTTATGGCAAGAGGATGTTTTTCAAGTCCTCTACTGCATTTGATATTTAAGCATTTGGGTGGGGGACAACCATCAAGCTCCCCGGAGGTGTCTGGCTATGGTAATGGCATAAAGTCAGCTTGAGGCCTTACTGTGTCTCTGTACGAAACAAGAACTCCACTCTCTTCCCCTGGTAATTCTGGAGCAGAAAGAGGCGGAAAACGTTTTTGTTTGTCCCATGCAGTTTCATCTCACACTTCTCCCCACGCACATCTGAGAAAGCAGCATGATCAAACACAACGAATCGACCACCCCTGCAGGGAGAGAGGAACAACAAAACAAAGTTGGGAGTTTTAAGGTGATGAAGGTTGGAAAAACAAAAAACAAATGAAAAAAAAAGTGAAGCCATCTTGTTTTCTGGTGCCAGGAAAACAAAAAAGCTTCTACTGAGTCCTCACAGAATCACAGAATGGTCTGGGTTGGAAGGGACCTACAAAAGTCATCTAGTCCAACCCCCTCTGCAGCAAGCAGGGGCATCCTCAACTAGATCAGGTTGCTCAGAGCAACACCTCTGAGCCTCACCTTGAAGGTCTCCAGGGATGGGGCCCCAACCACCTCCGTGGGCAACCTTCTTCAGTGTCCCACCACCCTCATAGTAAACAACCTGTTCCTCACATCCAATCTAAATCTGCTCTTCTCTCATTTCAAACCATTGCTCCTCATCCTGTCAGTGCAGGCCTTTGCAAACAGTCCCTCTGCAGCCTTCCAGTACCCCCCTTCAGGTACTGGCAGGCTGCTCTTAGGTCTGCCCTTGAGTCTTCTCTTCTCCAGGCTGAACACCCCCAGCTCCCTCAGTCTGTCCTCGTAGCAGAGGTGTTCCAAACCCCAATCATTTTTGTGGCCCTCCTCTGGACCTGCTCCATCAGGTCCATGTCCTTCCTGTACTGAGGGCTCCAGACTTCTACACAGTACTCCAGGTGAGGTCTCACCAGAGCAAAGTGGCAGAATCACCTCTCTGGATCTGCTGGCAATGCACCTTTTGATGCAGCTTAGGATGTGATTGGCCTCTGCTTCAGGCACTTTAAGCTTTGTTCTTGCTAGAAGGCTCAGAAGGCCAAAGAGAGGGGACTTAATGAAAAGGGTAAAACAGCTCTGTTTTGTCAGAACTTTATTTGGTAGTTTACAGCTTAAAACCAAAACCACCACCCCAAAACCCCAACACAACCAAAGAACAGCTCCCTTAGTCTCTTGCCAAAGGGCGATTTGTACATTCACTAATCCTAGAATGGCTCAAGTTGGAAGGGGACCTCAGAGATCGTCTACTCCAACCTAAGATCACTGTTCTGTTTCTTTCCATTCTTAAGGTTTTGGGTTTACTTTCTTCCTTTTTTTTTTTTTTGTTGCCATATACACAGGTTTGCATCTGCTGGGAGGAAGGTATAGCTGCTAAACATGGCCAGGAAAGTGACTTGGTTTTCCTAGGACTGGGGGCTCAAGTATCATAGAATGGCTCAGGTTGGAAGAGACCTTAGAGGTCATCTACTCCAATGTCCCTGCCGTGGGAGGGGGCATGGGGGAGGGGGCTAGTCTTAACTAGACTCAGCTGCTCAAGGCCTCATCCAGCCTGGCCTTGAAATTGAATATCCCCAGGGAGGAGGCATCCACAACTCCTTGAGCAGCCTATTCCAGAGTCTCACCACTCTTGTACTAAAGAACTTCTTCCTAAGATCCAGTCTAACCCTGCTCTCCCTCAGATTCAAACCATCCCCCCTTGCCCTACTTCTAAACACCCTGATGAAAAGCTCCTCTCCAGCCTTCCTGTAGGACCCCTTTAGGCAGTGGAAGGCAGCTATTATTTACCACGTAAGACAAGAAGAAATGGTTATTTTCAAATGTTTCACATTAGAGAGCTGGAAAAGCAGAAGAATAAGTGTTGCACCAGAAGATAACTTGTTAAATGATCACAGTTGGGACTATCACATTCCACATACTCGCATGATACTCACATCACGTAGGGTTAGGAGAGTGACTTGGCAAATGCAGAGGGAAAGGACTCTTTCAGCAAAGCACAGACCCAGAAAGAGACAGGTATTTGAGAAGGGGCAGCAAGAATTGTGTTGAAGCACTCACTCCTTGGGCCGAGACAGGAGCAGACAGTCATTGAAAAGGTGTAGGTAGATGGGACGGGTGGTGACTTTCCATTTTGGACTCAGGGTGTTGAAGTCCAGTGCTGTCAACTCACCACGCTTCACAAGTCGTCTCGACTGTGAGATGAGTGGAAAGATCTGCAAGACAGAAAGATTTAAGTCAAGGAGAGCAGTAGCCAGGAGTTTTGGATCTGCATATCTGCCATTCTCTAGAGGAAAGGTGCTTTCATCTCTCCAGTTGGACCAGTCATGGTAGGCACCTCCACCTAATGGATGACACAAATGATTGGGTAAAGGAAGCACTGATCAAGAGCTGACCCATGTATAATGTTCTGCTTCAAGAGTTCTATGTCTAATGGAGAAGAGAACAAAAGGTCAGCACAAGTAACTTTGAGGAAAGGGATAAAAGACATCAGGGCAGAACAAGGCCCAGGGGACGGACAAGCTCACCTTGCACTCAAATTCGATCTTCTGGCTGAGGTAGATCAGCTCTTCAGTGCTCTTCATGCGCTGGACATTTTCATTGCAATCCTTGATGAGCTGCAGAGGAAAAGAGAAGATCAGTGAGGTGGGATCAGTGCTACTCCCAGGAGCCCCTCCAGAGTTAGTGTATGTGACAATTCCTTAGGCATCCTCCTGCAAAACAAGCATGTTCCCAGGTCAGCATACTAAACTTCTCCATACCATCCTTCTTCCTTAAGAAAGTCTGTGTGACAAGTACTGTTTGAACTTTGGGATGCTGGGGAGAACTTTTTCCTAGTATCCAATCCAAACTTCCCCTGACACAGCTTTAAGCCATTCTCTTGTGTCCAGAGAGAACAGGTTAGCACCCCCTTCTCTGCTCCCCCTCAATAAAGGAGTTGTAGACAGCAATGAGTTCACCCCTCAGTCTCCTCTGAGCTGAGCAAACCTAACATCCTCAGCTGCTCCTCCTAAGCCCTGCCTTTGAATACTTTCACCACCTTTGTTGCCTTCCTTTGGACACATTCTAGTATTTTTTACATCCAAACATTGCACTCCAGGTGAAGCCACACCAGTGCTGAGTGTAGGGGAGTGCCCGAGGAGCCAGTTGGCCCTTTTGGCTGCCAGGGCACATTGTTGATTCACACAGAGGGTACCATTAACCAAACCCCCCCAGATCTCTTCCTGCAGGGCTGCAGAACAGGTTGACAGCCTCACCTTTTCAAGTGCATCATAGGCCTGTGTTGCTTGCACTTCCTCCTCAGAGCCAGGCCTAGTTCTCTTCAGGATATTCTGCATGGAAAAGCGAAAGATGTTTATCATAAATAAAACAGGGAAATCTGGACACATGTAGCTGAGAGGAGTAGGAGAAACAGGGAAGGAAACTGAAGCAGTGCTAGCTGATGAAGTGTGGAGGAAAGGCCAGAAATTTGAGGTGCAGGTAAGGTGTTACTGATGAGCTGGATTGAACAGGACATCCCTGACATTCTAAATCATGTTAACTGTCATGGCATAGGAAGCACAGCCTTGCATACAGAATTGTTCCTTGCCCGCTACTTCTTTTCTCCAGTCAGAAAATAAAAAAGGGTTCAAACAATCAAAAAGAAGAATTTCATAAAAAGAACTCAAAGGTAATTCATGAGGGACTTCATAGAATGGTTTGGGTTGGAAGGGACCTCCTAAGGTGACCCAGTCCCAGCCCCTGCAGTCAGCAGGGACATCCTCAACTACATCAGGTTGCTCAGAGCCCTGTCAAGCCTCACCTTGACTATCTCCAGGGATAGGCCCTCAGCTACCTCCCAGGGCAACCTGTTGCAGTGCTCCAACCAACCTCATGCTAAAGAACTTGTTCCTAACATCCAGTGGTAGTTCCTAACAGCCACCTGGTAGTTCCCTGTCTGGGAGGCATCTGTAAGACAATGTTGCAGGGAAAAAGTGGAGGCAGGCTGCCTACCACAGGGCAGCCACCAAGGCCTTGCTCTGTTTTCCTAGCAGGAAGCCAAAAAAGTTGGCTGAAACATAAATCTTCTGAGAAGACTCTGTAAATTATTTATTGGAGTACAAATAAATTAGCGTTGAAACAAAGTCCTAAATGGTAAACAAACCGCATGGCCTCACAGGGGCTAGCACAGGCAGCTCTTAGTGCTGCTCTAATGCAAAGCAGGCATCTGCATGGTGATAAAGGGGTTTGGATCTGCAAAGACAGGGTCACAATGCGGGCAGCAGAGTGCATTCCAAAGTAGGGAGAGCAGCAGGACAGGGAAGGGATTCTGCCCCTCTGCTCTGCTGAGACCCCACCTGCAGCACTGCCTCCAGTTCTGGTGCCCCCAGCATAGGAGGGACATGGAGCTGCTGGAGCGGGTCCAGAGGAGGCCACAAAGATAATCAGAGGGCTGGAGAACCTCTCCTATGGGGACAGGCTGAGAGAGTTGGGGCTGTTCAGCCTGGAGAAGAGCAGGCTCCAGGGAGGCCTTAGAGCAGCCTTCCAGTAACTGAAGTGGCCTGCCAGAAAGCCAGGAAGGGACTTTTTACAAGGGCTTGTAGTGATAGGATGAGAGGGAATGGACTGAAGCTTGAGGAGGGCAGATTGAGACTGCAGACTAGGAAAAAATTCTTGACATTGAGGATGGTGAGAACGGGTTGTCTAGGGAGGTTCTGGATGTCCCCTCTCTGGAGGAGTTCAAGGTCAGCCTGGATGAGGCCTTGAGCAGCCTGGGCTAGTGGAAAGTGTCTCTGCCCATGGCAGGGGGGTTGGAACTAGGTGACCTTTGAGGTCCTTTCCAACCTAAACCATTCTATGACTCTTGCCAAACTTGCACAGACGCAGAACTAAGGACTGTCCTTGTCCAGAGCTAAGTCCTTGTCCCCAGTGCTTGGAGCTAGCTCAGTTTTTACCTGGCTTGCAGGCTTGCAGAAGGGTCAGCTTGAGAGAAGCTGCAGGAGGGCAGAGGATCAGCAGTTACCTGCAGGAGGAGTTTGAGCCGAGTGATGCGCTGGAAAGGGAGGATGAGGAAGGATTTAAGTGAGAGACGCTGGCACACTGGATCACTTTCCAGTCTCTCCAGGACTTGTTGGAACCCTGCATTTCCATTTCTGTGCAAGTGGTAAAGAAAGAAGACATCCAAGAATCAGAGTAAATTGGGGGGGAAAAAAAAAAAAGAATCTTCCTAATGTCAGATTTCAGTTGACTGTTGGAATCTTCCTAATGTCAGATTTCAGTTGACTGTTGGAGCCCTCCCAACAGGCAGGTTTTGGCCCTGGGGCAAGGAGGTATGGGGAAACTGCATCCTTGTGTTGACACAAAGCAAGCCCAGGTTTCCAACGGCCATAGGGCAGCAGCACAACCATGATTAGATCTTTTCTCCTTTTGCCACAGCCCTCTGGAATAAAAGCTACATGTTCATTCCATTCAGGGCACCTTTCACACACAGTGGTGGTTTGGATTCTTCCCTTATATGGAACAGTCCAGCTCCAGGGGCTGTGCTGAGGGTCTGGAAGCAGCTGAATTCCCTCTCTTGTTAGTCCTCAGTGGAGCTGTCTTCCCACTTAACATCTCTCTTATCCTCTTAGACACAGCCACTGCTATCCAGTTTTCCATGTTGGGCAGGAGCATGAAAGGCTAATAGTCTGGGAGTGGTAGCTGCCACTAGAACAGCAAGGCTCCTATGCTTGAGGAGGTTCTGGAATACTGCTCCCAGTTTTGGTGTCCCCAGCATAAGAAGGACACAGAGCTGTTTGAGCCAGTTTAGAGCAGGGTCACAAAGATGATCCAAGAGCAGGAGCATCTCTTCTATGAGGATAGATTGAGGGAGCTGGGGTTGTTCAGCCTGGAGAGACCTTAGAGCTGCCTTCCAATACCTGAAGGGATCCTACAGGAAGGTTGCAGAGGGACTTTTCATCAGGGTGTCTAGAGACAGGACAAGGGGGAATGGTTTCAAACTGAAGGAGAGTAGGGTTAGACTGGATCTTATGAGGAAGTTCTTCAGCACAAGGGTGCTGAGAGTCTGGAATAGGTTTCCCAGGGAGGTTGTGGATGCCTCCTCTCTGTGGGTGCTGAAGGCCAGGTTGGATGAGGCCTTGAGCAGCCAAGTCTAGTTGAGAGCCATCCCTGCCCATGGCCATGGTTGGAATAGATGGTGTCTAAGGTCCCTTCCAACCTGAGCCATTCTAGTATTCTATGATGATTCTACAAGGAAGAAGGTTGTAGGCCCAGAAGACGTTGTCATAGAACCACAAGAATGGTCTGGGTTGGAAGGGACCTCCAAAAGTCATCCAGTCCAACCCCCTCTACAGTCAGCAGGGACATCCTCAACTACATCAGGTTGCCCAGAGCCCTGTCAAGCTTAACCTTGGAGATCTCCAGGGAAAGGCCCCCAACCACCTCCCTGGGCAACCTGTTGCAGTGTTCCACCACCCTCACAGTAAAGAACTTGTTTCTAACATCCAATCTGAAGAAGGTCCTTGCCTGTTCTTCTAGGGTTGCAGTAAGAACACCAGCTTGTAGTTGCAGCATTCCCCATGGTGTGGATAGAAGGAATCAGAAGGGAACAGGTTGCCCAGAGAGGTGGTGGAAGCCTCATCCCTGGAAGTTCATAAGGCCAGGCTGGATGTGGCTCTGGGCAGCTTGATCTACTGTGAGATGTCCATGGCAGGGGGGTTGAAACTACATGATCCTTGGGGTCCCTTCCAACCCTGACAATTCTGTGAAGTAAGGGGGTAGGAAGGGTACAAGAAGTAAGAGAACTTACAGCAGGCGCTGGAAGGTTTGCTCCTGGTATGTCTGGTTTGTTACGTAGGGCAGATAGACCCTGCGGAACTCGGGGGCGTGCTTCAGAGCCACATCACACACGTGGAAGGTGAACATGTCCTCCTCAAACTTCTCCTCTAAGTCAAAGAGGAAACTGCATGTGGTTGTAGTGGCATTAAAAAAAAAAAAAAGGAGAAGAAAATAGGAGTGTCACTGAGTGAATGAGGAACGGCTTCCAGCCTCTCAACTCTAGGGGAGAGCATAATGCCTGTACTATGAAAATTTAGGGCTAGGAAGCATGGGAGGCAAAAAGAGGCTCTTGAGAGGTCATACGTCTAAAGGCATGGTCAAGAGACAACTGAAAATTAAGACATCATCAGAATAACCCTACTAGAAGAAATGCAAAAGGTAGCAGCAAACCTTAGTGGCTTAGCAATTCATGTAGCCAAACCTTGCAGGAGAAAAGCAGAACATAATCCTACAACACACAGGATTCTTTGCAGGTGGGGTCATGTCTACATTTTATGGATGTATGCTCAAGTGATTCATGTCAAGTTCTGTCAAGTGATAGCTGTAATTTACGTTTTTTTCACTTTTCCCCCATTTTTTCTGCTTTTTTTTCCCCCCTTTTTTTTTTTGGTCAGGGCTCATGCAGCTGCTTCTTTCTTCTTGTATTCGTCAGGAGATGAACTTGGTTTCATCTAAGGTCAAAGCTAATCAAGTTTAGTCATAGCAGAACCTAACAGCAGATGGCTACAGAAGCATTTAGAACATTTTGATCTCTTGCAGTGAGCTTTGTGCCACCGTATCTGGAAGGTAACACCAAGACTTGCGTTGCCCTGTCACCTAAATAGGCGGACATCCCTTTCACAGCCAGTGGTGGATATATTTACCTATGGTGTAGATACATTTTGCTATCCACCTTGAAGGCCTGTGACCATGCAGAACTAGAGTGAGAGATGTTCTTGATGGAAATGATGGGTTGTGTCTTCTGGCCTTCAGGGAAGGTGGCAGCCCCTGGAAACAAAAGGCCAAAGCTCACCTGGCGCTGACGTCGCGGACGTCGTGAAGGCGGGAGAAGAGCCACTGGCGTTCTTGGTTGGTGAGCATGGCCTGCAGCTCTGCTGACCTCTGGAAGTGATCTACTGCCACGTTGAGGCTGCGCAGGTAGGAAGCTTCAGACATGATCAACTCAAATTTGGCCTTGAGGGATGAAAGAAGGGAGCACAGCATCAGCACACTGCACAAGGCTGGGAGGAATCTTACTGAGAGCAGACGGGGGCAATGCAAGGAAACCTCCCAGAACATTAGCATAGAATGGTTTGGAGTGGAAGGGACCCCCAAAGGTCAGCTAGTCCAACCCACCTGCAGTCAGCAGGGACATCCTCCACTAGAGCAGGTTGATCAGAGCCTTGTTGAACTTTACCTTGAAGATTTCCAGGGATGGGGCCTCAATTACCTCCCTGGGCAACCTGTTGCAGCGTTCCAGCACCCTCATGCTAAAGAGCTTGTTCCTAACATCCAATTTAAATCTGCTCTTCTCTCATTTCAAACCACTGCCCCTCATTCTATCACTCATCCATCAGGTTTAGACTGGATCTTAGGAAGAAGTTCTTCAGTATGAGGGTGGTGAGACTCTGAAATGGGTTGCTCAGGGAGGCTGTGGATGCCTCCTCCCTGGGGGTGTTGAAGGCAGGATTGGATGAGGCCTTGAGCAGATGAGTCTAATTGAAATGTGCCCTGCCCATGGTGGGGAGGTTGGAGTAGATGATTTCTGAGGTCCCTTCCAACCTGAGCCATTCTAGGATTCATTCTATGATTTTTCCACAACTCTGAACTTCAGCACTGTACTGCTTCTGAAGTGCTACCACATGCCCCATACTGCTTACAGGGCTAGAGGTGACCTCTACATTCCACCTCTTGCATTCTCCATGTCAGAATTTTTTCTTTCTATTTTAACCACCCTTCTTTGGACTCCTTGTTGACTACAGTTCATCATCAGGGAAAACTTCTTTACTATGAGGGTGATGGAGCATTGGAATAGGCTGCCCAGAGAGGTTGTGGAGTCTCCTTCTCTAGAGACTTTCAAAACCCACCTGGATGTGTTCCTGTGCAGCCTGCCCTAGGTGATCCTGCTCTGGTAGGGGGGTTGGACTTGATGATCCCCCTGAAAGGAGGCTGGAGTGAGGCTGATGTTGGTCTCTTCTCCCAAGTAACCAGAGATAGGAGGAGAGAAAATGGGTTTTAGTTGTGCCAGGGGAGGTTTAGATTGGACACGAGGAAAAATTTCTTTAGTGAGAGAGTGGTGAGGAGTTGGAACAGGCTGCCCCGGGAGGTGGTGGAGTTGCCATCCCTGGAGGTGTTCAAGAAGCTGTAGATGTGGTGCTTCAGGAGATGGTTTAGTGGTCATGGTAGCTGGGTTATGGTTAGACTCAATGATCTTTTAAAGGTCTTTTCCAACCTTAGTGATTCTGTGATCTCCTGAGGTCCCTTCTAATCCCTCCCATTCTATGATCTACTTTGTTACACCTCTCCATTACCTCTTGTAGCTTCTGCTCATCACGGGACATATTGAGTAGGATCCTGCTGCCCCTTATCATGGGGATGTCCTGCCAGAGGGATGCAGTCGAGGAGACTGACAGACGCTGTAAATAGGAGTCCTGGGGAGACAGCACTTTCCTGCGCAGCCTTGGGGAGCTTGGGAAGCTCGACTCTATATCCTCTGCAAAAGAGTCCACTCTCTTCTGGCTTTGAATGGCCTTGTTCAGAACCACATCACTGTACTCCTGGTAGAGAAGTCTTGCTGTGAAGAGAGGCATGGACAGTTATACTTTCTGGAGCAGCTGCTCACCCCATGCTTCAGCCTGGAGAAAGCTCTGTCTCAGACTGGGGACTCATTTCCCTGCCTCCACTGCACACCACTAACTCTCCCTCCTTGCTACCATGTGGGCAGGACCCCCCCTCTCCTTTGTGCTCACTGCAAGGGTGAGGGATGATGGAGCACTATTACAGCACTTCAAGCAGAAGGTACTTACAGGAGTTGATCAGCTTGGAGTGCCGGCGTTTGAAGTTCTCCACCATGTCTGCAGGTTTCTTCTCTCTGTCAGAGAGTAAGGATTTAGAAGCAGGGAGAGAAGGAAGAGAACAGCACCAGAGATGGTTTATCCCAACCTTGGTAACACATCTGTCACAGCAAAGACCTCTCTTTCCAATGAGCTCAACCTCTGCATGCTTTACCATAATTCCACTGTCCAAAAGGGACATGGGAAATGCTTCTGTTGCAATGGGGTCTTCCCCCAGAGGGTGCAGACTGGAGCATAGGCCTAAGGCTTTATGACAGTCTCCTACTCCTCATCATCATCATCTGTGGTCCCTCAGGAACAATGGAGAGCATCAGCTAGCTGTGCTACACAAGAATGAGGAAAAATTCTAAGGGGCCTTTGAGAGACTTACCTCAATATAACTGTTTCTGAACTGACTGGTGGTTCCTTGTGTGCCTTGTGAGCTTCTTCTTCTGAGGGAAGAGAAGGAATTTCTGCATGTAAGATAATTAGAAAGCAAAGCCATTAAATAGTCCATTTGTAGAGTCAAGCTACAAGCCACACAACACACAGATACAGCTCACCTTGGGTTGGAGTAGAAGTGCCCTCCTGACTTTTGATTTGGGGTCAGAAACTTTCTAGTTTTAATAATCCTTGGCATTATTTACGTTTTACATGGGTTACTTAGCCACAATTACTCTTCCTACAAAGGAAAAAGGCTGCCACTTGCAGTGAGGACAGCACCTCTAAGAGCTTCTCTCTCCAGCAGCCCAAGTGAAGACACTGCCTGTGGGACTTGCTTGGTGCTGCTTTTCCCAGCAGCAACTTGGGGCAGGCACTAGAGGCTCAGTGCATCCATCCCAGCAGCAGCTTGGGGCAGGCACTAGAGGATCCATGGACCCAAAGTCAGTCTGAAAGTCTTAGGACTTTCTTTTGTGGATGTTGATCCCCAAAAAAGATCTCAATGACTTGTGCTGCAGAGATGCTGGACATCTAATAAGGTCACTCTTGTGAAGAGTCTTGGAACGGATGCAGCCCAAGGATCCAGTTCTTACATTATCTACTATGGGAGCATCCACAAAGTGCTGCTTGAGTCATCTTCTATTTCTGTCACACAGGGAAAGTGTGGATTTTTCTTTGCTTTTATGAGGGATTTTAATTTAATTGTGAAAAAAAAAATCCATAGAAAATTCATTGGAAGCAGAAGGAAGAAGGAAGTCCAAAGACTGAGCTGCAAGTACAGGTCAGGGGAAAGACAGTGCTGATGCCTTAGATGTTTTCAAATTTGGAACCAAGGATTTCCAGGTCAAACACATGAAGAAATCTTCATTCAAGTGCTGCCAAAATTTCACATCTTTTCCACGCTCCCTTTTTCCTCTGTGCCAAAAAAAATCAGGCATGTTGTGGAGCTTAGAAAAGAAACTGAGGAGCAGCAAGCATGTTTAAAAATCACAGAATGGGTTGGGTTGGAAGGGACCTCCAAAGGTCATGTAGTCCACCATGTAAGATAGAATCACAGAATCCTATCTGTAATTAGCTGGGGAACAGAATAGAGAGCAGAGAGAGATGAGAAGAGAGTGCAGACACCCCTCCTGACGGCAGATGCATGTTTGCCATTTGGTGACATCAGTGATTTGGCCTCTGTGCAAGTTGGGACCTTGAGCTTGGCAACATTTGCATTCTTATCTGTCATCTCAAATCCCATGTTCTCAGGAAGCTCATCTCTTTCAGAAGGTCAAATTGGAACCCCAAAGGTGGCAGTTGCAAAAGAAAGGGAGGGAGCAAATAAACAAGGAGCTAAAACATGTGGTAACAGAGACAGGTTACTGAGGGGGTGTGCATGAGTGTTCACAGAGTGCTAGGGCTTGGAAGGGACCTCTGGAGATCAGCAAATCCAACCCCCCTGCCAAAGAAGGGTCACCTAGGGCAGGAACACAACGTGCAGGTGGGTCTGGAAAGTCTCCAGAGGAGACTCCACAATCTTTCTGGGCAGCCTGCACTGTCACAGCAAAGAAGTTTTCCCTCATGTTGAGGTGGAACCTCCTGGGTTCCAGCCTGTGCTCCTCATCATATCACCACTGAAAGGAGGCAGGTCCCTTCTTCTTGGCACTCACCCTTCAGATAATCATAAACATTAATAAGATCCCCTCTCAGTCTTCTCTTCTCCAGGCTAAACAGCCCCAGGTCTCTCACCCTTTCCTCATCAGTCCCTTTAGCATCCTGAAAGCCTCTATTGGACTCTCTCTAGTATATCCCTGTCTCTCTTCAACTGGGGAGCCCAGAACTGGACACAGCACTCCAGATGTGGTCTCCCTAGGGCAGGGAGCAGCCAGGCCCCACAAACAGTTTCCTCACAGCCCTATTCCACCATTTCTCTTGCGTTTCCTTACTGCTTGGAAAAGGCTGCTACCGGTGCAGCAAAACGCAACGGCCATGTGATGGCAGCAAAGGTGATGAGCAGAAACTCACCACAGAGCTGCACCAAGAAACTCCAAAATAGGTCACTTCACTGAGCAA